>NC_086100.1:5615969-5960969 GCF_963921235.1 Mobula hypostoma | reverse complement strand
GGACAGAATCTCCCCCTTACACGCTGTGTTCCAGACAGGCCGTTGGACAGAATCTCCCGCTTACACGCTGTGTTCCAGACAGGCCGTTGGACAGAATCTCCCCCTTACACACTGTGTTCCAGACAGACCGTTGGACAGAATCTTCCCTTACACGCTGTGTTCCGGACAGGCCGTTGGACAGAATCTCTCCCTTAAACGCTGCCTTCCGGATAGGCCGTTGGACAGAATCTCTCCCTTACACGCTGTGTTCCAGACAGGCCGTTGGACTGAATCTGTCCCTTACACACTGGCTTTCCGTCAGGCCGTTGGACAGAATCTCTCCCTTACACGCTGTGTTCCAGACAGGCCGTTGGACAGAATCTCCCCCTTACACACTGTGTTCCGGACAGGCCGTTGGACAGAATCTCCCCCTTACACGCTGTGTTCCGGACAGGCCGTTGGACAGAATCTCCCCCTTACACACTGTGCTCCAGACAGGCCGTTGGACAGAATCTCCCCCTTACACACTGCCTTCCGGACAGGCCGTTGGACAGAATCTCCCCCTTACACGCTGTGTTCCAGACAGGCCGTTGCACAGAATGTCCCCCTTACACACTGTGTTCCGGACAGGCCGTTGGACAGAATCTCTCCCTTACACGCTGCCTTCCGGACAGGCCGTTGGACAGAATCTCTCCCTTACACGCTGTGTTCCAGACAGGCCATCGGACTGAATCTTCCCCTTACACGCTGTGTTCCAGACAGGCCGTTGGACAGAATCTCCCCCTGACACGCTGTGTTCCAGACAGGCTGTTGGACAGAATCTCCCCCTTACACGCTGTGTTCCAGACAGGCCGTTGGACAGAATCTCTCCCTTACACGCTGCCTTCCGGATAGGCCGTTGGACTGAATCTGTCCCTTACACACTGGCTTTCAGTCAGGCCGTTGGACAGAATCTCCCCCTTACACGCTGTGTTCCAGACAGACCGTTGGACAGAATCTCCCCCTTACACACTGTGTTCCGGACAGGCCGTTGGACAGAATCTCCCCCTTACACACTGCCTTCCGGACAGGCCGTTGGACAGAATCTCCCCCTTACACACTGTCTTCCGGACAGGCCATTGGACAGAATCTCTCCCTTACACGCTGCCTTCCGGACAGGCCGTTGGATAGAATCTCTCCCTTACACGCTGCCTTCCGGACAGGGTAGACTGGTGTATCTGTGAAGCTGAGAATCAGTGTCGGTGATCAGGCAAGGGTTTATTATCACAATTGTATATCACAGGAAGCTGTTTTGTTGCAGCAGTACAATACAAAGACATAAAAACCTGCAAGTGATGGATATCAACCGTCTGGACTTCACCACACCTTGTTCCAATTCCAACCTCACTCCTTCCGAACGCTCTGCTCTCCACTCCCTCCACACCAATCCCAACCTTACTATTAAACCCGCTGATAAGGTGGGTGCTGTTGTGGTCTGGCGTACTGACCTCTCCCTTACCGAGGCACAGCGACAACTCGTGGATACCTCCTCTTATTTACCCCTTGATCATGACTCCGCTAAGGAGCACCAGGCCATTGTCTCCCACATCATCACCAATCTTATCAGCTCTGGCGATCTCCCATCCACTGCTGCCAACCTTATAGTTCCCACACCCCACACTTCCCGTTTCTTCCTCCTACCCAAGATCCACAAACTTGCCTGTCCAGTTAGACCTATTGTCTCAGCTTGCCCTTGTGGCTAAAGGGATCAGGGGGTATGGAGGGAAGGCTGGTACAGGGTTCTGAGTTGGATGATCAGCCATGACCATACTGAATGGCAGTGCAGGCTCCAAGGGCCAAATGGCCTACTCCTGCACCTATTTTCTATGTTTCTATGTTTGCTCCTGCCCTACCGAACTCGTTTCTGCATACCTCAACACGGTTTTATCCCGCCTTGTTCAATCCCTTCCTACCTATGTTGGTGACACTTCTCACACTCTGAACTTTTTCAATGAGTTTAAGTTCCCTGGCCCCCACCGCCTTATTTTCACCATGGATGTCCAGTCCCTATATATCTCCATCCCTCACCGGGAAGGTCTCAAAGCTCTCCACTTCTTTTTGGACTCCAGACCTAACCAGTGCCCCTCTGCTCCGTCTAGCAGAATTAGTCCTTACTCTTAATAATTTTTCCTTTGGCTCCTTCCACTTCCTCCAAACTAAAGGTGTAGCCATGGGCACTCATGTGGGTCCCAGCTATGCCTGCCTTTTTGTTGGCTTTGTGGAACAATCCATGTTCCAAGGCTATACTGGTATCTGTCCCCCTCTTTTCCTTCGCTACATCAACGTCTGCATTGGTACTGCTTTCTGCACGCATGCTGAGCTCGTTGACTTCATGAACTTTGCCTCCAACTTTCACCCTGCCCTCAAGTTTACCTGGTCCATTTCCGACACCTCCCTCCCCTTTCTTGATCTTTCTGTCTCTGTCTTTGGAGACAGCTTATCTACTGATATCCACTATAAGCCTACTGACTCTCACAGCTATCTGGACTATTCCTCTTCCCACCCTGTCTCTTGCAAAAATGCCATCCCCTTCTCGCAATTCCTCCGTCCTCGCCGCATCTGCTCTCAGGATGAGGTTTTTCATTCCAGGATGAAGGAGATGTCTTCCTATTTTAAAGAAAGGAGCTTCCCTTCCCCCACCATCATCTCTGCTCTCAAACGCATCTCTCCCATTTCATGCACTTCTGCTCTCACTCCATCCTCCCGCCACCCCACTACGGATAGGGTTCCCCTTGTCCTCATCTTCCACCCTAGCAGCCTCCGGGTCCAACATATAATTCTCCATAACTTCCGCCACCTCCAACGGGATCCCACCACCAAGCATATCTTTCCCTCCCCACCCTTCCTGCTTTCCGCAGGGATCGCTCCCTACGCGAATCCCTTGTCCATTCGTCCCCCCCATCCCTCCCCACTGATCTCCCTCCTGGCACTTATCCTTGTAAGCAGAACAAGTGCTACACATGCCCTTACACTTCCTCCCTTACCACCATTCAGGGCCCCAAACAGTCCTTCCAGGTGAAGTGACACTTCACCTGTGAGTCGGCTGGGGTGATATACTGCGTCCGGTGCTCCCGATGTGGCCTTCCATATATTGGCGAGACTCGACGCAGACTGGGAGACCGTTTTGCTGAACACCTACGCTCTGTCCGCCAGAGAAAGCAGGATCTCCCAGTGGCCACACATTTTAATTCCACATCCCATTCCCATTCTGACATGTCTATCCACGGCCTCCTCTATTGTAAAGATGAAGTCACACTCAGGTTGGAGGAACAACACCTTATATTCCGTATGGGTAGCCTCCAACCTGATGGCATGAATATGGACTTCTCTAACTTCCGCTAATGCCCTTCCTCCCCCTCGTACCCCATCCGTTATTGATTGATTGATTGATTGATTGATTTATTATTCCCCCTCCTTTTTTTCTCTCTCTGTCCCTCTCACAATCACTCCTTGCCTGCTCTCCATCTTCCTCTGGTGCTCCCCTCCTCCTTTCCTTCTCCCTAGGCCTCCTGTCCCATGATCCTCTCGTATCCCCTTTGCCATCACCTGTCCAGCTCTTGGCTCCATCCCTCCCCCTCCTGTCTTCTCCTATCATTTTGGATCTCCCCCTCCCTCTCCCACTTTCAAATCTCTTACTATCTCTTCTTTCAGTTAGTCCTGACGAAGGGTCTCAGCCCGAAACGTCGACTGCGCCTCTTCCTGCTGCGTTCCACCAGCATTTTGTGTGCGTTGCTTGAGGTGCAACACCTGCCCAGTCACCTCCTTCCTCACCTGAATTTAGGGCCCCAGGCATCCTTCCAGGTGAGGCAACACTTGAGCTGTGAATCAGTTCGGATGGTTGATTGAATCCGGTTCTCCTCGATATCGGTGACACTGATTGGGGAACTGCTTTGTCGAGTGCCATCTCTCCATCCTCAAAAAGTAGCATTCCCTGGTGGCCAACCGTTTTACTTCCTATCCCCATTCCCATTCTAACATGTCCATCCACGACCTTCTCTTCTGCCACTCTGAGGACACCCTCAGGTGAGACGATCAGACCGTAAGACAATGGAGCAGAATTAGGCCATTCAGCCCATCAAGTCTCATCCACCCTTCCAGCATGGCTTATTTATGTACTCCCTCAACAACCCGACTCTCCTGCCTTCTCCCCGTAACCTTTGATGTCCTGACTAATCGAGAAACTATCAATATCCGCTTTAAATATACCCAATGACTTGGCTTCCACAGCTGTCTGTGGAATGAGTTCCAGAGATTCACGAGCCTCAAAAGAAATTCCTCCTCATCACTGTTCTAAAGGGATGTCTCTCTATTCTGAAGCTGTGCCCTCTGGTCCTTGACTCTCCCAGTACAGGAAACACCCTCATCAAGCCCATTCTCTCTGGGCCAAGCATGTTCCCTCTAAGCTGTGTGCATGTGCGCACACTCACATTTTTTGCTATTAACACAGAAAGGAACTTAAACTGCGCACAAAAGGTTGTCACCCTCTACCTCGTCGGCGTGGTAAGTATATTTCACGATCGTACACAATCACATTCCCTTTTCTGGTTTCTGGTGCCCATGGCGTTGACAATGTTGACTTTGCCTGCAGATTTTAGAACTGGCTTATGCATACTGTTTCTATTGAAGAAATGATTCAGTGGGCAACATGTTGTTGTTGTCACTGAGCAAAAAATTGCACAGTGGAAGATTTCTGTGCACACTGGTCATTACAAATTAGAGGAACATTGTTCTCAGCATCTCTAATGCCAGGGACCAATCCCGTTCAGCACGGGATCCATGGAACCCAGGCTGTGAACCTCTGACACTGTTCAATATTCGATTGGTTTCAATTAAATCCTCCCTTATTGTCAAAACAAATCAGTGAGGATGTGCTGGGGGAACTGCCCACAAGTTTTGCCACACTCCCGGTGCTAACATAGCATGCCCACAATTCCCTAACCCTAAACCATACATCTTTTTGGAAATGTGGGCAGACCAGGGCACCCAGAGGAAGCACATGTGGTCAAGGGGAGAACATACAAGCTCCTTACAGACAGTGGTGGGAATTGAACCCTGATCATCGTTGTAAAGTACTAACCACTATGCTACTGTGTCATCAAGATGGATAAATAATCCAAAACATAGAATAACTTGGGTTCATGGACAGTCCAGAAATCTGATGGCAGAGGGGAAGAAGCTGTTCCTGATTCACCGAGTGTGGGGCTTCTGTACCTGTTCTCTGACAAGAGGAGGCCATTCTCAGATCCTCAGTGACGAATGCCACATTCTTCACCCCTTGATGATGGGCAGTCTGTGCTCATAATGGAGATGACGGAATCGAAAACTCTCTGCAGCCTTTTCCAATCCTCTGCATTGGAGCCTCCATACCAGAGAGTGATGCAACCAGTCAGAATGCTCTCACGGTACACAGGGTCATTGGAAAGTGCAGCACAGATACAGCCCACCCAGTCAATGCTGAAGGCAATTAAACCGCTTACTCCCATGCATCCTAGCCCTCCATACCCCTACCATCCATGTACCTATCCAAACTTCTCTTAAATGTTGAAATCGAGTTGGCATGCGCCAGTTCCTCTGGCAGCTCATTCCACACTCTGAGTAAAGAAGTTTCCCTTCATGATACCCTTAAACTTTTCACTTTTCACCCTTTACCCATGACCTTTGGTTATAGTCCAACCCAACCTCAGTGGAAAAAAGCCTGCTTGCGTTACATCTGGTGAAATTTGCGAGCATCGTTGAAACATCTCAAATCCCATCAAACTCATAATGAGGTAGAACCACTTGTGTTCCTCCTTCATAACTGTATCAATGTGCTGGGTGGGTCCAGGATGAACTGAGTATATTTCAATAGGTTAATAGGTTTCAATAAGTACATTTAATGTCAGAGAAATGTATACAATATACACCCTGAAATTCTTTTTCTTTACAAACATTGCAAACAGGAGTGCCCCAAAGAATGAATGAACCACAAGGTCCCCCCAACCCACCTCCACCAGCTCCCCCCCCCCACGCACGAGCAGCAGTAAGGCAACAATCCTCCCACTCCCACCAGTGAAAAAGCATCAGCACCCTCCCCAAAGCACTCAAGCGTGCAGCAAAGCATCAATAAAGACACAGACTTGCAGTACCCCAAAGACTACTCGTTCACTTGGTAATTCGACAGTCACAGGCTCTCTCTCTCTGATAAGAGAAAAAGAGGTGTCCCCATTTCACAGCCAGAGGGGAAACATAACAAACAACTTGCTGATTTACAACGTTTAAAGTCTGTTGCACACTTCTTTCCAGCTCTGCGTCCAGACCCCAGAAAGGCCCAGCTCTCTGGACACACAGCCTACAGCAGTTAACCCGCTGCTCCTGATGTTCCGTGTTCTCCTGCGATGCTTCAGTCAGGGGCACTGGCCTTGAATCAATCCCGTTTCCAGAGCCACAAAAATCCGGCACCCTGAAGGTGCGCGAGTCTTCCAGGCCGCGTCCTCGGGATATCAAAAAGTGTGAGGCCCTGAGAGGGGGTCCCATTCCCGCAAAGAACTGAAGTCAGAGTGTAACTCCAGGTCAGGGTCTTCAAAAGAATCTTGAAAAGAGAAAAAGAGATATCAGGATGTCAAAGATAGAAATTGAGCTGTTTCCAAAGATGCAAGCAAAGAAGTCATTGTTTAGCACCATCTTAATTCGATCCACCCCTCCGAAGATTGATTAATGATCCCTCTAATATTTTTTTACAGCTGTACGGACAGGTCATTGTTCGAAGCAGGAAATTTTTACATGGCCTGAAAACTGTGTGGCACTTTAAATATTAATACTGACATTATATAAAAGAAAATTCCAGCTGTGCAGCAACAAAGGCTGTGTGCACAGGAGCGTTTCAGTTACTGTATGTCTGTACAACCGTGCAGTTGCTGGGAAAAGTGGTTGATATGTGCTTGATTGATAAGGGTGTCAAGTGTTACAGGAACAAGGCAGGAGAATGGAGTTGAGAGAGATAATCTACTGTGTAGATTACACAGCCGCTACTGTGTGATCCGAAATCTCTGGAGGGGAAGGCCCCGAATCCTCGGCTTTGCCTGCTGCTTGGCGACCGGGGCCGGGCTCGAAGCGCTCGGCAGAGATGGCGCTTGGTGCTCGGTGTCGGAGGGTTGGTCGGAGGCTCAAAGTTTTCGGACGGACTCAGAGTCGGACTGTCATCGGGTGCTGCATCAGCAAGTTTGCGGCGCTGGAAGCTCATGGCAGGGAGAGTTTCTCCCTTCTACCGTCTGCGTGAGAAGATAGTGCTATCGGGGCTTTGAGACTTTTTTTTACCGTGCCCATGGTCTACTCTTATCAAATTACGAGATTGCTTTGCACTGTTGTAACTCTATGTTATAATTATGTGGTTTTTGTCAGTTTTAGTCTTGGTCTGTCTTGTGTTTCTGTGATATTATACCGGAGGAACATTGTATCATTTTTTAATGCACGCATTTCTAAATGACAATAAACGAGGACTGAGTGTCCTCATAATCTAATCTAATCAATCAGCCATGATGAAATGGCGAAGCAGACTCAATGGGCTGAATGGCCTAATTCTCTTGCTAGGTCCTATGCCCTTGTGGGCATTTAAGGTAGAACACTCATCTTCAGGATCCTCAGTGGGTCGATCAGCATCTGTGGGGGAAGGGATCTAGGCACATGAGACATAGACATTCTGCAGATGCTGGAAATCCAGAGCAAAATGCCGGAGGAACTGAGCAGGTCAGGCAGCAGCCATGGAAATGAATAAAATGTTGACAGTCCGGACCATGACCCTTCATCAGGACTGGAAAAAAGATGCCAGAATTAGAAGTTGGGAGGGAGAAGGGAAGAAAGACAAGCTAGAAGGTGATAGGTGAAGCCAGGTGAGTGGGGGAGGGTGGATGAAGTGAGAAGCTGGGAGGAAATGGCAGAAAAGGGAAAGGGCTGGACAAGAGGGAATCTGGTAGGAGAGGAGAGTTGACCATGGGAAAAAGGGAAGGAAGTGGGGCACCAGGGGGAGGTGAGGAGAAGAGGTAGGAGGCCATAATGAGGAGGACAGCAGGAAGGAAGGCGAGAGGAAAAAATTACCGAAAGGAGAAATTGATGTTCATGCTATCAGATCTTCGGAGTTAACGGGACTTGGGAGTCCTCGTACAGGATACCCTTAAGGTTAACCTCCAGGTTGAGTCGGTGGTGAAGAAGGCGAATGCAATGTTGCATTCATTTCTAGAGGAATAGAGTATAGGAGCAGGGATGTGATGTTGAGGCTCTATAAGGCGCTGGTGAGACCTCACTTGGAGTACTGTGGGCAGTTTTGGTCTCCTTATTTAAGAAAGGATGTGCTGACGTTGGAGAGGGTACAGAGAAGATTCACTAGAATGATTCCAGGAATGAGATTAACATATGAGGAACGTTTGTCCACTCTTGGTCTGTATTCCTTGGAGTTTAGAAGAATGAGGGGAGACCTCATAGAAACATTTTGAATGTTGAAAGGCATGGACAGAGTGGATGTGGCAAAGTTGTTTCCCATGATGGGGGAGTCTAGTACGAGAAGGCATGACTTAAGGATTGAAGGGCGCCCATTCAGAACAGAGATGTGAAGAAATTTTTTTAGTCAGAGGGTGGTGAATCTATGGAATTTGTTGCCACGTGCGGCAGTGGAGGCCAAGTCACTGGGTGTATTTAAGGCAGAGATTGATAGGTATCTGAGTAGCCAGAGCATCAAAGGTTATGGTGAGAAGGCGGGAGAGTGGGACTAAGTGGGAGAATGGATCAGCTCATGATAAAATGGCGGAGCAGACTCGATGGGCCGAATGGCTGACTTCTGCTCCTTTGTCTTATGGTCTTCTGGTCTATCAGGTTGGAGGCTACATACGTTTGTAGATGGAATATGAGGTGTGGCTCCTCCACCCTGATGATGGCCTCATTGTGGTACAAGCAGAGGCCATGGACCAACATGTTGGAATAGGAATTAAAATGGTTGGCCATAAGACAAAGGAGCAGAATTGTGTCCTGATGTGAGATCCTGACCTGAAACGTCAAGTGATTTCCCTCCCACAGACGCTGCTCTACCTGCTGAGTTCCTCCTGCATGCCTCGAGATTCCAACATCGATGGGCCAAATGGCTCGATTCTACTCCTGTATCTTATGTCTAAGTACACAAGGCCACTGGAACATTTGCTGCTTCCTGAAATGCATTGGTGTGTTTTTTTCTGTCTCTAATGAAATAACATGTCTAATAGCTTCCCAGTTGTGACACAGTCGGTGGTTTCTTGTCTCCATGAAGGTAAAAACAGGTGTTTAAAGACAATCGACAGTGAAGGAAATCACATCACTTCTAGTTAATCTCTGGTCACTGCGTAGGACCCACACTAACGGAAGAACGTCAAATCCTTGGAAAGGGCATAGAACAGAAATTCTGGAATTGTAATTATACAGAATTATGACTCAAAGAGTGCTGAAAGTTCGAAGAGTTCAAAGTAAATTTATTATCAAAGTACATTTATGTCACCATATAGTACAAGGCAGAGATTAATTTTCTTGCAGGCGTTCACAGTAAATACAAAGGAACAGAATAGAATCAATGAAAAACCTCTCATAAGATGGACAAACAACCAATGTGCAAAAGACAGCAAACTATGAACATACAAAAAAAATAAAGAAATAATAATAATAATAATAATAATAATAATAATAATAATAATAATAAATAAATGAACAATAAGTGCTGAGGACATGAGATGAAGATTCCTTGAGAGTGAGTCAGTGGTTCAGTGATGGGGCGAGTGAAGTTGAGTGAAGTTATCCCCTCTGGCTCAGGGGTCTAATGGTTGAGGGATAATAGTTGTTCCTGAACCTGGTGGTATGGGACCTGATGGTCGAGGGGTAATGACTGTTCCTGAACCAGGTGGTGTGGGACCTGATGGTTGAGGGGTAATAACTGTTCCTGAACCTGGTGGTGTGGGTCCTGATGGTTGAGGGGTAATAACTGTTCCTGAACCTGGTGGTGTGGGATCTGATGGTTGAGGGGTAATAACTGTTCCTGAACCTGGTGGTGTGGGTCCTGAGGCTCCTGTATATTCTTCCTGATAACAGTAGTGAAAAGACAGCATGGCCTGGACTTTTCCTCTAAGAGGCAGAGATGTCCAAATTCACTTATGGCCTGAGTCCAGAAAAGGGGCAAAACTTCCAGTAAACAATGCGTTAGTAACAAGGTAAACTTGCTTGGTAGAGGTGGGGAGGATGTGGGAGAGATTGGACAGGGGGCTGTAGGGGAGGTGAGGTTACATGTAGGAAGGTTGCTTAACTCAGGAGAAATTTGTGAAGAGAATGTTCAGACTATCAGTTGATGAAATCAGTATTCTAAAGGAAACGGGATGAATATTTGATGGAGAAATTTGGATTAACAGCAGAATTAGGTATTAGTGAAACATGACCACACCGTCTGCCTCATTATGGCCTTGTACCGGATTGTCTCTAGAGAGAGCGAGCAGGGAGTCTGGAATAATCATAAGCACAAGTGATTCTGCAGATGCTGGAAATCCAGAGCAACACACGCAAATAGCCGGAGGTACTCAGCAGCTCAGACAACATCTATGGCAGGCCATGTGGTGCGGCACGGTTAGCACACCGCTCTACAGTACAGGCGATCTGGGTTCAATCCCCACCCCTGCCTGTAAGGAGTTTGCACGCTCTCCCTGTGACTGCGTGGGTTTCCTCCGGGTGCTCCGGTTTCCTCCCACATACCAGTTAGTAGATTAACTGGTCATTGTACCTCGTCCTGTGATTAGGCTAGGATGAAACTGAGGGTGTTTGGGTGGTGCAGGCGGAAGGGCTGGAAGGGCCTATCTCAATAAATAAAATTAGAGTCAATATTTCAGGCTGAGATGTTCTTGGTCCTGATGAAGGGTCTCAGCCCAAAGCATCGCGTTTATTCACTTCCAGAGATGCTGCCTGACCTGCCGAATTTCTCCCGCGCTTTGTGTCTGTTACTAGGGAGTGGCAGGATGATGATTGCACTATTTTTATTTATTAATTAGAGATAGAGTGTGGAACAGGCACCCTCAGCACAATGAGTTACACTGCCCAGCAACCCAGCTACTTAACCTGAGCCTAATCACTGTGTTGGCGCGTGGCCAAGTAGTTAAGCCATTCGTCTAATGATCTGAAGGTCGCTAGTTCGAGCCTTGGCTGAGGCAGTGTGTTGTATCCTTGAGCAAGGCACTTAACCACACATTGCTCTATGACGACACCCGTGCCAAGCTGTATGGGTCCTAATGCCCTTCTCTTGGACAACATCAGTGGCGATGGGGAGACTTGCAGCATGGACAACTGCCGGTTTCCATACAACCTTGCCCTGCCCTGCGCCCTGGAAACCTTCCAAGGTGCAAATCCATGGTCTCATGAGACTAACGGATGCCTATCTGTATCTATCTAATCACTGGGCAATTTACAATGTTGGCCTTCCATTGTTGAGAACTGGCCATGGAGGTCGCATCCCAGCTGTCTATGTAATATGCACCAGTGGTTTCGCAGGAGTTGCCGGTCAGCACTGAACTTAACGTACGACTGCCTCAGGTTTACTCCCAAAACCTCCCCTGTGACAGGGTATAGTTGCAAGGAAGCGGAGATTGGAGATCAGAGTTTCCCTTCTCCTAAATGCTGAACTCCATTTGCCTGCATCCACAGGTGTTAAGGCGCCTGTAACCTATCTTTTCCCCTTCTCCTGTTGGTAGAAACATTTCCTCCGAGCTTAGTAGCTAAGCCATACATAAAGACGCAGAGCTGGACTTTGTTGTTAAAAACTATTTGGGATGCACACCATTGGGAGCATTTAATAGGTAGTGGGAGCTTATCACCATTATCCATACTCCCTTACACCCAGCTATGACAACCTTAAGGAACCAATTTACAATGACCAGTTAACCTACTAACCAGTATGTCTTTGGACTGTGGAGGAAATCCACAAGGTCACAGGAAGAATGTACAAATTCTTTACAGCTGACACTGAATTGAACTCTGACCTCTGATGGCCCACGCTTTAATAATATCTCACTAGCCTCTACGCGACTGTGGCACCCACTAGAAGTCAGCAAGGACACAGCAGGCTAAGCTGTCTCTGTTGTGTCAATGATTGGTGATTCACAGACAGAAGTCCAAAGACAGGGACATGGAAGAACTTGTCAATAATTTAATGGCTTGTTCACCAACACAGTCTCAATCAGTCTCGCACCTTTTCTGAGCGAGCACTGAGGAAGATGCAGTGAGCAGATAATGACTCACTAGAGAATGAAACTACAGCAAGTATCCTGTGAGCATCTTTGTCATGGTCCGAGTTATTTCATCCTTCATTTACTTAAGTGCTCTTGGACACATTCCAGCCACCCACAAAGCTATGAGTGCTCCAAAATATCAGTTATCGTGACATCTTGTTGGTCATTTTCTCCTACAGCTCAATTGCATTCGTGGGACCTGAAGGACCCTCTGTTGTCATTTCTGGAATGAAGAATGTTGATAAAAGTGAATGTCTATATATTGTATTTGTGGCTTCCTCTAAGTCATCAGAAAATCTGCTGCTGGTCTGGATGCATTTTGATTCCCACAGATACCTGGCAGAACCCAATGGTACTCTTTGTACCTTAAATATTATTTCTTTTTTTAGTTGCCTTCTGTTGGTTTTTGAAAGCTTCCCGATAATTTTTTCCTATATTTCTGTTTATGCCCTCTCTTTTATTTTTTTTAGCTGACTTTGACTTCCCCTGTTGGCCACAGTTGCCTTATCCTGCCATTAGAATTCTTCTTCGGCTTCAGGATGTATCTATCTTACGTCTTCTGAATTTCTCCCATAAACTCCTGCCATTGCCGTTCTGCCATCATCCCTGCTAGTTAACTTTGGCTAGCTTCTCTCTCGTGCCTCTGTAATTCCCTCTACAACATACATCTGATTTTATCTTCCCCTTCTCTAACTGCAGGGTGAATTCATTGTCTCCAAAGAGATCCCACACAATCATGACCTCGGAACTACCAGCTTAAGACCATAAAGCCATAAGAAATAGGGGCAAAAAGAGGTCATTTGGTTAATCAAGTCTGCTCTGCCATTCCATTATGGCTGATAGTCTACACTTTTATCCCTTCTACCAAACACCGCAGACAGGGGGTTGGCTTAACAGCGTATCCGGAAAATAACGGTTCTGACCAAGCCTCATTACGGCAAATTACACTATTGAACTAGTCAATGTACAGAGGCACCTTACAGGAGCATAACAGACATTGTTAGGAGCTATTAGGAGGTAGGTCTACATAGATGGCCAAAAAAGGAAGTGCTGAGGTACATCTTTAATCAGGCAAAAGAGAAAGGGAGGTAAAGCTCCCTCCCATCCAGACCATGCTCTCTTCTTGCTACTGGTACAGGAGTCTTAGGTCCCACACCGGCAGGTTTAGGAATAGTTACTAGCCTTCAACCATCAGGCTCCTGAACTAGTGTGGGTAACTTCACTCATCTCAAACTGAACTGATATAAAAACCTATGGACAGGCCTTCAAGAACTCTACAACTCATGTTCTCAGTACGTATGCATGTATGTACTTACCCGTCTTTCTATCTATTTATTATTTTTCATTTGTTTTTCTTTTTTTATTTGCACAATTTGTCATCTTTTGCACATTGGTTGTTTGTCAGTCTTTGAGTGTATATATCTCCTTCAATTCTATTGTGTTTCTTTGTGAATGCCCACAAGAAAATGAATCTCAGGGTAGTAAATGGTGACATATAAATTTTGATAATAAATTTTCTTTGAACTATGAGGTTAAGGGTGCAGCCTCCAGAGTTTAGCATCCGGAAGCTCCACTTTTAACCTCATAAGGGTTATGAGGGGTAAACACTAGGCAGGGCAAATACAAGCAGGCTGATTCTACTGATATTGGATAAGACTTGAACTAGAGATCATGTGTCAAGGGTGAAAGGCAAATATTTAAGGGGAACCTGAGGGGGAGCTTGCTGGCGGTGGACAATTGAAACTGGAAGATTGTTTAAGAGAAGTTTGGATAGGTACAGTTGAAGTCAGAAGTTTACATACACCTTAGCCAAATACACTTAAACTCAGTTTTTCACAATTCCTGACATTGAATCCTAGAAAACATTCCCAGTCTTAGGTCAGTTAGGATCACTACTTTATTTTAAGAATGTGAAATGTCAGAATAATAGTAGAGAGAATGATTTACTTCAGCTTTTATTTCTTTCATCACTTTCCCATGGGTCAGAAGTTTACACACACTTTGATAGTATTGGTGACATTGCCTTTAAATTGTTTAACTTGGGTCAAACATTTTGGGTAGCCTTCCACAAGCTTCTCATAGTAAATTGCTGGAATTTTGTTCCACTCCTCCAGACAGATCTGGTGTAACTGAGTCAGGTTTGTAGGCCTCCTTGCTCGCACATGCTTTTTCAGTTCTGCCCAGAAATTTTCTAGGATTAAGTGTCAGGAATTGTGAAAAACTGAGTTTAAATGTATTTGGCTAAGGTGTATGTAAACTTCGACTTCAACTGGAAATGGATAGTAGGGGTATGGACGGCTGTGGTGTTGGTGCAGGTGAGAGTCGGCATTTTAAATGGTTTTGCGCGGACTAGATGGTTCAAAGGGCCTGTTTCTGTGTTGTACTTTCTCTATGTCTCTATAACATTACAACAAGTTGTAGGGTTGAGGTGGCTGCAGAGAGAAAGCACAAGGTAAATTCATAGATTTGAAAACAGGTGCCTGAATCATTTAGTCTTGCTGATTGAAGAGCTGGTATGAGTCAGCAAGGGTGAGTGTGCAAGGGACATGCAGTGGAACGTTTCACAACCTTGTGAAGAGATAGTAGGATGTGGAGACAGCCGGTATTGTGTTCAGATAGTCAAGTCTAGTCAATCCCAATGGTACGACTGAGGCAGGATGATGGAAGTAGGGTCAGGAACATACAACAGTACATCTCTGCACAGGCCATCCAGCCCACAATGTTGTGCTGAGCTTGATGCCAATTGATACCAGATGTTCTCCTGTGATCATCCATATCCCATCAAAAACCTCACATTCGTGTGACTGCAAACCACCTGCTTCCATTCCTACCCCCAGCAACCCATTCCAGACACCGAACCCTCGCCCATGTATACGTCACATCCCCTCCCTAACCTTAGGAGCACGCTCTTTCTTATTTGACATTTCTACCCTGGGAAAAAGATTCTGACTGTCTACTGCAGTGGTCCCCAACCACCAGGCCGCGGACCAGTACCGGGCCGCAAAGCGTGTGCTACCCAGCCGCAAGGAAACGATATGATTTGCGGTGTGATGAGTAAAAAACAAACGTCGCTTGAGAGTTTCTTTGAAAGAGGTGGCCTAACAATGACGATAACGCAGAGACAGCTGAGGACGAGACACAAAAAAGAAGAAAGCTTCCTTCAACAGAAAATACGGCGAGTCGTACATAAAATATGGCTTTATTGCGACCGGTGACTCGCACGCTCCAAGCCCCCTGTGTGTGGTATGTGGAGACAAGCTGTCCAATGAGGCAATGAAGCCCTCAAAACTGCTTCGGTACCCTGAGTCCAAGCACCCTGCACTTAAAGACAAACCCGTGTAGTTTTTTGAGCGGAAAAAACCTGAGCAAGTGGGACAGAAGCAAGTGCGGAGAGCCACCACCTCCACAAATGCTGCTGCTCTGAGAGCGTCGTACTTAGTGGCTAGTCGTATTGCTAAGGATAAGAAATATCTGTTTGAGCAGCTTTGTGAGGAAATGGATGCAGAGCACAAAGGCTTCTCTTACACACTGAAGTCAGGTGGCTATCAAGGGGGAGAGCCCTGGCCAGGGTTTTTGAGTTAAGAGAGCAGCTACAGAGATCTCTTCAAAGAAAAAAGTCACCACTGGCAGCACACTTCAGTGACGAGGAGTGGATAGCAAAACTCACTTATCTGTGTGACATCTTCAACCTGCTCAATGAACTCAATTTGTCACTTCAGGAGAGAATGACAACTGTCTTCAAAGTTGGCAGATAAAGTGTCTGCTTTCACAGCCAAACTGGAACTGTGGGGACGGCGAGTGGACAGGGGCATATTTGACATGTTCCCAACATTCAGCTGGGAATTTGGGAGAGACTGAGCCTCACAGCTGGTGCGCGATCACCTAACTTCGCTGTCGACAGAATTCGAGCGTTACTTCCCAACCGCAAATGACCCAAGACGTGCAAAGGAATGGGTCCGTGACCCATTTGTGAATGTCGCCGGTGAATCATCCATGTCAGCGCGGGAAGAAGATCAACTCCTCGAGCTTGCAAATGACGGTGGGCTGAAAAGAATGTCTGACATAACATCTCTGCCGGCATTCTGGATCAAAGTCAAGGCTCAATATCCTGAGATAGCCACGAATGCACTGAAAATATTGCTTCCATTTCCAACATCATATCTCTGCAAAGCAATGAATGCAACGAAAACTAAACTGCGGAATAGACTGGACATAAGGAACCCCCTTCGAGTATCGCTGTCTCCCATCACCTCTCGATGGGACCGTCTTGTTGCAGGAGAACAAGCCCAGGACTCCCACTGATTCAGCGATATTGGTGTGTTTCAATGATTTTATATGTTCATACGAGGAAAATATGCGTTGTGTGTTTAACGCAGCAAACCTGCTACGTTCCACCAGCATTTTTTGTGTGTGTTGCTTGAATTTCCAGCATCTGCAGATTTTCTCGTGGCTGTGTGTTTAATATTAAATTTGTTAGATAAACACTTTTAGAAACGAAATTGAGTGTATTAGCCACTTATAGGTGACTGAAAATTCACTTATCACCTATATTCTGGTCGTGATTAACACCCTCCACCCCCCCCCCACCGGTCGGCCGGTCCGCAAGAATATTGTCAATATTAAACCGGTAGAACAACACAAATTTATCTAATTTCCCTGAAGTTCATACCCTCTAGAGTCATAGAACAGTGTGGTTCAGAAACAGGCCCTTCAGCTAGTCCATGTTGAAATGTTAGTCCCATCGACCTGCACCTACAAAAGAGCTCTCCATTCCCTGAACTGATCTGCACGAACAGTGTACAAGATTTCACTGCACCATGGCCCACATCAGAATTATAAACAAATTCAAATTCTGGTTCCAAAGGTCTGACAAGCACTTTCAAAAAGGAGCAGAGAAGAGGTTCCCTGGTGTCCTGAAAGTAATACAGAACAGACAGCCAACATTACCGATACAAATGGCCCTTCAGCCCATCTAGTCCATGCCCAACCAGTAATCTGCCTCACAAACAAGAGAAAATCTGCAGATGCTGGAAATCCATGCAACACACACAAAGTGCTGGAGGAACTCAGCAGGCTAGGCAGCGTCTATGGAAAAGGGAACAGTCAACGTTTCGGGCCGAGACCCTTCGACTGGACCGGAAAAATAAAGATGAGGAGTAGATTTAAAAGCTGGGGGGAGGGGAGAGAGAAACACAAGGTGATAGGTGAAACCGGGAGTGGGAGGGGTGAAGCAAAGAGCTGGGAAGCTGATTGGTGAAAGAGACACTGAGTTGGAGAAGGGGGAGTTTGATTGAAGAGGACAGAAGGCCATGGGAGAAAGAAAAGTGGGGGGGGGGGAGCACCAGAGATGGGCAGGCAAGGAGATAAGGTGAGGGAGGGAAAAGGGGATGGGGAATGGTGAAGGAGAGGGGGATTGGGGGGGTTGGGTGTTACTGAAAGTTAGAGAAGTCGATGTTCATGTCACCAGGTTGGAGGCTACTCAAACAGAATATAAGGTGTTGATTCTCCAACCTAAGTGTGGCCTCATCGCGACAGAGGAGGAGACCATGGATAGACATATCGGAATGAGAATGGGAAGTGGAATTAAATGGGTGGCCACTGGGAGATCCCGCTTTTTTTGGCAGACGGAGCATAGGTGCTCGGCGAAGCAGTCTCCCAATCTATGTCAGATCTCACCGATATACAGGGGGCCACACCAGGAACACCAGACACAGTAAATGACCCCAACAGACTCACAGGTGAAGTGTCGCCTCACCCGGAAGGACTGTTTAGGGCCCTGGCAGATAGTGAGGGAGGAGGTGTAGGGGCATGTGTTGCACTTGTTCTGCTTGCAAGGGTAAGTGCCGGGGGCGGGGGGGGGGAAATCAGTTGGGAAGGACGAATGGACAGGGAGGGGTCGCGTAGGGAGCGATCCCTGTGGAAAGCAGAAATTGGGGGCGGGGAGGGAAAGATCTGTTTGGTGGTGCGATCCCACTGGAGATGGCAGAAGTTTCGGAAAATTATGTGCTGGACGCGGACGCTGGTGGGTGGTAGGTGAGGGCAAGAGGAACCCTGTCCCTGGAAGGGTGGCGGGAGGACGGGGTGAGGGCAGTCATGGGTGAAATGGAAGAGGTGCAGTTAAGGGCAGCATTGCTGGTGAAGGAAGGGAAGCCCCTTTCTTTGAAGGGAACCAGTGCAGAGAGACAGAGGAGTGTAAAGTGAGCGTAGAAGCAAAAAGTACAAAGGGGAAAAGTAAAAGTGGCAGGCCGACAAATCCAGGGCAAGCATTAAAAAGGGCTAAGAGAGTTGTAAAAGAGCGCCTGAAGGCTTTATGTGTCAATGCAAGGAGCATTCGTAATAAGGTGGATGAATTGAAAGTGCAGATTGTTATTAATGATTATGATATAGTTGGGATCACAGAGACATGGCTCCAGGGTGACCAGGGATGGGAGCTCAACGTTCAGGGATATTCAATATTCAGGAGGGATAGACACGAAGGAAGGGGAGGTGGGGTGGCGTTGCTGGTTAAAAAAGAGATTAACGCAATAGAAAGGAAGGACATAAGCCGGGAAGATGTGGAATCGATATGGGTAGAGCTGCATAACACTAAGGGGCAGAAGACGCTGCTGGGAGTTGTGTACAGGCCACCTAACAGTAGTAGTGAGGTCGGAGATGGTATTAAACAGGAAATTAGAAATGTGTGCAATAAAGGAACAGCAGTTATAATGGGTGACTTCAATCTACATGTAGACTGGGTGAACCAAATTGGTAAAGGTGCTGAGGAAGAGGATTTCTTGGAATGTATGCGGGATGGTTTTTTGAACCAACATGTCGAGGAACCGACTAGAGAGCAGGCTATTCTGGACTGGGTTTTGAGCAATGAGGAAGGGTTAATTAGCGATCTTGTCGTGAGAGGCCCCTTGGGTAAGAGTGACCATAATATGGTGGAATTCTTCATTAACATGGAGAGTGACGTAGTTAATTCAGAAACAAAGGTTCTGAACTTAAAGAGGGGTAACTTTGAAGGTATGAGACATGAATTAGCTAAGATAGACTGGCAAATGACACTTCAAGGATTGACGGTGGATATGCAATGGCAGGCATTTAAAGGTTGCATGGATGAACTACAACAATTGTTCATCCCAGTTTGGCAAAAGAATAAATCAAGGAAGGTAGTGCACCCGTGGCTGACAAGAGAAATTAGGGATAGTATCAATTCCAAAGAAGTAGCATACAAATTAGCCAGAGAAAGTGGCTCACCTGAGGACTGGGAGAAATTCAGAGTTCAGCAGAGGAGGACAAAGGGCTTAATTAGGAAGGGGAAAAAAGATTATGAGAGAAAACTGGCAGAGAACATAAAAACGGACTGTAAAAGCTTTTATAGATATGTAAAAAGGAAAAGACTGATAAAGACAAATGTAGGTCCCCTGCAAACAGAAACAGGTGAATTGATTATGGGGAGCAAGGACATGGCAGACCAATTGAATAATTACTTTGGTTCTGTCTTCACTAAGGAGGACATAAATAATCTTCCAGAAATAGTAAGGGACAGAGGGTCCAGTGAGATGGAGGAACTGAGCGAAATACATGTTAGTAGGGAAGTGGTGTTAGGTAAATTGAAGGGATTGAAGGCAGATAAATCCCCAGGGCCAGATGGTCTGCATCCCAGAGTGCTTAAGGAAGTGGCCCAAGAAATAGTGGATGCATTAGTGATAATTTTTCAAAACTCGTTAGATTCTGGACTAGTTCCTGAGGATTGGAGGGTGGCTAATGTAACCCCACTTTTTAAAAAAGGAGGGAGAGAGAAACCGGGGAATTATAGGCCGGTTAGCCTAACGTCGGTGGTGGGGAAACTGCTGGAGTCAGTTATCAAGGATGTGATAACAGCACATTTGGAAAGCGGTGAAATGATCGGACAAAGTCAGCATGGATTTGTGAAAGGAAAATCATGTCTGACGAATCTCATAGAATTTTTTGAGGATGTAACTAGTAGAGTGGATAGGGGAGAACCAGTGGATGTGGTATATTTGGATTTTCAAAAGGCTTTTGACAAGGTCCCACACAGGAGATTAGTGTGCAAACTTAAAGCACACGGTATTGGGGGTAAGGTATTGGTGTGGGTGGAGAATTGGTTAGCAGACAGGAAGCAAAGAGTGGGAATAAACGGGACCTTTTCAGAATGGCAGGCGGTGACTAGTGGGGTACCGCAAGGTTCAGTGCTGGGACCCCAGTTGTTTACAATATATATTAATGACTTGGATGAGGGAATTAAATGCAGCATCTCCAAGTTTGCGGATGACACGAAGCTGGGTGGCAGTGTTAGCAGTGAGGAGGATGCTAAGAGGATGCAGGGTGACTTGGATAGGTTGGGTGAGTGGGCAAACTCATGGCAGATGCAATTTAATGTGGATAAATGTGAAGTTATCCACTTTGGTGGCAAAAATAGGAAAACAGATTATTATCTGAATGGTGGCCGATTAGGAAAAGGGGAGGTGCAACGAGACCTGGGTGTCATTATACACCAGTCATTGAAAGTGGGCATGCAGGTACAGCAGGCGGTGAAAAAGGCGAACGGTATGCTGGCATTTATAGCGAGAGGATTCGAGTACAGGAGCAGGGAGGTACTACTGCAGTTGTACAAGGCCTTGGTGAGACCACACCTGGAGTATTGTGTGCAGTTTTGGTCCCCTAATCTGAGGAAAGACATCCTTGCCATAGAGGGAGTACAAAGAAGGTTCACCAGATTGATTCCTGGGATGGCAGGTCTTTCATATGAAGAAAGACTGGATGAACTGGGCTTGTACTCGTTGGAATTTAGAAGATTGAGGGGGGATCTGATTGAAACGTATAAGATCCTAAAGGGATTGGACAGGCTAGATGCGGGAAGATTGTTCCCGATGTTGGGGAGGTCTAGAACGAGGGGTCACAGTTTGAGGATAGAGGGGAAGCCTTTTAGGACCGAGGTTAGGAAAAACTTCTTCACACAGAGAGTGGTGAATCTGTGGAATTCTCTGCCACAGCAAACTGTTGAGGCCAGTTCATTAGCTATGTTTAAAAGGAAGTTAGATATGGCCCTTGTGGCTACAGGGGTCACGGGGTATGGAGGGAAGGCTGGGTTCTGAGTTGGATGATCAGCCATGATCATAATAAATGGCGGTGCAGGCTCGAAGGGCCGAATGGCCTACTCCTGCACCTATTTTCTATGTTTCTATGTTTCTATGTTTCTATGTTTCATGACTGGACAGAGAAGGAGAATCAGACAATGAGACGTAGGAGGAAAGTCAGGCCATCCAACCCAGTGAGCCTATGCCGACATTCTGTCATGGTTAAATTGAATCCTGTTCACCTGCTTTCTCCCTGCGAATTTTGATGCCCTGACTTGAGGACCTATCAACCTCTGCTTTAAACATACTCAATGACTTGGCCTCCACAGATTCCCCACCTCTGGCTAAACAAGTTCCTCCCCATCTCTGTACTAAAGGGCTGCCCCCTCTATTCTGAGGATTGGTCCTCTGGTCCTAGATTCACCCACTACAGATGAGGCTGAGTACAGGGCTACGGTAGGAAACTTTGTCACATGGTGTGAACAGAATTATCTGCAGCTTAATGTGAAAAAGACTAAGGAGCTGATGGTAGACCTGAGGAGAGCTAAGGTACTGGTGATCCCTGCTTCCATCCAGGGGGTCAGTGTGGACATGGTGGAGGATTACAAATACCTGGGGATACGAATTGACAATAAACGGGACTGGTCAAAGAACACTGAGGCTGTCTACAAGAAGGGTCAGAGCCATCTCCATTTCCTGAGGAGACTGAGGTCCTTTAACATCTGCCGGACGTCGCTGAGGATGTTCTACGAGTCTGTGGTGGCCAGTGCTATCATGTTTGCTGTTGTGTGCTGGGGCAGCAGGCTGAGGGCAGCAGACACCAACAGAATCAACAAACTCATTCGTAAGGCCAGTGATGTTGTGGGGATGGAACTGGACTCTCTGACGTTGGTGTCTGAAAAGAGGATGCTGTCCAAGTTGCATGCCATCTTGGACAATGTCTCCCATCTACTACATAATGTACTGGTTGGACGCAGGAGTACATTCATCCAGAGACTCATTCCACCGAGATGCAACACAGAGCGTCATAGGAAGTCATTCCTGCCTGTGGCCATCAAACTTTACAACTCCTCCCTTGGAGGGTCAGACACCTTGAGCCAATAGACTGGTCCTGGATTTATTTCATAATTTACTGGCATAATTTACATATTACTATTTAACTATTTATGGTTTTATTATTATTTAATTATTTATGGTGCAACTGTAACGAAAACCAATTTCCCCCGAGATCAATAAAGTATGACTATGACTATGACTATAGGAAACATCTTCTCCACATCCACTCTATCTCAGCCTATCAATATTCAACAGGTTTCAATGAGATTCCCCTTCATTCTTCTAAACTCCAGTGAGTACAGGCCCAGAGCCATCAAATGCTCCTTGTACATTAACCCCTTTGTTCCTGGAGTCATATCATATGCCTCCTCTGGACTCTCTCCAAAGCTAGTACATCTTTTCCCGGATAAGGGGTCCAAAACTGCTCTCAAGACTCCAAATGTGGACTGAACAATGCCTTATAAGCACTCAGCATTACATCCTCACTGATATATTCCATTTGAAATGAATGCTAACATTGCATTTGTCTTCTTTGGCACGTACAGCTCATCCTGCAAGTTAACCGTTAGGGATCCTGCACGAGGGCTCCCATGATGCAACATAAGATTTTATCTTTTAGAATTCATTTCTAGATCCAGTTGAAGGCAGCAAATCCTGCAGTTCATGACAGGATAGAGAAATAAAATCAGACCATAAGGTGCAGCAGCAGAATCAGGCCATTCAGCCCATCAAGTCTGTTCCACCATTCAATCATGGCTGATTTATTTTTCCTCTCAACCCAAATTTCCTGCCTTCTCCCCGTGCCATGCACCAGTGAAGGCAAGAACAGAATGATTTGGCGGGTGAATGCATGGCTGAGGAATGGGAGCAGGGGGCAGGGTTTCAGAGTTATGGATCATTGGGATCTTTTCTGGGGAAGGTACAACTTGCACAAAAGGGACGGGTTCCACCTGAATCTGAGGGAACCAATATCCTTGTGGGCAGGTTCTCTAGAGTTGTTTGGATGGGTTTAAGCTAATTTGGCAGGGGGATGGGAACTGGAGTGATAGTGCTGAGGATGAGGGAGTTGGTTTACAAACAGAGGCAGTGTGTAGTGAGACTGCTGGCAAAGAGAGGGTGATGACAGGACAAAACCGCAGTCGACAGGATGAGTTGCAATGTAAAAGGAGGACACAATGATTACAGGACTGAAGGTGTTATATTTGAATGCATGCAATATACAAAATAAGGTAGATGAACTTATAGTGCAGTTACATATGGCATTGTGAGCATCACTGAAACGCAGCTGAAAGAAGTTAATAGCTGGGAGCTTAATATCCAAGGATACATATTGTATCGAAAGGACAGGCAGGTAGGCAGATGGTGTGGCATGGCTCTCTTAGTAAAAAATAAAATCAAATCCCTAGAAAGAGGTGACAGAGGGTCAGAAGGTGTTGAATCGGTTATTGGGGTCTCCCTACCTTCTGTCCAAGACCTCTTTCAGAGTCGATGCCTCCAGAAGACACGGTACATCATTAAACACCCCTCACACCCCCTCCATGAACTGTTTGTTCTTCTGTCATCAGGCAAATGTTACAGGAGCATCAAAACCAAAACCACAAGGCTACTAAACAGCTTCCTCCCACAGGCAGTCAGACTGCTAAATAGCTGCTCCACCTGACTCTGCTTTGGACACTTTTAACTTGCACTGGACACTTATAACTGATTTTAGCTGACATGTGGCTGTTGTGTTTTACTATTTATTGTTATTTTATTATTTAGTGTTGCGTTTGTTATGTTATGATTGCACTGCCCCTGAGAAACACTGTTTCATTCTGCCCTGCAGAGCTGATGTACGGTTAGAATGACAATAAAGATTTTTGAATCTTGAATCTTGAATCACTGTGAATAGAGTGCAAGGGTATAAAGACCCTGATGGGATTTGTATACAGACCCCCAAATAGTAGTAAGGATGTGGCCTGCAAATTGCAATGGGAGGTAGAAAGATGCATGGAGTAATTTATGATCGTCATGAAGGATTTCAATATGCAAGTAGATTGGGAAAATCAGCTTGGTGCTTGATTACAGGAGGGGCACTTTCTAGGGTGTCTGTGAGATGGGATTTTAGAGCAGCTCATGGCTGAGCCCGCTCGGGGATCAGATATTCTGGATTGGGTGTTGTACAATGAACTGGAATTGATAAACAGATCATAGGTAGACAGACAGATAGATGATAGATGGAGAGATAGTTAGATTGATAGACAGATTGATAGATAGATAGTTGATAGACAGAGCTATAGTTAGATTGATAGACAGATGCAGTAGACAGAGAAACATGTAGACAGATAGGTAAATAAATAGTGCTAAAAGAGTGCAAAATTGTGTTCCTGTGTTCCTGGTTCATTGTCCATTCAGAAATCTGATGGCGGAGGGGAAGGAGGTGTTCCTGGAACATGGAGTGTGGGTCATCAGACTCCTGTACCTCCTCCCTGATGGAAGGAATGAGAAGGGGGAATGCCATTGGTGCTGCCGGCATCTTGACTCCAGTAGTGGGGTATAATCATTCAATCAATGACTGTACATCTTTGATCAGTCTTGCTAATTTTGGTGGCTGTAAGGAGGAAAGGAAGATCTGGTGGATGTAAATGTTTAGAGCTTTCAGTAATGTGAAACTTGTGAGGATATCGACAGACAGGGGCTGGGCAGAGTTCAGCGATCTGCCACCTTACACCTCCAGTGACAAGCTTCAATTCCAGCACAAGTATATCAGTGTGGAGTTTGCACGTTCTGACTCCCGGTGTATCGGTGTGGAGTTTGCACGTTCTGACTCCCGGTGTATCGGTGTGGAGTTTGCACGTTCTGACTCCCGGTGTATCGGTGTGGAGTTTGCACGTTCTGACTCCCGGTGTATCGGTGTGGAGTTTGCACGTTCTGACTCCTGGTGTATCGGTGTGGAGTCTGCACGTTCTGACTCCCGGTGTATCGGTGTGGAGTCTGCACGTTCTGACACCCGGTGTATCGGTGTGGAGTTTGCACATTCTGACTCCCGGTGTATCGGTGTGGAGTCTGCATGTTCTGACTCCCGGTGTATCGGTGTGGAGTTTGCACGTTCTGATTCCCGGTGTATCCGTGTGGAGTTTGCACGTGCTGATTCCTGGTGTATCGGTGTGGAGTTTGCACGTTCTGACTCCCGGTGTATCATTATGGAATCTGTATGTTCTGTTGTGGAGTTTGTCCATCTTTTTGTGACTACATCCGTTCCCAATTCCTGAGGGCTGTGTTTTCCTCCCCATCCCAAGGACATTATGTTAATTGATCACTGTAATTTAGCCGGAGGGTAATGACTCAGAGGAATTCATTGCCACAGGCAGCTGTGGAGATCAAGTCATTGTGTATATTTAAGCTGGAGGTTTGCATATCAGATTTTCTCCCTGCTTAAAAAAAATAGTCTGAATAGTAATCTCCTCAAAGAATTCCAGCAGGTTTGTCAGACAAGATTTCCCTTAAGGAAACCATGCTGACTTTGTTCTATCTTGTCCCGTGACTCGAAGTATTCCATAGTCTAATCCTTAACAATTGTCTCCAAGATCTTCCCAGCCACTGAGATCAGACTAACTGGTCTATAATTTCCTTTTGCTACCTTCCTCCTTTCTTAAACAGTGGAGTGACATTTACAATTTTCCAGTCCTCTGGCACCACGCCAAGGTTCAATGATTTTTGAAAGATCATTTCTAATGCCTCCACAATCTCTACCACTACCTCTTTCAGAACCCTAGGGTGCAGTTCATGTGGTCTGGGTGACTTATGTACCCTTAGGTCTTGCAGCATTTTGAGCACCTTCTCCTTTGTAATAACTGCACTCACTTCTCTTCCTTCACAACCTTCAACATCTGGCACACTATTAGTGTCTTGCACAGTGAAGACTGATGCAAAATACTCATTTAGTTCATTTGCCATCTCCGTGGCACCCATTATTATTTCTCCAGCCTCATTTTCTAGCGGTCCTATTTCCACTCTCATCTCTCATTTATTTTTTACGTACTTGAAAAAGTTTGTACTATCCACTTTGATATTGTTTGCTGGCTTGCTTTTATATTTCATCTTTTCCCTCCTGATGATTTTTTTAGTTGCTTCCCAATTCTCTGACTTCCCATTAATTTTTTGCTTTGTTCTATGCCCTCTCTTTTGTTTTTGCATTACGTTTGTCAACGCTGTCAGCCATGGTTGTACTATTTTGCCATTTGAGTATTTCTTTGTTTTTGGAATACATCTATCCTGCACCTTCCTCATTTTCCCAGAAACTCACACCATTGCTGCTCTGCTGTCATCCCTGCCAGCATCTCCTTCCAATTTACTTCGGCCAAATCCTCCCTCATAATTTCCTTTACTCCACTGAAATACTGCATGTCAGACTTTACTTTCTCCCTATCAAATTTCACGTTGAACTCAATCATATTGTGATTACTGCCTCTTACGGGTTCTTTTACCTTCAGCTCCCTAATCTTCTTCAGTTCATTACATAACATACAATCTAGTATAATTGATACCCTCGTACGCCCAATGACAAACTTCCCTGAAAAGCCAACTCGTAATCATTCAGCAAACTCACTCTCTTGAGATCCATTTCCAACTTGATTTTCGCAATGAATTTGCATGTTGAAATCTCTGATGACTATCATAATATCAGCCTTTTCCCATTGTAATCTGTGGTCCACATCCCAGCTACTGTTCGGACAACTGTATATAACTCCCATTAGGGTCTTTTTACACTTGCAGTTTCTTAACTCGACCCACGAGGATTCGAAATCTTTCGATCCTGTGTCACAACTTTCTACCCACTTGATGCTATTCCTTACCAGCAGAGCCACACTACCCCCTCTGCCGACCTTCCTATCCCTCTGATACAATGTGTAAACTTGGACATTCAGCTCCCAACTACAACCATCCTTCAGCCATGATTCAGTGATGGTTACAACATCATAACCAACAATCTGTAGTGCAACAAGATCATCCACCTTATTTCTTATACTCCGTGCATTGAGATATAATATTTAGAGTACCGTATTTGCTACCCTTTTTGATTTTGTATCCCTAATGCACTGATACTCACCCTGCTGGTTGCAATTTTGTCCTATCATCTGCCTGCCCTTCCCGTCAGTCTGACTGCATGCTATCTTCGCTTTTTTTTTAACCATCCATCCTATCTTGGGACTCTTCAATCTTGTTCCCACACCCCTGCCAAATCAGTTTCGGCTGGTAGACTAGGTTCAATGATCTGAATGACAATGTCTTGCTCCTATTTTTCTCTTCTTAGACAATTGCAGACATTGTGATCACAGGAGACCGCCATGCCCAGTTTGCTACTCTGTTGGAAGTCCTAGTCTCTGGGCTGAGAATAAGGGAGAAATTGGACCCCAGGTGCAGAGTGACTGAATGTAGACAGAAGAAGTTTGGAATGAGGAAGTTTCACATATGGGCCTAAGAACCTTCTATAGGGGCACAACTGAGAGCATCCTGACTGGCTGCATCACTGCCTGGCGTGGGACTGCAGAGAGTGGTGCGGACAGCCCAGCGCATCTGTAGTTGCAAACTTCCCACTATTCAGGACATTTACAAAGACAGGTGTGTAAAAAAGGGCCCGAAGGAACATTGGGGACCCGAGTGACCCCAACCACAAACTGTTCCAGCTGCTACCATCTGGGAAACAATACTGCAGCATAAAAGCCAGGACCAACAGGCTCCGGGACAGCTTTTTCCACCAGGCCATCAGACTGACTAATTCATGCTGACATAAGTGTATTTCTATGTTATATTGACTATCCTGTTGTACATACTGATTATTATAGTTTACTATAAATTGCACATTGCACATTTAGACGGAGATGTAATGTAATGTAAAGATTTTTACTGTAAAGAATGTAAAGAACTATGGGAGGAGAGGCAGCAGTGCGCCGTATGTGCGCAGCCCTCCGGTGAAAAATGATATTGTATCCATTAAATACGGGCCATGGACAATTCTGATTTGATGGAGAATGGACGTGAAAGCACAGAGGAACATCTGGAGAAATTTCTGAAACACCAGTTCGCTGCTGTTGTTACTGCGCGGTTGGGAATCTTCCGGAGGGAAGGCCTCAAAATCCCCAGCTTTGCCTGCTGTTGGCGACCGAGATTGAGGTCGAACCATTCGGACTGAGATGGAGCTCAGTACTCTGTGTCGGAGAGCTGATCAGAGGCTCGAAGTTTTCGGATGACTCAGAGTCGTACTGTGGTCGGGTATGGCAGGGAGAGTTTTTCTTCCTTCTCCCGTCTGCGTGAGATGTGGGACATTTGAGAGACTTTGAACCTTTACTGTGCTCATGGACTTCTTCATCAAGTTATGGTATTATTGCACTGTTGTAACTATATGTTATAATCATGTAGTTTCGTTAGTTTTTTCAGTCTTGGTCTGTCCTGTGTTTTGTGATATCACACCAGAGAAAATATTGTATCATTTCTTGATGACAATAAAAGGCGACTGCGTGTCTTCATAATCTAATTACTCCTCATGTATATGAAGGATGTAAGTAATAAAGTCAATTCAATTCAAAGAAATGGCACACAGTTGCGTGCACGGACTGACCTGAGTGCACGCCAACAAACACACACGCAAGCACAGACACAGACAGACAGACAGACACACACACACACACAGACACACACACACACACACACACACACACACACACACACACGCACAGTGCCTTGAAAAGGTGTTCAGGCCCCACAACTATTTTCACATTGATCTGTCATAATATGACACATTTTCTAAATTTAAAATATATTGAAGTAGAATTTTTGAGCTAATCTACAAAAGATTGTGCATCATATCAAATCAAAACATCCAAAACCTGCAATTTACTAAAAAATATAAATCAAAATTGTCAGCTTGAAAGAGTATTAATCCCGTTTGTAATTACTATGCCAACTTTCCTCAGATGCAACTCACCAACCTTTCCAACTCACCCAATTTTTTGATGTAGAAGATTGGACAATCACCGGTTCTCAATGAATTCATAAGAATATTGTTAATAATTATTTTCTCTATAAGGTCCTTCAGTATGTAGTTTTCAACAGACCAAACCAAAATGAAGACAAAAGAGCATTTACGACAAGTCAAGGAAATGATAATAGAAAAGCCCAAAATAGGCAACGACCATCTCAAAGGCACTGACCGTACCTCAGAGCTCAGTGTAGTCCACTGTGAAAAGTGCAAAAAGAAGAAACCACAGCCATACCGCCCAGATCTGGCCGTCCCTCTAAATCTCGTCAATGGAGAATGGCAATTTTCAGAGAGACTACTGTGGTGCCAACAGTCACTCTGAGTGAGCTGTTGATGTCTATGGCTGCAACTGGAGATGAAGTTCATGGCTTCACAATCTCTGAGGCCTTGCGCAAAAAGGGTAATTATGGAACAATGGCAAGAAGAAGCCCTGGATTAAAAAATATACTCGAATGTAAACACTTTGCAAAGTGTCACTTACTGTAATTGTATGGAAGCTCTTGTGGTCAGATAAAACTAAAGTGGAAGTATTTGGCCTCAAAACTAAGCAGTACATATGGCATAAATCTAATACTGCACATCAGCCAGGTAACACTATCCCTACTGTAAAGAATGGGGGAGGTAGCATCGTGCTGTGAGGATGCTTTTCAGCAGCAGGAACTGGAAATCTGGACACGAGGAATTCTGCAGATGCTGGAAATTCAAGCAACACACATCAAAGTTGCTGGTGAACGCAGCAGGCCAGGCAGCATCTCTAGGAAGAGGTACAGTCGACGTTTCAGGCCGAGACCCTTTGTCAGGACTAACTGAAGGAAGAGTTAGTAAGCGATTTGAAAGTGGGAGGGAGAGGGGGAGATCCAAAATGATAGGAGAAGACAGGAGGGGAGGGATGGAGCCAAGAGCTGGACAGATAATTGGCAAAAGGGATATGAGAGGATCATGGGACAGGAGGCCCAGGGAGAAAGGGGGAGGGGGAAAACCCAGAGGATGGGCAAGGGGTATAGTCAGAGGGACAGAGGAAGAAAAAGGAGAGAGAGAGAAAGAATATGTGTATATAAATAAATAACGGATGGGGTATGGGGGGAGGTGGGGCATTAGCGGAAGTTAGAGAAGTCAATGTTCATGCCATCAGGTTGGAGGCTACCCAGATGAAATATAAGGTGTTATTCCTCCAACCTGAGTGTGGCTTCATCTTTACAGTAGAGGAGGCCGTGGATAGACATATCAGACTGGGAATGGGATGTGGAATTAAAATGTGTGGCCACTGGGAGATCCTGCTTTCTCTGGCGGACAGAGCGTAGGAAATCTGGTCAGGGTTGATGGGAAGATGAATGCTGCTAAATACATTTGAGATCCTGGATAAAAACCTGCTAGTGCCTGAGCAACCATGGAATGGCTTCAGATGAAGAAAATTGATTTTGTCGAATGGCTCAGTCAGAGTCCTGACATTAACCCAATCAAAGATCTTTGGCAAGACCTCAAGATTGCTATCCACCGCTGCTCCTCAACTAACCTGGCACAGATTGAGAGATTTTGCAAGGAGGATTGGGCAAATCTTGCTCCATCAAATTGTGGAAAATTAATAGAGAATGTAAAAGACTACTGGCTGTAATAAGAATTTCAGGATGTATATTGTATACATTTCTCTGACATTAAATGTACCTGTTGATAACTGCCAGAGGTGGTTCAACTAAGTTCTGAGCAAAGGGGGGACGGTTATTTTTGAATTGCTGACATTTCAGCTTTTGAATTTTTAGTTTTTCTTGTTTTACATTTCTTCTTGTTTTGCCCAAATGTGAAAAAAGGAGCTTCTGATTCACAAATAAAAATTCTCAGTTAAATTGATCAAAATCCCTGATTTATATGAACTCATTTATATTCATAACTCATTTACTCATTTATATGAACAAAGGGTTGGGGGATGACTACTTCTACAAGGCATTGTATACACAAACACACACACACAGACACAGACACACAGACACACACACACACACACACACACACACACGCACACACACACACACACACACACACACACACCACACACAGACACACGCACACACACACACACACACAGACACACACACACACACACACACACACCACACACAGACACACGCACACAAACACAGACAGACAGACAGACACACACACGCACACACACAGACGCGCAAACACTCCTAGGGACAACCAAACATCAGAAAGACACAGGCAGGGCAACACACACAAAACACTGGAGGAACTCAGCAGTTCAGTCAGCATCTATGGAGGGGATCAAACAATCGACATTTCGGGCCGGGACCCTCATCGGAACTGAAAAGAATGGGGGAAAGGAGCCAGAATAAGATGGCGGGGGAAGGGGGAGGTGTACAAACTGGCAAATGATAGGTGAGACCAGGTGAGGGATGAAGGTGGGTGGGTAAGGGAGGTGATATCATCCTTATTTCCCTGTGAGGTGCAGCAACTGCCGGCTTCAGGATTCCTCAGGAGGAAGATAGGTTGCTGTTGTATCTGGCTCCCTGTCGGTGGGTACCGTTGACACCTTTGTCAGGGTTTTGGATCGAAGAGGCCGCGGCCCCGCTCTCGCTCCGTGCTGTGCTATAGGAGAGTCTCGGGAGACGATACCGTATTTTTTTTTTGTTCTCTCACCTCGATATGCCGGCTGCCCTTTGACGCAGGATTGCTGTTGGATGCGAGAATTAAATAATGAATTTGCGCGATCACGTGAACCCTCCAGTCTGAAGACTCGATGCAATGGCGAGATCAGATCGCCTCTCTCAAACTCTGCATCCCAGCGACCTGTCTACAGAAAGGGAGACTTCTCCTGAAATAATTTCTGTGTGAAAGGTGAGTGTCCAAGGATTCTGCAAATCATCGCCATTTCGCAGTATTTTTTTTGTCGCATCTGCGGATAGGTAATGCGAAACTTTGTTTATGAAACGATTAAGTGCTGCAGTAAGATACTAAAATATCTATTAGACATTGGATGCGGGTGGGGAGTGGATTTATAGAAACACGCTGTTTACGGATTGTAATCTCCTGGTAGATTTTACGCTGCAAGAAATGAATGAGTCTGCAACAAGACCGTGTCGTCATGGGCTCTTTTGCCACGTTACAGCTTTCAGCAGAATGTTGTGGGGTTTCTACAGACACTGGGAAGGATTGGGAGGGGGTTTCATTAAGGACGAGCCAAAGCCATTCATAGACTCAGTCAATCGGCAGTTGAAACCACGATTTTGTCCGAAGAAAGGTCTCGGCCCGAAACGTCGATTGTTTATTCTTCTCCATGGATGCTACCTGACCTGCTGAGTTCCTCCAGCATTTTGTGTGTTTGCTCTGGTCCGTGTAGCGGACAGAGGCATGTCAATATTCCACGGACGTGGCACCCGGGGTTTTCTCTGGTCCTGCGAGGATCACAAACAGAAGCTGCAGAAACTGGGAAATATAAAAGAAAATATAAGATGTGGAAAAACTCCGCAGGTCAGGCTGCAGATGTGAGACTTGAGAGTCAGGTCCACGACTATTCATTGTTTTCTGCTTTTTTTTTGGTGTGATTTTAATTTTTATGCGGATACTTAGAATTTAAACACCGGTGGATATTTAGTGACTTGCTTCGAATACATTTAGTGTTAGGGGACCCTGGGCATCAGCGGGGAACAAGTTCCAAACTGCTCCGGAGGCAACAGCTCCCTACTTGTCAGCGAGGGCCAAGCGCTGTCCCTGGTGCTGAAGCGAGAGCGTTCAGTTTTGTTGGCGACAGCGCTGGATCCGTTCACTATAGATTCAAGAGTATTCAATGCCTTTTCAGTATCTAAGTGTAAAACAGAACGAAATAGTTGTAACCTCTCAGCCGATGCAGCATTAAAAGAACACAAGAATAAAAAAATATATAAATACACAATATAGTTTATATACATAGATTGATTTTATGCCCACAAAGTGACGATAGGCACGGGAGTGTCTGTACATAAGGTGACTGACAAAGTAGGGGTGGGTTAGTGGCTGGAGATGTTGATGTTTTGTGTCATCCTCCGCGATACAGCACAGCGACTCCCTCTGAAGAATGTTTCTTTTCATCACCGCTGGATTGCTCTATCAACGGAACCGCGGGTTGGTTTCCTTACTGTAACGATGTTTGAAGATTGATCTATCCAATTTCCTGAAGTATGAAGTATATTCACTGAACCCTGCGCTGAGCTAATTAACACTCTCAAAACCTACCGAGTAACTGTCTAATGTAACCATAGCCACGAACTTTACACTGATATCTTTGCGAGTCCGTATGTGACATATGACATGTAAAACGTAGATACATACAGAATACCTTCCAGGTAGGCAATTATTAGTTAATTATTTTCGTTTATGGGCTCTGTTAATGAGTCCTTATAATGCAAAAATATTTGTGTAAGTTCGCGAGTATGGTTACATTGGACAGTTAAAGCTCACTCGCCATGCCATTCAGGGACCCCGACTATCCAGACCACGCTCTCTTCTCACTGTTGCCATCAGGAAGGAGGTACAGGAACCTCAGGACTCACACCACCAGGTTCAGTAACATTTATTACCTCTGAGTCATCAGGCTCTTGAAACAGTGGAGACAATTTCACTCAACTTCACTCTCCCCAACACTGAACCGTTCCCACAACCCAAGGATTCACTTTCAACGTCTCTACAACTGATTTTCTCGATATTTATTGCTTATTTATTTAATATTGTTATTTCTTTTCGCTTTTTATATGTACACAGTTTGTTGTTTTTTGTACATTGGTTGTTATTTGTCCTCCTTGTTGTAGTCTTTCATTGATTCTGTTGTGTTTCTTGTTTTTACTGTGAATGATTGAAAGAAAATTATGGTGACATATATGCACTGAGATAATGAATTTACTTTGAAATTTGAATGTTGTTTCCCTTCTCTATATCAGTATCGTCCTTTCCTCCCCCAGCTTCTTCCCCTGCCCCCTTCCTCACGAGGCCTGACGAAGGGTCTCAATCCGAAACGTTGACTGCTTATTTCCCTCCATAGATGCTGCCTGACCTGCTGAGCTCTTTCAGCATTTTGCATATGTTGAGTGGCAAAAGTCAAATCTGTGTAATGCATTGACTGAATTTGAGAACTTATTTGTGTGTGTTGCTCTGGATTTCCAACATCTACAGCTTCTCTTGTGTTTATCACTCACTATATTTCAACATCTCTTAGATGCTTCGGTTTAGTATATCGGCCTGTGAACTGAGCAAGGATTTCACTAGCAGGAAGTAAAGAGGACATTGGAAGTGTACACTGATATATTCCCTTCTGATTTCCCTATAAAGAGGACCATAAGACATTGGAGCAGAATTAGGCCATTCAGCACATTGAATCTGCTCTGCCATCCCATTATGACTGATTTATTAACCCTCTCAACTCCATTCTCCTGTTTCTCCACGTAACCTTTGATATCCTGAATAATCAAGAACTCATCAACCTATGCTTTAAATATTCCTGATGATAGCCTCCACGGATTCAACACCATCTGGCTAAAGAAATCCCTTCTGTAATGGCACATCCTTCTATTCTGAGACTGTGCTCCCTGATCCTAGACTCCCTTACTAGAGGAAACATCCTCTCCACATCCACTCTATCTAGTCCTTCCAATATTTCAATAGGTTTCAGTAAGTTCCCCCCCCCCACCCATTCTTCTAAACTCCAGTGAGTACAGGTCCAGAGCCAACAAACGGTCCCATACATTAACACATTCATTCCCAGAATCATTTTTCATGAACCCCTTCTGGACACTCTCTAATGCCAGCACATCCCTTCTTTGATAAGGGGCTCAAAGCTGCTCGCCATATTAAAAGTGCAGTCTGGCCAGTGCTTTATAAAGCATTACACCCTTGCTTTTATATTCTTGCGTACTGAACAGATTCAGATTGCCCACACACTGCTGGTACCTCTTTGATTTAAACACCTCCTGCAAGCTTCACAAATGCTGTTCTTACAGTGCTCAAATCTGCAAGGATCCCTGAATACGTTATATTATTAAACTGCTGTCTTCAGATCCTTTCTGATTTATCTTCAACAGTCATCTCAGAAATATTCTCCTTTATATATATACTCAGTGGTCACTTTATTAGGTACACCTGCACAACGGCTTGTTAATGCAAATATCTAATCATCCAATCATGTGGTAGCAAGTCAATAAATTAAAGCATGCAGACATTGTCAAGAGGTTTGGTCATTGTTTAGTCCATACATCAGAATGGGAAAGAAATGTGATCTAAGTGACTTTGAATGTGGAATCATTGTTGATGCCAGATGGGGTGGTTTCAATATCTCAGAAACTTCTGATCTTCTGGAATTTTTATGCACAACAATCTCTAGAGTTTACAGAAAATGTGCAAAAGTCAAAAATAAACATCCAATGAGTGGCAGTTCTTTGGGCAAAAGTGCCTTATTAAGGAGAGAGGTCAGAGGAGAAAGGCCAGACAGTAAGGGCAGCAGGTGAATGGAATCTCTTTTCTTCTGTTTACATTGCCTCTGATAGGAGTGTATGCACATAATGAGGTGGGGGTTATTGAGGTATACAGCATGGAATGGGCCTTTTCAGACCTTCAAGCAGCACCACACAGCCACCCCAATTTAGCTAATCACAGGACAGTTGCAATGAGCAGTTAACCTACTAACTGGTATCTCTCTGGACTTTTGGAGAAAACCCATGCATTCCACGGGGAAGATGTATAGAGGCTCCTTAGAGAGGACGCCAGAATTGAACTCCCAACTTCGATGGCTCGAGCTGTAATAGTGTTGTGCTAACTGCTATGCTATTGTGGTTGTGGGCATGGTTTGGGCTGTGGAGATGGTACATAGGTCATAATCATGATCTTCAGCACAGTTTCCAATTGGCCAGATTAGACAAAGCAGTCAGTTTTCTCCTTCTCATCATTTCTCTGTTTGGGAGCTTATCTTTCAACAGTTAAATGTATAAAATGTCATGGGAGTAACCCATCGTAACCAACAACATGAAGAATATTGCAGCTGGGATTTCAGATCACCATTTCAGATCTCTAAAAGGTCTTAAAACTAACTTTATCTCATCCCTGATGTATTGTGGAGCTCATTCTAACTAGTTGTGCCATTGTCTGGTATGGAAGGGCCACTGCACAGGACCAGAAAAAGATGCGGAAGGTTGTAAACTCAGCCAGCTTCATCATGGGTACTAGCTTCTCCAGCACTGAGAACATCTTCAAAAGACAATGCCTCATGAAGACAGCATCCATCATTAAGGACCCTCATCACCCAGGATGTGCCTGCTCCCTTTTTATTGCTACCATCATGGAGGAGGTACAGGAGCCTGAAGACACACTCAACATTTCAGGAACATCCGCTTTCCCTTTGCCATCAGATTTCTGAACGGACAATGAACCACGAACACTACCTCACTACTTTTTTCTCCCTTTTTTGCACTACTTATTTAATTCATTTTTTAATACATACGTATACTGTAATTAATATTTTTATTAGGCATTGCAATGTACTGCTGCTACAAAGCAACAATTCATTGATGTGCCAGTGATATTAAACCTGATTCCGTCTGTCCTTTATGATGACACCTATGGTAGGTCAAATGTAAAGAGGCAGTACACTGTTAACCGCAAGACCATTAATAGTGTTGATGAGCAGAGGGATCATGGGGTCCAAGTTCATAACTCCGTGGAAACTGCTACGCAGGTTGATAGGGTGGTTAAGAAGGCATATGGCATGTTTGCCTTTAGTAGTTGAGGCACTGAGTTCAAACATCAGGAGGTTATGTTGCAGCTTTATGGAACTCTGGTTAGGTCACTTCTGGAGTATTGCAAACAGTTCTGGTTGCCCTATTATAGGAAGGATTTAGAGCCTTTGGAGAGGGTACAGAAGAGGTTTACCAGGATGCTGCCTGGAATAGAGGGCATGTGCTATTACGAGAGGTTGGACAAACTTGGGTTTTTTTCTCTGGAGTGGTGGACCTGAGGGGAGATCTGATAGAGGTTTATAAGGTTACGTGAGGCTTAGATAAAGTAGTCAGACATTATCTTTCTCCCCAGGGTTGAAATATCTAATACCAGAGGCCATGCATTTAAGGTGAGAGGGAGTAATTTTAAAGGAGATGTGAGCGGCAAATTGTTTCTTACACAGAGAGTGGAGGGTGCCTGGAATGTGCTGCCTGGGGTGGTGGTAGTAGAGACAGATACATTAGGGACTTTTAAGAGATGTTTGGCAGATGAATGTGAGGAAAATGGAAGGATATGGGCATTGTATAGGGAGAAGAGATTAGATTAGATGACTACTAGATTGATTACTAATTTAATTGGTCTGGCACAACATTGTAGGTTGAAGAGCTTTTTCTTGTGCTGTAGTGTTGCAAGTTTCATTCTGCTGGTATATTTTCTTCTGGTGTATAGAGATTTCAAGATGTTGGTCACACTGTTGGAGTCTTTTGTTAAAGACGATTAGCATATGGTCAATACTGACACTCATATATGTGTCAATTCAACTTTACCTGATCTGTTAGCCCAGTCCACCATGGATAAAGCCATTGAGCATATCTACACAGAGCGTCATCACAGGAAAGCAGCATCCATGATCAAGGACACCCCCACCCCACCCCATCACCCAGGCCATGCCTTCTCCTCACTGCTGACCTCAGGAAGAAGGTACAAGACCCTCAGATCCCACACCACCAGGTTCAGGAACAGTTATTACCCTTCAACCATCAGGTCCCACACTACCAGGTTCAGGAACAGTTATTACCCCTCAACCATCAGGTCCCACACCACCAGGTTCAGGAACAGTTATTACCCCTCAACCATCAGGTCCCACACCACCAGTTTCAGGAACAGTTATTACTCCTCAACCATCAGGTCCTACACCACCAGGTTCAGGAACAGTTATTACCCCTCAACCATCAGGTCCCACACCACCAGGTTCAGGAACAGTTATTACCCTACAACCATCAGGTCCCACACCACCAGGTTCAGGAACAGTTATTACCCTTCAACCATCAGGTCCCACACCACCAGGTTCAGGAACAGTTATTACCCCTCAACCATCAGGTCCCACACCACCAGGTTCAGGAACAGTTATTACCCTACAACCATCAGGTCCTACACCACCAGGTTCAGGAACAGTTATTACCCCTCAACCATCAGGTCCCACACCACCAGGTTCAGGAACAGTTATTACCCCTCAACCATCAGGTCCTCCACCACCACCAGGTTCAGGAACAGTTATTACCCCTCAACCATCAGGTCCCACACCACCAGGTTCAGGAACAGTTATTACCCCTCAACCATCAGGTCCTACACCACCAGGTTCAGGAACAGTTATTACCCCTCAACCATCAGGTCCCACACCATCAGGTTCAGGAACAGTTATTACCCTCAACCATCAGGTTCTTGAACCAACTCAACTTTGCTCACCTCAACACTGAACAGTTTCCACAACCTATGGACTCACTTTAAGTGGCTCTTCATCTCATGTTCTCAATAATTTGCTTATTTATTTAGTATTATTGTTTCCTTTGTTTTACTTCTTCTTTGAATTTGCACAGTTTGTTGTCTTTTGCACAATGGTCATTTGTCCACCATGTTGTGTGTGGTCTTTCATTGATTCTATTGTGTTTCTTGGATTTACCGTGTATGCCTGCAAGAAAACAAATCTCAGAGTTGTATATAGTGACATATATGTACTTTGATAATAAATTTATCTTCAACTTTGATATTGGACGATGGGAGAATTGCAATTAGGATGCATTCCTGACATAATGCAGGGAAAGTAATGGATGAAACGGCTCAAAACGGTTTGACCCCTGCAGAGACGTCTCATGACTGAGGTGAATAGTCACCAATAGTTATAATGATCTTCCTTTATGCTACATCTGATTGTAGCCATTAGAGTCACAGAACAATACAGCATGGAGACAAGCCCTTGGCCCAACTTGTCCATTCTGACCACAGCATCTTCCCAGGGAATCTCAATTTCCCACATTTGGCCCATAACCCTCCAAGTCCCTTCCCTCCATGTACCTATCCAAATGCCTCTTGAATGTTCCCATTGTACACACTGCGCCCACTTCCTCTGGTAACTCATTCCAGGTCCTCACTACCCTCTGTGTAAAGAGCTTACCTCTCACTTCTTTTTTTAAACCATTCCTCTCTTATCTTTAATCTGCAGCCCCTAGATTTGGATTCCCCAACCTTGGGGGAAAAGCCATGACCACCTTATCCACACTCGTCCTTCTGTGAAGTTGCTCATCATTCTTCTGCTCTTGAGGGAACAAGGATCCAATATGGTCAAGCTCTCCCTGTAAGTTAGGCCTAGACCAGGCAGGTTCTTGAAGGTTGTTATAGCCAGGTGTGGTAGTGGGAATAAGCTCCCATTATCTATTAAATGCCGTCAAAGGCATGCATCTGAAATAACCTCTGACAGCCAAGTTCAGTTCCTGGCCTTCATGTGTGGTTTAGCTTCTAAGCCTAGCAGCTCTGTTTCTACTGACTGGAAAAGGGGCAAAGGTCAATTACTGGTGCCATAAAACCAGTTGCTCCGGGCAGATGAGGCTCAACAGGGATAGTTGGTAGCTCATCTCAGAGAAGGAAAACTTTGATCTCAAATCCCTGCTGCCTAATGGCTAATCCCACTGATGGGGAAGGTTTTGGGAGTTAATTCCAAGGATACGTCCAGAGATGGAGGTCCTAAGGCAGTCCAATGTTGAGTTCAACACTGACTGGCAATTCCTGCAATGCAGCTGGTGCCAAGTTGTATTAGTCTCTGCCATTCCTTTGGATTAATCTGCTGTATGGACAGGGGAGCCTGCTGCGTGGGCAATAGCTTGTTCTCCATATCGTACTGCCCTGGCTTGAGGATCACATAGACAGCTGGGACACAATATCCGTGGTGGTCCCTGACCAACAGAGGGTCTCGATTTCCAATCAGGCAGAACTCTGATAATTCTCTTCTACATCCTCCCCGGCTTCATAATGTGTTTGATACAGCAGGGAGACCAAAAGAGTATGCAATGCTCCAAATGCCTTATCAACAACTTGTGTAACTGCAACGTAATGTCCCTGCTCTTAAACTCTGTGCACTGACTGATGAGGGCCAGCAAGGAGCAAGAAAGCTGCGAGTGGAACAGCTAAGGATTTCCAGAGTGAAGGCATTTTACTACTTGGGAGTAAAAGAGAGGCAGGACTGCGTGACGTCAGCCAGTAGAACAGGAATAGTTTTAAAAGAAGACCACCATATCCAGTGGGCAGCATTTGGAGCGGGCAGTGGAATGAGAGGTAGCAGAGTGGTAGAGCTTTGGCTCAACGGGCTTAGGCGGTAACGAGGCTTAGGCGGTAGGTTTGCCTGTGTTAATTGTGGAAAGGAAGTATGTGTGTGAGGCTGGTTTTCCGTGCTCGGTGTCAGATGTGGGAGGTCCTGGAGTCTTCCAGCCTCCCGGACGGCTGTACCTCCATCCAGTGTGTTGAGCTGCAGCTCCTGAGCGACCGCGTGAGGGAACGGGAGATGCAGTTCGATGACCTTCACCTGGTCAGGGAGAGCGAGGAGGTGACAGGCAGGTGGTCACACCGGGGCTACGGGAGATAGACAAGTGAGTCACAGTCAAGAAGGGGAAGGGGAAGAGTCAGGTATGAGACAGTACCTCTGTGGCTGTCCCCCTTGACAGTAAGTACTCCTGTTTGAGTACTGTAGGGGGGGATGGCCTACCTGGGGGAAGCAACAGTGGCCATGCCTCTGGCACAGAGTCCGGGCCTGTGGCTCAGAAGGGTAGGGAAAGGCAGTAGCGATAGGGGACTCTATAGTCAGGGGTCAGACAGGCGATTCTGTGGACACAGGAAAGAAACTCGGATGGTAGTTTGCCTCCCAGGTGCCAGGGTCCGGGATGTTTCAGATCGCGTCCAAGATATCCTGCAGTGGGAGGGAGAACAGCCAGAAGTCATGTACATATTGGTACCAATGACATAGGTAGGAAAAAGGAAGAGGTCCTAAAAAAAGACTACAGGGAGTTAGGAAGGAAGTTCAGAAGCAGGACCTCAAAGATAGTAATCTCGGGATTACTGCCGTGAATAGAATGAGGTGGAGGATAAATGTGTGGTTGAAGGATTGGAGCAGGGGACAGGGATTCAGATTTCTGGATCATTGGGACCTCTTTCCGGGCAGGTGTGACCTGTACAAAAAGGACGGGTTGCAATTAAATCTGAGGGGGACCAATATCCCGGCGGGGAGGTTCGCTAAGGCTACTGGGGAGACTTTAAACTAGAATTGTTGCGGGGTGGGAACTGAACTGAAGGAACTGGGGAAGAGACGGTTGGCTCACAAATAGAGAAAGCTTGGAGACAGTGTGTGAGGGAGGATAGGCAGGTGATAGAGAAGGGACTCGCTCAGACCGACGGTTTGAGATGTGTCTATTTTAATGCAAGGAGTATTGTGAACAAAGCAGATGAGCTTAGAGCGTGGATCAGTACTTGGAACTATGACGTGGTGGCCATACGGAGACTTGGATGGCTCAGGGACAGAAATGGTTGCTTCAAGTGCCCGGTTTTAGATGTTTCAGAAAGGGCAGGGAAGGAGGCAAAAGAGGTGGGGGTGTGGCACTGTTGATCAGAGATAGTGTCATGGCTGCAGAAAAGGTGGACGCCATGGAGGGATTGTCTATGGAGTCTCTGTGGATGGAGGTTAGGAACAGGAAGGGGTCAATAGCTTTACAGGGTGTTTTTATATGCTGCCCAATTGTAACAGGGATATCGAGGAGCAGATAGGGAAACATATCCTGGAAAGGTGTAATAATAACAGAGTTGTTGTGATGGGAGATTTTAATTTCCCAAATATCGATTGGCATCTCCCTAGAGCAAGGGGTTCAGATGGGGTGGAGTTTGTTAGGTGTGTTCAGGAAGGTTTCTTGACACAGTATATAGATAAGCCTACAAGAGGAGAGACTGTACTTGATTTGTTATTGGGAAATGAACCTGGTCAGATGTCAGATCTCTCTGTGAGAGAGCATCTTGGAGATAGTGATCATAATTCTATCTCCTTTACAATAGCTTTGGAGAGAGATAGGAACAGACAAGTTAGAAAAGCGTTTAATTGGAGTAAGAGGAATTAGGAGGCTGTCAGGGAGGAAATTGGAAGCTTAAATTGGGAACAGATGTTCTTAGGGAAAAGTATGGAAGAAATGTGGCGAATGTTCAGGGGATATTTGTGTGGAGCTCTGCACAGGTATGTTCCAATGAGACAGGGAAGTTATGGTAGGGTACAGGAATCGTGGTGTACGAAGACTGTAATAAATCTAGTCAAGAAGGAAAAAAACTTACAAAAGGTTCAGAGAGCTACGTAATGTTAGAGATCTAGCAGATTACAAGGCAGGAAGGAGCTTAAGAACAGGAAGGAGCTTAAGAGGGAAATTAGGAGAGCCAGAAGGGGCCATGAAGGGGTCTTGGTGGGCAGGATTAAGGAAAACCCCAAGGCATTCTACAAGTATGTGAAGAGCAAGAGGATAAGGCATGAAAGACTGGACCTATCAATGTGACAGTGGGAAAGTGCGTATGGAACCGAAGGAAATAGCAGAGGAACTTAATGAATACTTTACTTCAGTATTCACAATGGAAAAGGATCTTGGTGATTGCAGTGATGACTTGCAGCAGACTGAAAAGCTTGAGCATGTAGATATTAAGAAAGAGGATGTGCTGGAGCTTTTGGAAAGCATCAAGTTAGATAAGTCGCCGGGACCGGATGAGATGTACCTCAGGCTACTATGGGAGGCGAGGGAGGAGATTGCTGAGCCTCTGGCGATGATCTTTGCATCATCGATGGGGACGAGAGAGGTTCTGGGGGACTGGAGGGTTGCGGGTGTTTCTTTCTTCAAGAAAAGGAGTAGAGATAACCCAGGAAATTATAGACCAGTGAGTCTTACTTCAGCGGTTGGTAAGTTGATGGAGAAGATCCTGAGAGGCAGGATTTATGAACATTTGGAAAGGTATAATATGATTAGGAATAGTCAGCATAGGTTTGTCAAGGAGGGCAAAGAGTGGTTGTAAACGGGTCATATTCTGTATGGAGGTCGGTGACCAGTGGTGTGCCTCAGGGATCTGTTCTGGGACCCTTACTCTTCGTGATTTTTATAAATAACCTGGATGAGGAAGTCGAGGGATGGGTTAGTAAGATTGCTGATGACACAAAGGTTGGGGGGTTGTAGATAGTGTGGAGGGCTGTCAGAGTTTACAGCGGGACATTGATAGGATACAAAACTGGGCTGAGATGGCAGATGGAGTTCAACCCAGATAACTGTGAGGTGGTTCATTTTGGTAGGTCAAATATGATGGCAGAATATAGTATTAATGGTAAGACTTCTGGCAGTGTGGAGGATCAGAGGGATCTTGGGGTCTGAGACAATAGGACGCTCAAAGCAGCTGTGCATATTGCCTTCGTTAATCGTGGAATTGAATTTAGGAGCCGAGAGGTAATGTTACAGTTATATAGGACCCTGGTCAGACCCCACTTGGAGTACTGTGCTCAGTTCTAGTCACCTCACTGCAGGAAGGACGTGGAAACCATAGAAAGAGTGCAGAGGAGATTTACAAAGATGTTGCCTGGATTTGGGAGCATGCCTTATGAAAACAGGTCGAGTGAACTCGGCCTTTTCTCCTTGGAGCGATGGAGGATGAGAGGTGACCTGATAGAGGTGTATAAGATGATGAGAGGCATTGATCGTGTGGATAGTCAGAGGCTTTTTCCCAGGGCTGAAATGGCTGCCACAAGAGGACACAGGTTTAAGGTGCTTTGGAGTAGGTACAGAGGAGATGTCAGGTGTAAGTTTTTTTGTGCAGAGACTGGTGGGTGTGTGGAATGGGCTGCCAGCAACGGTAGTGGAGGTGGATACGATAGGATCTTTTAAGAGACTTTTGGATAGGTACATGGAGCTTAGTGAAATAGAGGGCTATGTGTAAGCCTAGTAATTTCTAAGGTAGGGACATGTTTGGCACAACTTTGTGGGCCGAAGGGCCTGTATTGTGCTGTAGGTTTTCTATTTTTCTGTGTTTCTAAGCTAAGCACTTTCTTCACCACCCTGTACATCTGCACAGACACTTTCAACAGATTTTCATTTCCAGGTCCTCTTGTTTCTTAACACCCGTCAGTGCCCTGTCATTCGGTGTATCTGTCTCGGGTTCTTCTCTTTTTCAGCAGGGAGGGGCTGGGTTGGGCGAGGAAGCATTTCAATTATTCTATTTTACTTTATGGAGATACTGCACGGAATAGGCCTTTCCGCCTTTTGTTGCCCAGCAACTCCATGATTTAATCCTAACCTACTCACAGAACAAGTTACAATGACCAACTAACCTACTGACTGTGGGAGGAAACTGGAGCACCCGGAGGAAACTCACATGATCACAGGGAGAGCGTACAAACTCCTTACAGACAGTGGTGGGAATTGAACTGGGTCCCCTGTAGTCTATAGAGTTGTACTACCATGCACTACCATGCTGCCCATTATTGAGGTCATGTACCACTCCATGGAACCACATCGGAGACACCAGTAAGCACAAGAGATTCTGCAGATGATGGAATCCCACACACACCACGCTGGAGGAACTCAGCAGGGCAGGCTGTAGCTATGAAAAGCTCTCCTCCCCTGTCAGATTCCTTCTTCTTCAGCCCTTAACCTTTCCCACCTGTCACCTCCCAGCTCCTTACTGACTCTCCTCCACCACACCCACCTGGTCTCACCTATCACCTCCCAGCTCCTTACCAACTCTCCCCCACCACACCCACCTGGTCTCACCTGTCACCTCCCAGCTCCTTACTGACTCTCCCCCACCATACCCACCTGATCTCACCTATCACCTCCCAGCTCCTTACCAACTCTCCCCCACCACACCCACCTGGTGACACCTATCACCTCCCAGCTCCTTACTGACTCTCCCCCAACACACCCACCTGGTGTCACCTATCACCTTCTAGCTTTTACCCTTTCCCCTCTGGCATCTCACCCCTTGCTTTCCTGTCCTGATGAAGCGTCTTGCCCCAAAACGTGACTGTTTAGTCTCCTCCATAGTTGCTGCCTGATCTAATGATTTTCTGCAGCATCTTGTATGTGTTGAGTGGTAACAGTGCTGCTGGAATAGAACACTATGTTACGCCTTAACTGTGAAAGCAAAAATGAAAAGGCATTCCAGTTTATTCTTGTAACTGTTTTATTTTACACCAAAGACCATAAAGCATAAGAGCAGAATTAGGCTTTTCGGCTCATTAAGTCTGCTCTGCCAGTCCATCATGACTGATTTACTGTCCCTCTCAACCCCATTCTCCCGCCTTCTCTACGTAACCTTTGATGCCCTGACTAATCAATAACTTATTCTTTTGGATGTATTAAAATGCATCTCTAAGCTGAAATTCATTTGCCATTCCTCAGACCATCTCCCATAGTGACTAAGCCTATACTCATTGTAGTTTGGAAGAATGAGAGGAAATCTCATTACTGAAAGACCTCAAAAGCGTGCACATGGAGAGGATGCTTCCTATAGTGGGCGAGTCTAGGACATCCCTTTGGAACAGAGATGAGGAGGAGCTGTCTTTAGCCAGAGAGTGGCAAATCAGTGGAATTCATTGTCACAGATGACTCTGGAGGTCAAGTCATTGGGTATATTTAAAGAGAAGGTTGACAGGTTCTTGATTAGTAAATATGTTTATGGTTACGGGGAGAAGGCAGGAGAATGGCAGTGGGAGGGATAGTAAATCAGATGGAATTGCAGAGCAGACTTGATGGGCCTAATGGCCTAATTCTGCTCCTGCCTTTCATGCTCTTATGGTCTATAATTTCTTAACAGCTCATTGTAATCTGTAATGAACAGACTCCTAGTTTTAGTGTCATGACTTAACTTGCTAATTATACCTTCTAAATACATTTACCTCATTAACATAAGTAATGAGTAACAGAGGCATTAACACTGACCCCTGGGCACTTCATGTGTCAGTGACCTCCAGATGGAGATTCAACCTTCGCTTCCTATCATCGAGCCAATTCTGAATGTACCTTGCTAGTTTCCCCTGAATCCCTTGATGATCTCCCCATTGGATCCTACTGGGAGCTGTTTTGCAAAAGATGTTTAACGTTCAAAGTTCAAGTAAATTTATGATCAAAGAACATGTATGTCACCATATACAACCTTCAGATTTATTTTCTCACAGGCATTCACAGCAAGTACAAAGAAGCACGATTGGATCAATGGTAAACTGCACACAAGCTGGATAAGCAACTAATGTGCAAAGGGCAACAAATTGCAAATATAAAAAGAAACAAAAAGAATATTAATAATAAAATACATAAGGAATAAAACTCTGAGACTTGAGATGAAGAGTCCTTGAAATTGAGTCCATAGGCTGTAGGAACAGTTCAATGGTGGGGCGGGTGAAGTTATCCCCTCTGGTTCAAGAACCTGATGGTTGAGAGGTAGTAATTGTTTCTGAACCTGGTGGTGTGGGTTTCTGAGGCTCCTGTACCTCCTTCCTGATGGCAGCAGTGAGAAGACAGCACATCCTGGACGGTGGGAGTCCTTGATGATGGATGCTGACAGTGCTCTTTCATCAATAATCAGATGTTCCTTGATGTCTTCATCCTAGCTTTCACCTTTGCTTTGATATTCATGTCTTGTGTTCATGTCCAGGTCAAAGTTGCGAAGAATTTTTAGTGGATCTCAAACCAAGCATTTGGTGAGTTAATCTCTCTTTCTGGGATTGTTTCCACCTTCACTTCATTAATGATTGTGTTATAGCAGAGAGCATGTTTTTTTGGATGAATTGAAGTTATACTCATGACAAACTAAAGAATATTTGCTGTTGTGAATTATTGACAGAGTAGTGTTGGAGCAAATTGTCCACTGAATGGTTATCTGTAGCACGCAGACAGTCAACCATAAACACAAGAGATTCCACCAATGCTGGAGATCCTGAGGAACACATGAACAAAGTGCTAGAGGATCTCAGCAGGTCAGGCAGCATCCTGGGAGGATAATAAACAGGTGACGCTTTGGGCCAAGATCCTTTATCAGGACTGGAAAGGAAGGAGGCAGAAGGTGAGGGGAAGGGGAAGAGAGCGATGAAGTAAGAGGCTGGGAAGTGATTAGCAGAAGAGGTAAAGGGCTGAAAATGAAGGAATCTGATCAGAGAGGACAGTAGGCCATGGGAGAAAGGGTTTGAAAGCACTGTAAATATTTCCTTTGCAGGTCCAATGGGAGGTGATGGATAGTTCAGGAGAATTATAGGAGTAAGAGGGAAGGCACAAGTTGGAATGGACAAAGAGGAAGGGGAAGAGGGAGAAACCACTGGAAGTCAGAAAAACTGATGTTCACGTCATCAGGTTGGAAGCTACCTGGATGGAAAATGAGGAATTGCTCCTCCAACCTGAGAGTGACCTCATCATGACAGTAAAGGGGGCCTTGGACCAACATATTGGAATGGGAACGAGATGTCGAATTGAAATACCAGATCCCACTTTCAGTGGTGGACAGAGTGAAGGTGCTGAACAAAGCCATCCTCCGATCATTGCTAATTGATGACAGTTATACCCCTTTCCCCTGCCCCTTGCTTTGTCAGAAGTCTGAAGCAATGGCATTAGGGGTCATGGAACAGAAGTAGTTGGTGGAGTTAAGATAGGTTACACTTAAATGAGGGTGCTACAGTGGCATAGTGGTTAGTATGATGCTGTTACATGTCGGGCTTCGGAGTTTGGAGTTGTATTCCAATGCCGTCTGCAAGGCATTACCATGTCCTCCTGGTGAATGAATGGGTTTTCTCCAGGTGCTCCTGTCTCCTCCTGCAGTCCAAGAACGTACGGATTAGTAGGTTAATTGGTCATTGTAGATTGCCCTGTGATTTGGCAGTTTAAATAGGTAGGTTGCCGGGGGCTAGGATTGCTGGGCTGGTGGGGCCTGTTGCTGTGCTGGATCTCCAAATAAATAAATAAAATCAGGTGGAAGAGAATTCACTGAAGAGGTTGAATGGTTTGTCCCTCATCCTCTCTGCCAGCACTGCAGATCAGTGCTTGGCTTCGTGAGATTGGTGAGTGACGATATCACAATGGTTGTTATAATACCCAGAGTCTGCTCACTCCATTGTGTTGGAAACCACCGTAAACATTTCCTTTCCAGGTTCAAAGTTCAAAGTACATTTATTATCAGCATGCCACATATGTATGTCACCATATGCTACCCCGAGGATCATTTTCCTCTGGACGTGCAGAATAAACAAAGAAATACTGTACAATAGGATCTGTGAGGTGTCACCGTAGCACAGCGGTCAGCATCAGTGACCCCGGTTCAATTCCCACCGCCGTCTGTATGTTCTCCCTGTGACCACATGGGTTTCCCCGAGTTTCCTCCCAGATTGCAAAGGCATACGAGTCAGTCGGTTAATGTTTCAGACGGCTGTAATTGGGTGGCTGGAAGGACCTGTTACTGTGCTGTATCTCAAACAAGGATGCAATAATCAATGTGCAAAAGAAGGCAAACAATGTAAATTAAAAAACAAACACTGCAAATAAATAAATAATACTGAGAACATGAGTTGTTGAAAGTGAATTCATCGATTGTGGAATCAGTTCAGTGTTGAGTCAAGTGAAATTATCCCCTCTGGATCTAGAGCCTGATGATGATAACTGATGATAACTGTTCCTGACCCTGGTGGTGTGGGACCTGGTGATTGAGGGGTAATAACTATTCCTGAACCTGGTGGTGTGGGACCTGGTGATTGAGGGGTAATAACTGTTCCTGAACCTGGTGGTGTGGGACCTGATGGTTGAGGGGTAATAACTGTCCCTGAACCTGGTGGTGTGGGACCTGATGGTTGAGGGGTAATAACTGTTCCTGAACCTGGTGGTGTGGGACCTGATGGTCGAGGGGTAATAACTGTTCCTGAACCTGGTGGTGTGGGTCCTGATGGTTGAAGGGTAATAACTGTTCCTGAACCTGGTGGTGTGAGACCTGATGGTTGAGGGGTAATAACTGTTCCTGAGCCTGGTGGTGTGGCTCCTAAGGCTCCTGTACCTTCTGCCTGATGGCATCAATGAGAAGAGAGTGTGACCTGGATGGTGGGGGTCCCTGATGATGGAGGCTGCTTTCCTGCAACAGTGCTCCATTTAGCTGTGCTCAATGGTGGTGAGGGCTTTACCCGTGATGGGCTAGACCGTATCCACCACCCTTTGTAGACTTTCCCATTCCTGGGCATTGGGGTTTCCATACCAGGCCATGACGCAGTCAGTCAGGATACTCTCTAATGTTCATCTAAAGAAGTTTGTTAAAGTTTTAGGTGACATGCCAAATCTATGCAAACTTCTAAGCACGTAGAGGCAATGTTGTGTCTTATAAAGCCTCAGCATTACATCATTGTTTTTATATTCTAGTCATCTTGACTTCATCTTGGTGTGCTATTTATTTCATTTCTTATTCTTGTGTGTTTCTCACCTGGAATGTCAATTTTCATTCCTGTATCACTGCCAGCCTCCCTGTCCACACATCCTGCTCAATACTATATTTTCATCCATTCACCCGAGTTCCTGAACTCTGCTCTTCGTGTCCTTACCCATAGTGCAGAGGGTACATACATCACCACTGATCGGCACTAAATCCATCATTAAGGACCTCCAGCACCCAGGACATGCCCTCTTCTCGTGCATGCCCGCTGCCATCAGGGAACAGTTACAGGAGCCTGCAGACGTGAGCTCAACGTTCCAGGAGTGGCTTCTTCCCTTTCACCTTCAGATTTCTGAATGTTTCCATGAACACGTCCTCAATATTTATTTGTTTTCTTTTTACTTACTCAATGTAACATTTTATATATATATATTATTGTAATTTATGGTTTTTTATTATTATGTATTGCAATGTATTGCTGCTGCAAACCACAGATTTTGTGACATATGTCAGTGACGTTAAGCTTAATTTTGATTCTGATTCTGAAAAGTTACTTTAAGTTAAAGTGTTCACTGTTTTCAGTCTCCTCTGTGTCCATAATTCCCCCTATCGCTGCAACCTCTTGCTCCAGTGCTGCCCCAGTGCAGTCTCCAATCCTTCACCCCTCCACTGAGGTTTTCCTATCAGGCTTCAGGATGCAAAGCACTGCAGTCTCCTTCTCTCCACGTCATTTATGTTGCAGTGTGAACCCCTTCCTTTTGATGGGGATACTGTCACCTGTACAACTGTCATCCAACTTGGCTTCTAGAACACAGAACATCAAACGGTACAGGCCTTTCGGCCCATAATGCTGTGCTGAACTGATCATATTAGTAATCAAATGGCCATCTGAACGAATTTCTTCTGCCATCCCAGTGTTCATATTCTTCCATTATCCTCACATTCATGTGCCTCTCTGAACATCTCTATTTCTTGTCAAGTGTGTGATGATAAACCCATTATAAATCTGATGCCAGACGCAATATATTTTTTCCCAGGGCGGCAATAGCTGATACGAGGGGACATAATTTTAAGAATGGGGGGATGTCAGAGGTAGGTTTTTTACACCGAGTGGAACTTGCTAACAGGGGTGGTGGTAGAGGCAGATAGATTACAGACTTTGAAGAGATTGTTAGATAGGTACATGGATGATATAAAAATAGAGGTCTATGCAGGATTGAGGGGTTAGATTGATCTTGGAGTAGGTTAAAAGGTTGGTACAACATCGTGGGTCAGATATTTTTATTTGGAGATACTGTGTGGAACAGGCCCTTTTGCCTGGGGGAACTGCCAGGTAATCCACGTATTTAACCCTAACCTCATCACAGGACAGCTTACAATGACCAATTAACCCATTAACCCTTACACCTTTGCACTGTGGGAGGAAACTGGAGCACCAGAAGGAAACTCATGCACACACAGGGAGGTCGTACAAATTTTCTTACAGAGGATGCTGGAATTGAACTCCAAACTACGACACCCCGAGCTTGCTATGTCCATTTTTTCTATGAAACCCCAATCTTAATTTTTAAAGTAAATGCAATAAATTCACATTTAATAACAAACACTTTTATGTTTCGATATAATGTGATTCTGAACTCTGTGGAGACTTGGATTACGTTTGGGGCCATAGCCTTGGTCTTGCTTCTCTGACACAGCTCGTCACTCAACAACTTGGACAAGACTAAAGAGAGGATAGTTTAACTTTAGGAAGATGCAGGCTGGCCACGACTCACTGCACATACGCAGATCCTCTGTGGAGAGGGTTAGGAACACCAAATTTCTGGGAATGCCAATAATGGAAGATCTCACTTGGTCCCTCAACATCATTTCTTTGGTAAAAAAAACACAGCAGTGTCTCCACTTCCTGAGGAGATTGAGGGAAATGAAGCTCCCCCTATCCATTCCAGCCAATTTCAAGAGTGCCCTCACCTGCTGCATCACCACCTGGTACGGGAATAGCAAGGCAGCTGATGATAAGTCCATACGAGAGATTGCGAGGACTGCAGAGAGGATCATTGGGGTCTCTCTTCCACTCATTGCAGATATTTATCAGGAAGCAGCATACACAGGGACCTGAGCATTGTCAGTGATCTGTCCCATCGTACAACAATCTCTTTGACCCCTTACCGACATAGCATTAGGACAAGAACTCTGAGAATAGGTTGAGTGAACTCGGCCTTTTCTCCTTGGAGCGATGGAGGATGAGAGGTGACCTGATAGAGGTGTACAGGATGATGAGAGGCATTGATTGTGTGGATAGTCAGAGGCTTTTTCCTCAGGGCTGAAATGGCTAGCTCAAGGGGGCACAGTTTTAAAGTACTTGAAGTAGGTAAAGAGGAGATGTCAGGGGTAAGTTTTTTATGCAGAGAGTGGTGAGTGCGTGGAATGGGCTGCTGGCGGCGGAAACGATAGGGTCTTTTAAGAGACTGCTGGATAGGTACATGGAGCTTAGAAAAATAGGGGGCTATGGGTAAGCCCAGGTAGTTCTTTTTTTTTGTAATTTATTTTTTTATTGAATTTCATCATCAAACATTTCTATAAGATGTATTTTAGATACTGTACATCTAGTTCTAAAGTAAGGACAAGTTCCACACAGCTTTGTGGGCTGAAGGGCCTGTATTGTGCTGTAGGTTTTCTAGGTTTCTATGTTCTAAATACAAAGGAGGCATTACTGGTGATATACTTCAATAGGAGTATATCACCAAAGACTTGCAAATTTCTACAGATGGACTGTGGAGAGCATTCTAACTGGTTGCATCACTGCCTGGAACGGAGGGGCCACTGCACAGGATTAGAAAAAGCTGCAGAGAGTTACAAACTCATTCGGCTCCATCACGGGCACCAGCCTCCCCAGCATCGGGGAATTCTCCAAAAGGTGATGCCTCAAAAAGGCAGCCTCCATCATTAAGACCTTCCCATCACCCAGGACGTGCCCTCTTCTCATTGCGACCATCCAGGAGGAGGTACAGGAGCCTGAAGCCACACACTCAATGTTTTGGGAACAGCTTCTTCCCCTCCGCCGTCAGATTTCTGAATGGACAATGAACCCATGAACATTCTTTGCTCTCTTTTGCACTACTTCCATAATTAAATTTCCTTTTTTTATATATATTTCTTACTGTAATTTATAATTTTTATTAATCTGTATTGCACTGTACTGCCACAGCAAAGCGACAGATTTCACAATGTATGTTGGTGATACTAGAGGTTTAAGATGGCGTTGGTGAACCCTAGTGACTAATTACTGGCCACAAACAAAACAAAGAATTAGAGTAAATACTTTATCAACAACATTTATTCCGGTAAAATTTATTGTAAATGTTCACAGCAAACAAAGGCGAAGCAGATGCGAGGGTCAAAGTGAACGATGGCGAGGTTCAGTCACGGGCTGAAATGAGCAGGGGTGAGGCAAATTTGCTCCAAGGCCGAGGCAGGTTCGTGGCATGTGTAGGCAAAGCAAGGTCGGGGCGAAAGGGAGTGATGCTGAATTGAGGCCTGAATCGAGAGCGAGGAAAGTCCCAAGGGTTGCTTGATCTGGAAAGGTCGGGTACAGGCAAAACGTGGAGGCGGTGTCCGGGCTCGGACCATAATGAAGTGACAGAGCCCGCATCCTAGACCAAGGAACAACCTGACTGGATTATTTAAATGATGGGCCAGATGGATTGAAATGGCAGGATGTCGGGACAAGAGGCAAGGGTCAAGTTGGCTCTGCTTGCTAATCTACAATGTTTGCTTGGCTCCGTGCTGAACTGAAGCTGTGGACTACTCCAGCTGCTCCAGGCTTTGTGTCTGTGGGCTCCATGACACTTATTCAGCTCTGTGCTGAACTGAGTCTGAGGCTGTGGCCTGCTCTGGGCTTCGTGTCTGAGGACTCATTTTCATTCTGAATGCTATTTGCTTACTTTTACTGTTTGCGCGATCTGTTTTTGTTTTCTTGCTCTGCACATTGAGTGTTTAAATGTTAGACGATGTACCAAAGACAGGCAACAGTGAAATTCCTCCGTAACACCCACAGAATGTTGGAAGAACTCAACAGGTCAGGCAGCATCTGCGGAAAGGAATAAAGAGTTGCTCTTTTGGGCTGGGACCCGTCATCAGGACTGGAAGGGGAGGGACAGAAGGTAGGGGAGGGGATGAGTACACAGTGACAGATGAGACCAGGTGAGGGGGAAATTGGGTGGGTGGGGAGAGGGAACGAAGTAAGAAGCTGGGAGGAGACAGGCAGAAAAGGTAAAGGACTAAAGAAGAATGAATCCGATAGAAGAGGAGAGTGGACCTTGGTAGAAAGGGAAGGAAGAGGGACATCAGAGAGAGGTGATGGTGGTGAATCTGTGAAATTCACTGCCACAGATGGCTGTGGAGGCCAAGTCATTGGGTGTACTTAAAGCAGAAATTGAGACGTTCCTGATTAGTCAGGGTGTCAAAGATTATGGGGAGAAGGCAGGAGAATGGGGTTGAGAAGACTAATAGCAAGAGTCATAGAAAAGTACAACACAGAAACAAGCCCTTTGGCCCATCTAGTCTGTGCCAAACCATTTAAACTGCCTACTCCCATCGATCTGCATGGGACCATACCCCTGCCATCCATATATCCATCCAAACTTCTCTTAAAATTTGAAGTTGAACTTGCAAACACCTCTTGTGCTAGTAGCTTGTTCCACACTCTCAGAACCTTCTGAGTGAAGAAATTTCCTCCATTGTTCCCCTTAAATATTTTACCTTTCATCTTTAACCCATGACATCTGGTTATAGTCCCACTCAACCTCAGTGGAAAAAGCCTGCTTGCATTTTACTCTATCGACACCCTATTTACCCTATCTATACCCCTTGTAATTTTGTACACCTCTATCAAATCTGCTCTCAATCTTCTACTTTCAAAGGAATAAAGTCCTAACCAATTCAATTTTCCCCTATAGCCCAGGTTCTCTAGACCTGACAACATCCTTGCAAATTTTCTTTGCACTCTTTCAACCTTATTTACATCTTTCCTGTAGGTAGGTGACCAAAACTGCACAAAATACTCCAAATTAGATCTCAAAAACATCATATACAGCTTCAAGGTAACATCCCATCTCCTGTATTCAATTAGAAACATAGAAAACACAGAAGCATTGAAAACCTACAACATAATACAGACCCTTCGGCCCATAATGCTGTGCTGAACATGTACTTACTTTAGAAATTACCTGGGGTTACCCATAGCCCTCTATTTTTCTAAGCTCCCTGTACCCATCCAGGAGTTCTTAAAAGTCCCTATTATGTCTGCCTCCACCACCGTTGCTGGCAGCCCATTCCACGCACTCACCACTCTATGTGTAAAAAACTTACCCCTGACATCCCCTCTGTACCTACTTCCAAGCACCATAAAACTGTGCCCTCTCGTGTTAGCCATTTCAGCCCTGGGAAAAGCCTCTGACTATCCACACAATCAATGCCTCTCATTATCTTGTACACCTCTATCAGGTCACCTCTCATCCTCTGTCGCTCCACGGAGAAAAGGCCAAGTTCACTCAACCTTTGATTTATGAAGTCCACTGTGCCAAATCTTTCTTTACAGTCCTATCTACCTGTATTATGGACCTGTATTCCCAGATCCCTTTCTTCTACCACACTCCTCAGAGCCCTACCATTCACTGTGTGAGACCTATCAAAATGAAACTCTTCACACTTGTCTGCATTAAATTCCCTTTTCAGCTAATTTTTCCAGCTGATGCAGATCCCTCCGCAAGCCATGATAATCTTCCTCACTGTTCACTACACCCCCAATCTTCGTGTCATCTGCAAATTTGCTGATCCAGTTAACCACATTATCATCCAGATCATTGATACAGATGACAAACAACAAAGGTCCAATCCCCATGGCACTCCAATCGTCACCGGCCTCCAGTCAGAGAGGCAACCATTTACTACACTCTCTGGCTTCTCCCACAAAGTCAATGTCTAGTCCAATTTACATCCTCATCCTGAATGCCGAGTGACTGAAACTTCTTGACCAACCTCCCATGCGGGACCTTGTCAAATGCCTCACTAAAGTCCATGTGGACAACAATCACTGCCTTGCCTTCAACCACTTTGCTGGTAACTTCCTCGAAAAACTCCATAAGATGGGCCAGACATGACCTACCACGCACAAAGCTACAGTGACTAACCTTGATGAGACCATGGCTATCCAAGTACTAGTATATCCAGTCCCTGACAATATTCTTGCAATAACTTTCCCATCACTGATATCAGACTCACCGGCCTGTAATTTCCTGGTTTCTTTTTAGAGCATTTCTTAAACAGCAGAACAATTAGGCTTTCCTCCATTCCTCTGGTACCTCACTTGTCACTAAGGATGATTTAAATATCTCTGCTAGGGTCCCTATGATGAAATCAGCCGCGATTGAATGTCGGAACAGAGTCGATGGGCTGAGTGACCTAATTCTGCTCATTCGTCTTAAGGCCTTATGGTATTATCACTTGGATGGTGTAATACACATTATTTATTGATGTTTGTGGACATATGTGCAGTTAAAATTAGATCAGTGTCATCAGGAAGCAGTAGTTCTGATTGACCTATTTTAGTTTCTCTCTTTTGCTGTCTGAGCATTATCCAGGGACCTCTCTGGGTACTGATTGTGTGTATTCATAGTGGTTCCTGGGCGAGGTCACAGCTGTCTATGTACATGAGGTCTCACTTCCTAACTATTTGAATCCTGATAAAGGGTCTCGGCCTGAAACATTGACTATTCATATGTTTCCGTAGATGCTGCCTGACCTGCTGAGTTCCTCCAGCATTTTGTATGAGTTACTCTGGATTTCCAGCATCTGCAGAATTTAGGAAGAACAGTGGCCAGTTTGAAGAGCGCATTGTCCCTCAAATAGCAATGGGGCAATCAATTTAGTGACTTCATTTGAAGAATAGACTAAATTTGTCTCAGTGGTCAGTGCCCTGCTTTCACGTTCAGCGTGGGGCAGTCATGGGCTTCGCCTGAAGTGTCATTGGCACGGTCGTGTAGCAGTTAGCACAACTCTATACAGCTGTTGTCTGTAAGGAGTTTGTACATTCTCCCCGTGACCGCGTGGGTTTCCTCCGGGTGCTCTGGTTTCCTCCCATGTACTGAGCTGTGGGCATGTTCTGTTGGCACCAGAAACATGGTGACACTTGCAGGCTACCCCCTTTTCACTGATTTGATTTGACGCAGGTGACAACTGTTCGTCCTATTCCATAGTCGTTTGCAGACCTGCTGAGTTCCTCTAGCATTTTGTGCTATCTAACCTGTAAAGTGGTACAAGAAAATGAACTGCTGGTAGAACTCAGCGGGTCAGGCAGCAATGTGGAGTTAAATGAACAGTTAAGGTTTAAGGTTGACACCTTTCAGCTGGGCTGAAAGATAGAAGTGGTGGTCAGCAGAAGAGGTGAGGGAAGGGTGATGTAATACCTGCAGGTGATGGGTGGATCCAGGTGAGGAGGGGAGAGTGGGAATAGTGACCGAGGCTGGGAGGTGATGGGTAGATCCGGGTGAGGAGGGTGATGGACAGATGGAGGAGAGGAGAGTGGGAATAGTGACAGAGGCTGGGAGGTGATGGGTGGATCCGGGTGAGGAGGGTGATGGGCAGATGGAGGAGGGAAGAGTGGGAATAGTGACAGAGGCTGGGAGGTGATGGGTGGATCCAGGTGAGGAGGGTGATGGGCAGATGGAGGAGGGGAGAGTGGGACTAGTGACAGAGGCTGGGAAGTGATGGATGGATCCAGGTGAGGGGGAGTGATGGGCAGATGGAGGAGGGGAGAGTGGGAATAGTGACGGAGGCTGGGAGGTGATGGGTAGATCCGGGTGAGGAGGGTGATGGACAGATGGAGGAGGGGAGAGTGGGAATAGTGACGGAGGCTGGGAGGTGATGGGTGGATCCAGGTGAGGGGGAGTGATGGGCAGATGGAGGAGGGGAGAGTGGGAATAGTGACGGAGGCTGGGAGGTGATGGGTGGATCCAGGTGAGGAGGGTGATGGACAGATGGAGGAGGGGAGAGTGGGAATAGTGACGGAGGCTGGGAGGTGATGGGTGGATCCAGGTGAGGGGGAGTGATGGGCAGATGGAGGAGGGGAGAGTGGGAATAGTGACGGAGGCTGGGAGGTGATGGGTGGATCCAGGTGAGGAGGGTGATGGGCAGATGGAGGAGGGGAGAGTGGGAATAGTGACCGAGGCTGGGAGATGATGGGTGGATCCGGGTGAGGAGGGTGATGGGCAGATGGAGGAGGGGAGAGTGGGAATAGTGACGGAGGCTGGGAGGTGATGGGTGGATCCAGGTGAGGAGGGGAGAGTGGGAATAATGACCGAGGCTGGGAGGTGATGGGTGGATCCAGGTGAGGAGGGGAGAGTGGGAATAGTGACCGAGGCTGGGAGGTGATGGGTGGATCCAGGTGAGGGGGAGTGATGGGCAGATGGAGGAGGGGAGAGTGGGAATAGTGACGGAGGCTGGGAGGTGATGGGTGGATCCAGGTGAGGAGGGTGATGGGCAGATGGAGGAGGGGAGAGTGGGAATAGTGACCGAGGCTGGGAGATGATGGGTGGATCCGGGTGAGGAGGGTGATGGGCAGATGGAGGAGGGGAGAGTGGGAATAGTGACGGAGGCTGGGAGGTGATGGGTGGATCCAGGTGAGGAGGGGAGAGTGGGAATAATGACCGAGGCTGGGAGGTGATGGGTGGATCCAGGTGAGGAGGGGAGAGTGGGAATAGTGACCGAGGCTGGGAGGTGATGGGTGGATCCAGGTGAGGAGGGTGATGGACAGATGGAGGAGAGGAGAGTGGGAATAGTGACAGAGGCTGGGAGGTGATGGGTGAATCCGGGTGAGGAGTGACGATAGGCAGATAGAGGAGGGGAGAGTGGGAATAGTGACGGAGGCTGGGAGGTGATGGGTGGATCCGGGTGAGGAGTGACGATAGGCAGATAGAGGAGGGGAGAGTGGGAATAATGAACGAGGCTGGGAGGTGATGGATGGAAGTGACAAAGGGCTGCAGATGGTGGAAGCTGATGGGAGAGGAAGGTGTCGCATGGAACCAAGTGAGGAAGGTGGAGACGGCAGGTAGAGTGGGTGGAGGAGGGAAAGGGTAGGGGGTGATGGTTGCGGGGGGAGCTGGGAGCAGCTTGGGTGGGTGTACAAAGAACTGGTGGGGGGAGGGGTAAAGGAGGAGAGAGGAAAGGAACAAGGGCGAAGCAGATTACCTGAAATTTGAGAATTCAAAGTTCTTGCTGTTGGGTTGTCAACTACCCAGGAGGAACTTGAGGCTCTGTTCCTGATTTTTTTGTTGTGGTGTGATGTAAGATTTGCACAGGTCTCCCAAAACAGTTCACCATGACCCATAAGGATGAGGACATAATGCTGAGGCTTTATAAGGCATTGGTCAGACCACACCTGGAGTTTTCACAATCTATCTCAGAAAAGTTGTGCTGGCATTGGAGAGGGCCCAGAGGAGGTTCACAAGGATGATCCCAGGAATGAAAGGGAAAGCCAAACGAGGTGCAGGGCACCCCTTCCCTCCATTAGCCTGGAGGTCACTCTTGGGCAAATTCTAGCCCCTGCTTAGCTCCAGTGAGGGTCACATGAAGCCATAGGTGCAGGAGGTAGATGGTCGTATGTGACCACTTGTAACGCTCAGCTATATCGGCTTGTATTTATCTCGGGGAAACCCCGTCCGCCGCCCAACCGTGTCTCCCGGTTGCGTTGGTTGCTGTGTAATGCCACCTGGTACGACCTCAAACATCAAACACCAGACAGCACACAATGTACACTTTACACATTACACTTTGTAAATCTTACTGGGACTATGAGATTAATAGAGATACAATATAAAAGAAAAAAGAAAAAGGCTCCAGACTTATCAAAGTTCAATGTCTTCATGCATGCAGTTGGAGTTCAAATACCCGGTGTCTTCTCTCTTCACCCTGCGATCCACTCCGACCCCCTTGACTCGCCGCTCGGGTCCACCCAAGGCGATCGACCAGAGCGCTCCCAGCACGTCCGTCTTACTCCCAGTCTCTCCTCTAAAAACCCGTCAAACACATCGTTTCCCAGCCGTATGAGACAGAACATGACCCCAAAAAAGAATAACATGGGCACCCATTGGTTCATTCTCTCCTTATCATTAGTGATAACCCAAACAAGCTGCTGGCTGATAGAAAAAGGATCACTGTCTCAGCAGTTAACATCACAGAGAAACCATTTTGATTGGCATACGCAGTAATATAAAAGAAGAACCCCCTTACACATATAACGAACGTTTAGTGACACAGGGCCTGTACTTGTTGGAGTTTAGAAAAATGAGGGAGGATCTTATTGAAACCTATTGATTGGGTGGCAGGGTGGAGATGCTTCTCTACCAAACGAGGTGCAGGGCACCCCTTCCCTCCATTAGCCTGGAGGTCACACTTGGGCAAAGTGTAGCCCCTGCTTAGCTCCAGTGAGGGTCACATGAAGCCATAGGTGCAGGAGGTAGATGGTCGTATGTGACCACTGACGCCAGACAGACAACTTCTGGAGATTATAGACAATGGCTGGGGTCGCCCACCTTGTAAAGATACTGCCCCAGAAGAAGGCAACAGCGAAACATTTCTGTAGAAAAATTTGCCAAGAACAGTCGTGGTCATGGAAGGACCATGATCTCCCACGTCATAGGATGAGCATGAAGGAGAATGATGAATAAGGTTGCTTAGCACATGGATGAGAATGGAGGTCTGTGTGTGAGGGGAGGGTTTGATTGATCTCAGAGCAGGTTGGCAGCACGTTGTGGGCTGGAGGGCCTGAACTGTGCTGTAATGCTCTATGTAGCAAACTGCTTGCAACTGCTCTCCGCTGCTGTTGAGAGGGAGAATAAGTTAGCTATGATGGAATGGTGGAGCAGATTTGATGGGCTAAATGGACTAATTCTGCTCCTGTGTCTAATGGTTATTTGGTCTTATTGTATGGGTGGGATGCGAATGCAAGAGAGCGCTGAAGCTGCGAGTTGAAAGTAGGTTTTGAGGGCTTTGCAGCCAGGTTGAGGGAGTGATGTCAGGCATGCTAGTTATTAATAGACGAGTGCTGATGTTGTTTCTGGAAATTCTACCCAGTTAATTAATTCTTACAGTCCCACAGAACCTATGGATTGGTGCCGATTTCAATCCTTCCTGCTCAGACGTGAAGGAAAATTAAGAAAAAAGCACTGATGATGGAACTGTGGATTAAAAACAGTAAACGAAGGACACACACAAAAGTGTGGACACCAGAGAACTGTGAACTGATTCACTTCGGAAGGTTGAATTTGAAGGGAAAATGCAGGGCTAATGGCAGGATTCTTGGCAGTGTGGAGGAACAGAGGGATCTTCAAGTGCAAGCCCACAGACCCCTCAAAGTTGCCACGCAAGTTCATAGGGTGGTTAAGAAGACATATGGTATGTTGGCCTTCATTAGCCCAGGGGCTGAGGTCAAGAGTCGCAAGGTCATGTTATAGCTCTATCAAACTGGTTTGACCACAGTTGGGAGTATTGTGTTCATTTCTGGTTGTCTCGTTATAGGAAAGATGTGGAAGCTTTAGAGAAGGTGTAGAGGAGGTTTACCAGGATGCTGTCTGGACTACAGAGCGTGTCTTACGAGGATAGGTTGAGCTAGCTAGGCCTTTTCTCTTTGAAACAAAGGAAGATGAGAGGTGACTTGATAAGAGGCATAGATTGAGTGGACAGCCAGACACTTTTTCCCATGGCATAAATGGTTAATAGGAGAGGACATAATTTTAAGGTAATTGGGGGAATGTATAAAGGGCACGAGAGAGGTTTTTTTTACACTTAGAGTGGTTGGTGCATGAACAAGCAAACAAGCAAAGTTGTAATGCTGACACTTTATAAGGCATTGGTGAGACCTCACTTGGAGTATTGTGACCCTTATCTAAGAAAGGATCTGCTAACTTTGAAGAGGATTCAGAGGAGGTTCACAAGAATGATTCCAGGAATGAAAGGGTTATCATACGAGCAACGATAGTTTGCTCTGGGCCTGGACTTGCTGGAATTCAGAAGAATGAGGGGAGAATCTCATTGAAACCTATTGGATGTTGAAAGACCGAGATAGAGTGGATGTGGAGAGGTTGTTTTCCAGAGTGGGAGAGACTAGGACCAGAGAGCACAGCCTCAGAATAGATGGATGTCTATTTAGAATGGAGATGAGAAGGAATTTCTTTAGCCAAAGGGTTGCGAATCTGTGGAATTCTTTGCTGCAGGCGGCTGTGGATGCTAGGTCATTGGGTGTATTGAAGGCAGAGGTTGATAGGTTCTTGATTAGTCAGGGAATGAAGGGTTACAGGGAGATGGCAAGAGAATGGGGTTGAAAAAAATAAGAAATCAGCCATGATGAAATGACGGAAGAGACTTGCTGTGCCGAATGGCCTAATTCTGCTCCTATGTTTTATGGTCTTATGGAATGCCTGCCAAGGGTGGTGGTTGAGGTAGATACATTAGAGGCATTAAGAAACACCCTAGAGAGGCATATGGATGACAACAAATGGTTATGCAGGAGTGAAGGGTTGGATTGATCTTGGAGAAGTTTAAGAGGTTGGCACAACATCTTGAACTGAAGGGAACACACTGTGCTGTAATGTTCTATGTCAGGGGTTCCCAACCTCGAGTCCACAGACCCCTTGCTTAATGGTACTGTTCCATGGCATAAAAAAGGTTTAGAACCCGTTCTATGTTCTATGTACACGTTATGTGTGGAGAGAGATACAAGAGTTAATGCTTCAGGGTCCAATGAAGTGTCGGCCTCTGTTTCCACAGGCGCTGCCTGACCTGTCGTTTTTTTTCCAGTCTTCTCTTTAATCAGACATTTCTCTTTCTTGTTTTTTATTTTCCGTACGTTGTGTCGAGTTACCTCAGCTGCTGTGATTTCCTCAAGCTTGCACCCACAGTGAACCCCACACTCTACCCCTCAGCAGCAGGGAAGGGCGGGTGCTGGGGCTGAGGCTCCTGTTCGGAAATAAGTAATTTTGATTTATTTTATTTAGAGGTTCACCATGACAACAGGCCCTTCGGGACCACAGAGCCAGCACCACCCAATTACATCCCTGTGACCAATTAACTTACCAATCCTTAGATCATAGAGTCATGGAACACGACGGTAAGGAAACAGGCCCTTCAGCCCATCGACTGTGCTGAACCATTATTCCTCCTAGTTCTATTGACTTGCACTGAGACCATAACCCAGACACGTAGCTATCCAAATTTCTCTTAAATGTTGAAGTCGCATCCTGATCCGCCACTTCTACTGGCAGCCTATGCCACACCACTCTCACCACCTTCTCAGTGAAGAAGATCTCCCTCATGTTCCCCTTAAACATTTCAACTTTCACCCTTGGCCCTTTGGACTGCGGGAGGAAACTGGAGCACCCAGAGGAAATCCATGTGGTGATGGAGAGAACATACTAACTCCTTACAGTCGCGGCGGCAGAACTTAAACGTGATAGTGTTACACTAACCGCTATGCCTCAGTGCCACCCCGGAAATGAAGAGCAATACACACAAGACGCTGAAGGAGCTCAGCAGGTCAGGCAGCAAGCATGAATAGAAGTGGACAGTTGATGTATTAGGCGGAGACCCCTTATCTTGGCCCAAAATCTAGACTATTCATTTCCCACAATAGACTGGGAATTTCTAAGGCCTGAAACAATTTAAATACATCAAAAGACTTTGCTTTGATGCTGTTGGTATTGAGAACCTGTTGTTCATTCTAACTGATGCATGTGGACACAATGGGAGCTCCCACACCCTGACTACTGACTTGGTACAGAGAGCCCATGGGTAATATGCAGTCTGTTACAAATGGGATTGCAATCCCTCAGTGAACACTACAGAATTCTGAGCCACAACAGAGCCATCCCAAGAGCAGGGAGTGATGTGAATCCTTTAACACACACACACTCACACAGAAAATGCACATAGTTTGTACTCAGGAGATGCAATTCAAAGACACACACATTCACAAATATTTATTTAGTAATACTGTAAGGAGTAGGCCCTTCTGGCCCTTCTGGCCCTTTGAGTCATATTGCCCCAGTAAACCTGACAACCCCAATTTAACCCTAACCTAATCACAGGACAAAAACTGTTCCAGACGGCACTCCAACTAAGACCTCAATAGTAGAGCTGGCTGAAAATGATGGCACATCACCACAGCAGTGAAGGCGGAGGAGGACTGCAGCAGAGAAGGGTCCCCAGTCATCTGACACTCTGTGTCACTGGACCCTGACACTGATCTGTCAGGGACCATGTAGTGGCTGCCTGGACATCACCCTCCCCACAAAATCACACACAGGCATTCTCTATTAAAGAAATCCACCATGGCATCCCATTATGTGGATCCCGGATTGTCATCAATGAGATTACCACCACAGCTACTCCACCCTATTCCATACCACCATCCCATTGGATCGACCAGGCAAGCTTTCCTCATTGGCTGGCAATCGATTTTCACACAGCAAGATGTTACAGACACCAATAACATAGTCACGAGAGACTGTGTTATCAGCAACACGCACAAAAAGCTGGAGGAACTCAGCAGGTCAGACAGCCTCTACGGAGAAGAACAGTCAGTCGACATCTCATTCATCAGGACCTCAGCCTGAAACATTGAGTCTTTATTCCTTTCCATAGTTGCTGCCTGACCTGCTGAGTTCCTCCAGTGTGTTACTGATAACAGAGTGTTTTCTCTTCTGGAAATTTAGTTGAACGGTAAATGTTGGCAAGGCTATTTCAAGGTTGGGTGAGGATGAAAGTAAAATGTTTAAGAGGAACCTGAGGGGGAACAACTTCACTCTTGAATGGTATTTCCCCACCTTTTTTCTGCCATGGAGACTTACCATTAAGAGAGAGGTCTGAGGACCCCAGTTTGGAAACCCCTGACTCAGAGGGTGGGAGTGTGGAACTAACTTCCAGTGCAGGAGGTCGATGCTGATCTGTTTTCAACATTTAATGTTATGTTGCAGCTTATCCTGTTGACTGCAATTTTGCTCTGTTATGAACCTCTCCTTGCTAGGAGTCTCACTACACATTGCCTCTGTTTGCAAGACAACTACCTCATTTTCAACATTATTACTCCTGTTCCCATCCCCCTGCCAAATTAGCTTAAGCACACCCGAAAAACTCTAGCCAACCTGCCCACAAGGGCATTGGAACTCCTCGGACCCGCTCGGACCCGTCCCTTTTGTACAGGTCATACCTTCCCCAGAAGAGATCCCAATGATCGATAAGTTGGAACCCCTGTCCCCTGCACCAGTTCCTCTGAGACACTTTCACCTGCCAGATCATCCTACTCTTACCCTCACGTGTCACAGGCTGATTACTACCCTAGAGCTCCCGTTTCTCAGCTTACTGCTTAGCTCCCTAAAATCTCTCCTCAGGACCTCCTCACCTTGTCTACCTATGTCATTGGTGCCAATATGTACCAAGGCATCTGGCTGCTCACCCTCACCCTTGAGAATGCCATGGACACGATCCGAGACATCCCTGATCCTGGCACCAGGGAGGCAACGTAACGTCTGGGTGTTTGTATCGCGCCGATAGAACCTCGTCTCTGTTCCTCTGACTAAAGAAACTACTATTAACACTGCAGTGCTGTTCACTTCTCTGTTCTTCTAAGCCACAGCACCAGACGCAGTGCCAGAGACTTGTCCATTGTGGCTGTCCCCCGGTAGGTCAACCCCTCCATAGTATCTAAAGTTGTATACTTAATATTGAGAGGAACAGGCACAGGGGTACTCTGCACTGGCTACATTCCCCCTCCTTCTCCTGACAGTCACCCGGTTACCTGTCTCCTGCAATCTAGGGTTGACTATCTCCCTGCAGTTCCTGTCTATCACCTCCTCATTCTCCCGTACGAGTTGAAAGTCATCAAGCTGTGGCTCCAGTTCTTTAATACGTTCTCGCAGCAGCTGCAGCTGGTGCAGACGTGTTTATCTAGGAGACGAGGTCTCTTAGACTTCCCACATCCCACACACAGTACAAAACACAGCCCCTGCAGCTATTCTCACTATAATAAACACTAATTGATGAGGAATAAACAAACAAGAAGAGAGAGAGAGAGAGAGAGAGAGAGAGAGAGGGAGAGAGAGAGAGAGAGAGGGGGGGAGAGAGAGAGAGAGAGCGAGAGAGAGGGAGAGAGAGAGGGAGCGAGAGAGAGGGAGCGAGAGAGAGGCAGACAGAGAGAGAGAGAGAGGGAGAGAGAGGGAGAGAGAGAGAGAGGGAGAGAGAGAGAGAGAGAGAGAGAGAGAGAGAGAGAGAGGGAGAGGGAGAGAGAGAGGAAGAGTAAGTTACAAGACAATCTACTGTGAGATAAATTGAAGAGCCCAAAGCTCTTTGAAGAGATTGAAGAGCTTCAAGCCCGAGGAGCCAAAGTCACTCTATATACTGGTGCACTCCGCAACAATGGCCATTTGTACCTGTCCATTTTTACTAGCCCTTTCTAATTAATCCTTCTTGCTGCTTGATCACTCATCAACTCAGAGAATCTGCTGCAAAACTCTGCCTTTGAAATCTCAGTCGCTGCCCTGATTAAAAAGTTGCTCTTTTTACGCACCCCTGGTGTGGATTGTGTAATCCAAATAGTCCCTGGACCTGGTGGTGTGAGTTCTGAGGCTCCTGTACCCTTTTCCTGATGGCAGTCATAAGAAAAGAGCATGGCCTGGATGGTGAGGGTCCCTGTTGAATGATCCTGCTTCCCTGTGATAACATTCGTGCCGATGTGCTCAGTAGTGAAGAGGGCTTTATCTCTGATGGACTGGGACATAGCAACTACTGTTTGTAGGATTTCCTATTCAAGAGCTCTGGTGTTTCAATACCAGGCTGTGATGCAGCCAGTCAATATACTCTCCATCACGCATCAATTGAAGTTTGTTAAAGTTTGAGTTGTCATGCAGAATCTTCACAAACTTTAAGGAAGTAGAGGCACTGCCATGCTCGACTTCAGTTCTGTTTTCTTGTTCTAAACTCATAAAAACTTGATATGCTTAATATTAAAGAAAATCTCTGACTTGAATGCACGTAGTGAATTCCTAGGATTCACAACCTTCAGGGTGAAAAAATTTCTTACCTCTGCCTTGAATGGACCTCCCTGTGTTTTATAAACACAGGAGATTCTGCAGATGCTGGAAATCCAGAGCAACACACACAACATACTGGTCTGGCAGCATCGGAGAGGAATCGTCAACTCATTGGAGAGTCTGCTGAGATGATTCATCAGGGGTCAAGAATGTCTTGGTCTCAAGCATCGACTGTTTATTCTCCCCCACAGATGTGAGTTGAATGTTTACTCATTTCCATAGATGCTGTCTGACCTGCTGAGTTCCTCCAGCATTTTGTGTGTGTTGCTCTCTGAATTTTAAGATTTTGTTCCGATTCTCGAGCAAAAAGCAAGCTGAAGTCTCCCCACCTTCACCAGCACCCTGCCCTCCTGTATTCTGGAATGAAGTCGGTGATGTAAATGACTACAGATGCTGGGATCTCAGAGTTGGAATCAGGTTTAATATCACTGGCATAAGTCATGAAATTTGTTGTTCTGTGGCGGCAGTACACCCAATACATAATAACAAAATACTATAAATTGCAATGAGAAATATATAGAAAGGTAACATTAAGTAAGTACTTCAAAAAGAGAGAAAGTATGAATGAGGTAGTATATATGAGTTCAGTGTCAGTTTAGAAATCTGATGGTGGAAGGGAAGAAGCTGTTTCTGAAATGTTGAGTGTGTGTTTTCTGGCCCCTGTACCTCCTCCTTGATGGAAGTAATGAGGAGAGGCATTTCCTGGTGATGGGGGTCATTAATGATGGATGCCACTTTTTTGAGACATTGCCTTTTGATGGTGCCTTCGATGGTGGGGAGGCTAGTGCCCATGATGGAGCTGGCTGAGTTTACAACTTTCTGCAGCTTTTTACAATCCTGTGCGTTGGCCCCTCCAGACCAGATGGTGATACAACCAGTCAGAATGCTCTCCATCTGTAGAAATTTGTGAGAGTCTTTGGTGACATGCCAAGTTTCCTGAAAATCCTAATGAAATCTAGCCACTGTCATGCTGAAGGAAAAACTGAAATGTGTTCCTGAGTCTCAAAATGAGAGATCCAAGAGGAATGTTACAGGTGTGGAGAAGTGACAGAGAGTAGAGAAAAGGAAACTCAGGGTATTAACTTAGATTAGAATTGGCATGGTAGCATACTGCTTTGATTTCAAGTTCCTGGGTGTCAGCATCTCTGCGTATTTATTTATCTTGGACCAAACATGCTAATGTAATTACAAAGAAGGCGTAACTCCAGCTTTATTTCATGAGGAGTTTGAGGAGATTGGTATGTCACCAAAGACTCTCACAAATTTCTATAGATGGACTGTGGAGAGCATTCTAAATGGTTGCATCACTGTCTGGAATGTAGGCTCCAATGCACAGGATTGGGAAAAAAGCTGCAGGAAGTTGTAAACTCATCCAGCTCCATTATGAGCACCAGCTTTCCTAGGATCAAGGACTCCTTCAAAATTCAATCCTTCGAAAAGGCAGCATCCATCAATGAGGGCCCTCATCACTCATCATCATCTTCCTATTGCTGCCATCAGGGAGGAGGTACAGGAGCCTGAAGACACACACTCAACATTTCAGGAACAGCTTCTACCCCTCCACCATCAAATTTATGAATGGACAGTGAACCCATGAACACTACCTCGCGATTTTCCCCTCTCTTTTTGCTCTAATTTAATCTCTATATACTGAGTATTTAATGTAATTTATAATTTTTGTTATTATTGCATCGCCAAGTACTGCTGTCACAAAACAATAAATTTTACAACATATGCCAGTGATATTAAACCCGATTCTGGTTTGGATATGGCAACCCATCTGTAAGCTCAGGGTTCGATTCCATCACTATCTGTCAGGCTGTCACCGTAAACGTGTGGGTTTCCTCCAGGTGGTCCGGTTTCCGAAAGACGTATGGACCAGTATTAGTGAGATGTGAACTTGCTATGTTGCCACCAGAAACAGGGTGATACTTGTGGCTTGTTCAGCACAAACCTTTCTGTTCTGATTTAATGCAAACAACACATTTCAATGTACGTGTGACAAATAAAGCCATATTTTATCTTTTATCTTCAGAAAAACAAGGTGTAACACTGTAATAGAGCTGTAATGGGGCTGCTGTCATGGGATTTCACCATTACCAGTGATTGAGTGAGGAAACATATTAACTGGATATTTTGCTGACATATAAATAAAAACTGAATTCTTCCTGGATGGGTGGATTAGAATGGGAAAAATGGACCTCTGTCTCAGTAGTTTTCTGGGAATTTTGAGTCCTAAACTGTGATATTCTGGGCCCATTATCTTAGAAAGGATGTGCTGACATTGGAGAGGGTCCAGAGGCCGAGAATGAAAGGGTTAATGTATGAGGAGTGGTTAATAGTTCTGGGCCTGTAACCATATAACCTTATAACAATTACCGCACGGAAACAGGCCATCTCAGCCCTTCTAGTCCGTGCCGAACTCCTACTCTCACCTAGTCCCACCGACCTGCACTTGATCCATAACCCTCCATTCCTTTCCTGTTCATATATCTATTCAATTTAACTTTAAATGACAACCGTACTTGCAGGACTTTAGAAGAATGAGGAGGGATCTCTTCGAAACCTATTGAAAGGCTTAGATAGGGTGGACAGGGAGAGGATGTTTCCTATAATGGGGGAGTCCAGGACTAGAGGGCACAGCCTCAGAATAGAAGTGTGTCCCGTAAGAACAGAGATGATGAGGAATTTCTTTAGACGGAGGGTGGAGGCCAAGCCATTGGGTATATTTAAAGTGCAGGTTGATAGGTTCTTGATTAGTCAGGGTGTGAAAGATTGTGGGGAGAAGGCAGGAGAATGGGGTTGAGAGGAATAATAAATCAGCCATGACTGGATGGTATAGCAAGTGTAATGGGCTGAATGCCCTAATTCTGCTCTTATGGCGCTATGGTCTTAATGATGAATGGCTCTTGGGTCAATGTAAAACAGACCAGTTCTGAATTGACCTCTTTTACCTCCCTTTCTCTCTCTCTGTCTCTCTGTCTCTCTCTCTCTCTCTCACACACACACTTTCTGCCTCCTTCCTTTATCTCTCTCTTTGTCCTTTTCTGTCTCTTCCTCCCTCTCCTCTCCCTTCTTGTCTCTCTCTGTATTTTCTTCTCTTTACGTGTCAATTTCTCTCTCTCTCTTTCTCTCTGTGCCTCTCCCTCTCCACCCCCCACCTCTCTGTCTCATACTAATTGTTATATGGCTCTAGCTTCATCTTACCATCGCTGATTCTCTTTCGCTGTCTGTTCTTCTCATCTGTGGAGAGCTATTGCAATATTGATGAAGCATGATTTTAATCATTATCCAGCTTGGGGTTCTCAGTGAAATCAGCAGCCATGGTCTGCTGAGACTCGATTACCATGTGTGTCATGTGTCTCTGGGTGAGACAATCGTTGCAGGCCGAGCTTGTTGCTGACCTAATGTTTTCCATGTTAGCTCTCCGTTATGTAGGTCAGAATCTGTGACGTTTCATCATTCAGCTTACCCTCCACAAAGTTCAGAATCAGAATCAGGCTTAAGGGCCAGGATAGAGGGGATCTGGAGAGAATACTTCCTATAGTGGGAGAGTCTAGGACCAAAGGATGCAACCTTAGAATAGAGGGATGTCCATTTAGAACAGAGATGAGGAGGAATTTCTTTAGCCAGAGGGTGCTGAATCTGGAATTCATTGCCACAGACGGCTGTGGAGGCCAAGTCACTGGCTCTATTTAAAGTGGAGGTTGATTGGTTCTTGATTAATCAGGACATCAAAGGTTACAGGGAGAAGGCAGGAGAATAGGAATGAGAGGGATGATAAATCAGCCTTGATGGAATGGTAGAGCAGACTCGATGGGCTGAATGGCCTAATTCTGTTTCTGTGTCTTAATATCAATGTCATGAAATTTGTTGCAGCAGTACATTGCAATACGTAATAAAAAAGAACTATAAATTGCAATAAGAAGACAATAAGACCATAAGACACAGGAGCAGAATTAGGCCATTTGGCCCATTGAGTCTGCTCTGCCATTCAGTCATGGCTGTTCTCTTTTTTTATATATATAAGACATGGGTTCTCTTTTGGGGGCTTTGCTGATGCTTGCATGGTGGGTGGTGGGAATGCTGATGCTTTATGCTACAATATGTGGGGGGAGAGTTGATGCTGTGTGTGTGGGAGGGGACAGCGGCTTTGGGGTTCCTATGTTTTTTCTGCCATTCATCCTTTGGAGTTTTTCTTCTGTTTCAAGGATGTCTGTGGAGAGTAAGAATTTCAGGTTATATATTTGTATAGTGGCACATTTTCTGATGTTAAATGCTATACAAAAATTAAATTAAGTAAGTACTGCAAAAAGAAAGCCAAGAAAAAAGTGAAGTCATGTTCATTGTCCATTCAAAAATCTGATGGTGGAGGAGAATAAGCTGTACCTGAAATTTCGAGCGTGTGTCTTCAGCTGTTTTCTTTTGTAATCAGATGAAAATAAATTATAACACAGAACAGGTATGACTTCTGCTTAGTTGCTGCAGTGACAAAGAAGAACATCCTAGACATTTCCTCTTTCTGATAATTCTTCTCTTTCCTCCTAAACATTCCCAAACCTTCTACGAGTCAGTTTCCATTGGCTGCCCTGTGCCCTGAGCCCCAATAGAAAGTTGTTAGGATTTAGCCGGCCTACCAAACTTCTTCAACCGCCTGAAACTGTTGTGACTTTTTCACCTCACAGACTGTACGTACAGACCACGTGAGGTCCTCAGTGATATTTATGCTGAAGAACAAAGTTCACCCTGTCATCCCCCAGATCCACTGATGCCCATAGGGGTTAGCCTGTCTCCATTCTTCCTGTAGTGGAATGGAGAGGTTGGGGGAGTGGGGAAGAGGGAGAGAGGGAGAGGGAGAGGGAGAGGCTACTTTTTCAAAAAGTTCATATATGCTCTTTATCAACTGCAGCTCAACATTCAGTACCATCATCACATCGAAACTATTCAATACACTTCAAGACCTTGACCTCAATACCTTGTTTTGCAATTTGATCTTCAATTTAGACAATAGACAATAGACAATAGGTGCAGGAGTAGGCCATTCGGCCCTTCGAGCCAGCACCGCCATTCACTGTGATCATGGCTGATCATCCACAATCAGTATCCAGTTCCTGCCTTATCCCCATAACCTTTGATTCCGCTATCTTTAAGAGCTCTATCCATCTCTTTTTTGAATGCATCCAGAGACTTGGCCTCCACAGCCTTCTGGGGTAGTGCATTCCATATATCCATCACTCTCTGGGTGAAAAAGGTTTTCCTCAACTCCGTTCTAAATGGCCTACCCCTAATTCTTAAACTGTGTCGTCTGGTTCTGGACTCACCCATCAACAGGAACATGCTTCCTGCCTGCAGCGTGTCCAATCCCTTAATAATCTTATATGTTTCAATAAGATCCCCTCTCAGCCTTCTAAATTCCAGAGTATACAAGCCCAGTCGCTCCAATTTTTGACAGATGACAGTCCTGCCATCCCGGGAATTAACCTTGTGAACCTATGCTGCACTCCCTCAATAGCAAGAATGTCCTTCCTCAAATTTGGAGACCAAAACTGCACATAGTACTCCAGGTGTGGTCTCACCAGGGCCCTGTACAGCTGCAGAAGGACCTCTTTGCTCTTATACACAATTCCCTTTGTTATGAAGGCCAGCATGCCATTAGCTTTCTTCACTGCCTGCTGTACCTGCATGCTTGCTTTCAGTGACTGATGTACAAGAACACCTAGATCTCGTTGTACTTCCCCTTTTCCTAACTTGACTCTATTTAGATAATAATCTGCCTTCTTGTTCTTACCACCAAAGTGGATAACCTCACATTTATCCACATTAAACTGCATCTGCCATGCATCTGCCCACTCACCCAGTCTGTCCAAGTCACCCTGCATTCTCATAACATCCTCCTCACATTTCACACTGCCTCCCAGCTCTGTGTCATTGGCAAATTTGCTTATGTTACTTTTAATTCCCTCATCTAAATCATTAATATATATTGTAAACAGCTGAGGTCCCAGCACTGAACCCTGCGGTACCCCACTGGTCACCGCCTGCCAATCCGAAAAGGACCTGTTAATCGCTACTCTTTGTTTTCTGTCAGCCAGCCAATTTTCAATCCATGTCAGTACTCTGCCCCCAATACCATGTGCCCTAATTTTGCCCATTAATCTCCTCCCTTGCAGACCCTAGTCAGTTTGGATTGGCAGCAACATCTCCTCCACAATTTCCATTGGCACACGTGCACAAAACTGTGTATTTTGCCCCCTGCTCTACTCGCTTTATACTTATGACTGTATGGCTAAGCACAGCTCCAATGCCATACTTAAGTTTGCTGATGATACTGCTGTCGTAGGCCAAATCAAAGCTGGTGGTGAATCAGCATACAAGTGGGAGAAGGAAAATCTGGCTGAGTGGGTGCCAGAACACAACCTCTCACTCAATGTCAGCAAGATCAAAGAGCTGATAATTTATTTCAGAACGAAAACAGAGGTCCATGAGCCAGTCCCCATTGGAGAATCAGAGCTGGAGAGGATCAGCAACATTTAGTTACACAGTGTTATTATTTTGGAGGACTTGTCCTGGTCCAGCATGTAAGTGCCATTGTGAAGAAAGTATGGCCGTGCCTCTACTTCCTTAGAAGTTTGCAGAGATTCAGCATGACATCTAAAACTTTGACAAACTTCTGTGGATGTGTAATGGGGAATATATTGATTGACTGCAACATGGCCTGGTATGGAAATGCCAAAGGTCTTGAATGGAGAATCTTACAATAGGTAGTGGAGATAGTCCAGTCCATTACAGGTAAAGCTTCCCCCATCGCTTCATTGAGCACATCTACATGAAACATTGTCGCAGGAAAGTGTTACGTACCCCGTAACTGGGTTGCCAAACCAGCAGAAATGGATCACTCAGTTGGAGTCTGGAGTACTAGAACTAAGAAAGTTTTATTAAAGAAACAAGCAACACAGTAATCGAAAGGATAATAAATGCAACAGTTCAGTGATGATAAACACACATGGGCACAGCATTAAGATAACAGCATCAATCAAGCTCTATCGTTGTCTAGGGGTAAATGACCAATTTCAAAATGACTCAAAGTTCAGTCCAGTTTGTAGTTCAGTTCGCAGTAATCGTTGCCATGGCGATGGACAAGGTGGGGGAAGAGAGACAGAGAGAACAGGAACAACTCATCATTCAGCACAGCTTCACTCACAGACCAGCGAGATGGCTCACAAACAGCATTTGGGCGGGTCCTTGGTGATGTCACCTGAGGTCACCGACTGTGACCCCTCCTCCAGATGCGGTCGATCCTCTGCAGTGAACCCGGCACCCAGGCAAGGGCGGACACACACCGGGTTCCCGCTGATCGTACCTTTCCACCCTTGTCGTTGTCTGGCACTTCTCACCCACTCGTGAGAGGCGCACCGCTTCCAGGGTCTTGTTATCTCGGGTGGCGTGTGTCCCTGTCTTAGCGAACCTGTCCCTTTTTATCCCCCTGCTGGGGTATCGCCTGTCCACCACTTCAAACAGTTCAAGGTTCAAAGAGGGGAGCCGCTCCAGACAGCTCTCTCTCTCCCACATTCCTTCATTACACATCTCCAGACGCTGCTCCATTGTTCCTTATCTCTCCTTCCCCTGAAGGCAGGTGGCAGACCAACTGCTGATGCCACTGATGCTAGCCCAGGCCAGCAAACATCTTAATTTTATGTGTATTCTCGTAACACTTCCCCCCTTTAAGGATTTTTACCGGGAGGTAAAAATTACAAACATGACTACATTATCCGATACATACACAATATACATCTTTAACAGTTATTTAGCTAATACAGAGAATTTGAAGCTGTCAACACCTTGACAGACAGTCGTCACATTTTCTGTTCCTTTTACACGTGTTATTAATAATCCCTTAGACCAGGCTCCAACTCAGCAAACTTCATAGTGGCCAAAAACACTGATGAATTGCGACCAATGTAACCTCTCATTTGGTTTTGTCCCGGACCACAATAACAAGGGTCGTCCCATTCCGACTCAATTTTCTCTCGCAAGGGCTTAGTAGGAGGGGGACGGGTATTGACCGCAGAGTTATTGCAAAACTTCCTGCAGTACCCCACCATCTCCAAGAGCCTTCTGAGGGCCCTCTTGTCTGTCGGGGTTGGGAGGTCAGCGATAGCCTGCACTGCAGCTTGCTTCACTGCCAGCTGCCCCTGTGTCACCACAATTCCCAGGTAGGTGACCCTCGTGTGGCCAAATTCATTTTTTTCAAGGTTCACTATCAAACTGGCTTCAGACAGCCGTATTAAATTGCCAATACACACCTCTGTGTTCATCAGCCCTTTAGTCACTGAATTACTCAAAAAATATGGGTGTTGTTTACTTGGCTGCCCTATTGTAACCACAATCGCCCAACGTCCCAGTTCTTTGCATTTCCTCGGGACAATCAAACACATGGGTGCGAGTCGTTTAATTACTCCTTCGGGGATTAAGGGAGAGACCTTATCAGTAGACCTGGCCAAAACAATAGCCTTCTCCCATCTGACCGATCCCATCCTAATCTTTTCAAAATGGTTTTTTCCTCTTAGCAGGGGGCCCCTAGCTTCATTGATTTCCACGCTAACACCGACTAGGTTTGTTAGCATATCAAAAGCCGGTGACCGTCTCAGTTCGCGTCGGTCATGATCAATAACATTTTTCCCCCTGGGCAGCCGGTAACTCTCTTTCATGATTCCACCAACTGTTTCCTCCAGCACCGCAAAATGTCCACCGGGGGGTACCTCGTGGGCCATTTTAAAAACCTCATCCCCATAACTCTTTTGCACCACCCCCCACTCCTCATCTGCGGATACTGTACTTGATTTCCCTTTCTTCCTTAGCACTTCCTCATCCGCACAATAGCTTGTCAAGGCTGTGTCAGAGAGAGCGGTCTCGGCAAAAACCATCAGCCCCTCGTCTCGCTCCTGCGTCTGCACAAATTCTTTCCCGGCTACTGCTACGTCCGTCCCAGCTCCCTCACTACCTCTTATCTCAGTACACCCTGTCTCATACAAGGTTGGCAGAAATGTTTCAGCCAAATTCACCATCGCGGGCGGGGCCTCCATGCTGGCAGGCTGACCCGTCAATCTCACGACTGGGAACACGATTCCTCCGGCGATGTCATTACCGAGCAAGACTTCCACGTCTTTCATCGGTAATTCGGACCTCACCCCAATCGTGACTAGTCCAGAGACCAGGTTGCTCTGTAAGTGTATCTGGTGCAAAGGGACTGACTCTGTCCCTTCCCCAACACCTTTGACCTCTACCTCCCCAGTCTGGGTCTCTGAGCTAAACTCTAATACACTCTTCAGTATTAGTGACTGACACGCTCCCGTGTCTCTCCAGATCCGCACTGGAACTGGTTTTAACCTCTCCTTCACTGACACCAGTCCGGCCGAGATAAACCTCTCGCGCCCTTCCTGGACTTTTTCAGACCTGTCCTTCCCTAGCGGTTCGCTTAACAGCTCAATACAGCCATTCAAAATTTCCGCTTTTCCTTTCCCCGTCTCCTTCCTTGGGGCAAAGCACCTGGACGCAAAGTGTCCGACTTTCCCACAATTAAAACAGACGACCCCAGGAGACTTCCTACCAGACTGCTCCCGGTCTACCTTATCCTTTTCACTAGTCCCCGGCTTACTTTCTGACTTTTCCGGTGGACTCTCCCCGCCGTCCTGACTACCCTTCTGGTAGCCTTTACTCGGGGCAACCTTCATTTTATGCGTCAACGCATACTCATCCGCTAACTTAGCAGTTGCGGCTAACGTGGCTGCCTCTTTCTCATCGAGGTAGGGTCTCATACCCTCAGGGACACAACCTTTAAACTGCTCAATCAGAATCAGTTGCAGCAGTCTGTCATAATCCCCCTCTACCCCTTTCGAGGCGCACCAACGCTCACAATATGTTTGCATCTCACGAGCAAACTCCAAATACGTGCGGTCCCACCGCTTCCTCGCATTCCGGAACCTCTGCCGGTATGCCTCCGGGACCAACTCATAAATCCTGAGGATGGCCTCCTTCACCACCTCATACTTCTGGGCATCTTCCGCGGACAGGGCTGAGTAAGCTTCTTGGGCCTTCCCTTTCAGTACACTCTGAAGTAAAACAACCCACTTATCCCTCGGCCAGTCCTGACTTATAGCCACTTTTTCGAAGTGGAGGAAGTACCGATCCACATCGGTATCGTCAAATGGGGGAACCAGCCTAACCTCCTGGGTCGCCCGGAACCCTCCACCTGGGTTCGGCACGAGCCCCTGCTCGGCCCTTATCTTTAACTTCTCCAGCTCAAATTCCCTTTCCCTCTGTTTCTCCTCTCTCTCCAACTGTCTGTCCCTCTCTCTCTCTTCTCTCTCCAACTGTCTTTCTCTCTCTTGCCTTTCTACCTCTTTCTCTTTCTCTTCGTGTTCTAACTGCCGTACCCGGAACTCGTGCTCGAGTCTCAGTTTTTCAAGCTGTACCTGTACCGCGTCTCCAGCAGGTTTTTCAATAGACACCACCCCCAGCTCACCTTGGGGAAACACACCTTTAGATACATAGTGCTCTACAATAGCTCTGTGTATCTCCTCTCTCCTCATTGTCGACTTCACCTTAGAAAGATTCAACCGTTTGGCCACAGCTAACAATTCCGATTTCCTGGCATCCTCTAATGCCTCCAAGGTCGGCGCCTTTATAAATTCCTCAACCTCCATTTCTGCTGTTTGTCTTTTCTTTCTTTCGGGAATTTTAACCCAATCAATTTACTCCGTCCCAAATTTAGCGTTCAAAATCGCGGACGAGAACCCCACTTATGTTACGTACCCCGTAACTGGGTTGCCAAACCAGCAGAAATGGATCACTCAGTTGGAGTCTGGAGTACTAGAACTAATAAAGTTTTATTAAAGAAACAAGCAACACAGTAATCGAAAGGATAATAAATGCAACAGTTCAGTGATGATAAACACACATGGGCACAGCATTAAGATAACAGCATCAATCAAGCTCTATCGTTGTCTAGGGGTAAATGACCAATTTCAAAATGACTCAAAGTTCAGTCCAGTTTGTAGTTCAGTTCGCAGTAATCGTTGTCATGGCGATGGACAAGGTGGGGAAGAGAGACATAGAATAGGAACAACTCATCATTCAGCACAGCTTCACTCACAGACCAGCGAGATGGCTCACAAACAGCATTTGGGCGGGTCCTTGGTGATGTCACCTGAGGTCACCGACTGTGACCCCTCCTCCAGATGCGGTCGATCCTCTGCAGTGAACCCGGCACCCAGGCAAGGGCGGACACACACCGGGTTCCCGCTGATCGTACCTTTCCACCCTTGTCGTTGTCTGGCACTTCTCACCCACTCGTGAGAGGCGCACCGCTTCCAGGGTCTTGTTATCTCGGGTGGCGTGTGTGTCTGTCTTAGCGAACCCTGTCCCTTTTTATCCCGCTGCTGGGGTATCGCCTGTCCACCACTTCAAACAGTTCAAGGTTCAAAGAGGGGAGCCGCTCCAGACAGCTCTCCCTCCCACATCCCTTCATTACACATCTCCAGACGCTGCTCCATTGTTCCTTATCTCTCCTTCCCCTGAGGGCAGGTGGCAGACCAACTGCTGATGCCACTGATGCTAGCCCAGGCCAGCAAACATCTTAATTTTATGTGTATTCTCGTAACAAAAGCAGCACCCGTCATCAGCGATCCCCACCACCCAGGTCGTGTGCTCTTCCTGCTGCTTCTATCAGAAAGAAGGTACAAGAGCCTCAGGACTCAAAGCACCTGGTTCAGGAACGGTTGCTATCCCACAATCATAGAATATAGAACATAGAAAACCTACAGCACAATACAGGCCCTTCGGTCCACAATGCTGTGCTGAACATGTACTTACTTTAGAAATTGTCTAGGGTTACCCATAGCCCTCTATTTTTCTGAGCTCCATGTATCTTTGCAGGAGTCTATTAAAAGACCCTATTGTATCCGCCTCCACCACTGTCACTGGCAGCGCACTCCACGCACTCACCTCTCCCTGCATAAAAAAACTTACCCCTGAGCTGCCCTCTGTACCTACTTCCAAGCACCTTAAAACTGTCCCCTCTCATATTAGCCCTTTCAGCCCTGGGAAAAAGCCACTGACTATCCACACGATCAGTTTCTCATCATCTTATACATCTCTATCAGGTCACCTCTCATCCTCTGTTGCTCCAAGGAGAAGAGGCCGAGTTCACTCAACCTATTCTCATAAGGCATGCTCCCCAATCCAGGCAACATCCTTGTAAATCTCCTCTGCATCCTTTCTATAGTTTCCACATCCTTCCTGTAGTGAGGTGTTCAGAACTGAGCACAGTACTCCAAGTGGGGTCTGACCAGAGTAGCATTACCTCTTGGCTCTTAAAATCAATCCCATGGTTGCTGAAGGCCAATACACAGTATACCTTCTTAACCACAGAGCCAACCTGCGCAGCAGCTTTGAGTGTCCTATGGACTCGGATCCCAAGATCCCTTTGATCCTCCACACTGCCAAGAGTCTTACCATTAATACTATATTCTGCCAGCATATTTGACCAACCACAGTGAACAACCTCACACTTATCTGGGTTGAACTTCATTTGCCTCTTTCCAGCCCAGTTTTGCATGTTATCGATGTCCCACTGTAACCTCTGACAGCCCTCCACACTATCCACAAAAAATTCAAGGCACGACCTGCCTTTGACAAAGCCATGCTGACTATTCTTCATCATATTATTGCTCTCCAAATGTTCATAAATCCTGCCTCTCAGGATCTTCTCCATCAATTTACCAACCACTGAAGTAAGACTCACTGGTTTATAATTTCCTGGGCTATCTCTACTCCTTTTCTGTAATAATGGATAATGGAACAACATCTGCAATGCTCCAATCCTCTGGAACCTCTCCCATACCCATTGATGATGCAAAGATCTTTGCCAGAGGCTCAGCAAACTCCTCCCTCACCTCCCATGGTAGCCTGGGGTATATCTCGTCCGATCCTGGTGACATATCCAATTGGATGCTTTCCGAAAGCTCCAGCACATCCTCTTTCTTAACGTCTGTATGCTCAAGCTTTTCAGTCCACTCTAAGTCATCCCTACAATCACCATGGCCCTTTTCTGTAGTGAATACTGAAGCAAAGTATTCATTAAGTACCTCCGCTATTTCCTCTGGTTCCATACATACATTCCCACTGTCACACTTGATTGGTTCTATTCTCTCATGCCTTATCCACTTGCTCTTCACATACTTGTAGAACGCCTTGGGGTTTTCCTCAATTCTGTCTGCCAAGGCCTTCTCATGGCCCCTTCTGACTCTCCTAATTTCAATTCTTAAGCTCCTTCCTGCTTGCCTTATAATCTTCTAGATCTCTATCATTACCTAGTTTTTTGAACCTTTTGTAAGCTTTTCTTTTCTTCTTGACTAGATTTATTACAGCCTTTGTACACCACGGTTCCTATACTCTACCACCCTTTCCTTGTCTCATTGGAACATACCTATTCAGAACTCCACGCAAATAACCCCTGACTGTTTGCCACATTTCTACCATACATTTCCCTGAGAACATCTGTTCCCAATTTATGCTTCCAAGTTTCTGCCTGATTGCGTCATATTTCCCTTACTCCAATTAAACGCTTTCCTAACTTGTCTGTTCTTATTCCTCTCCAATGCTATGGTAAAGGAGATAGAATTGTGATCACTAACTCCAAAATGCTCTCTTACTGAGAGACCTGACACCTGACCAGGTTCACTTTCCAATACCAGATCAAATACAGCTTCTCCTCTTGTAGGATTATCTACGTTTGTACATATTCTGTCAGGAGAGCTTCCTGAACACACCTAACAAACTCCACCCCATCTAAACCCTTTGCTCTAGGGAGATGCCAATCAATATTGGGGAAATTAGAATCTCCCACCATGACAACCCTGTTATTATTGCACCTTTCCAGAATCTGTCTCCCTATCTGCTCCTGCTACTATTGTGTCGTCTATAAAAAACACACCCAGTAGAGTTATTAACTCTTTCCTATTCCTAACTTCCACCCACAGGGACTCAGTAAACAACCCCTCCATGACTCCCTCTTTTTCTGACACTATCTCTGATCAGCAGTGCCACACCCCCCACCTCTTTTGCCTCCCTCCCTGTCCTTTCTGAAACATCTAAAGCCTGGCACTCTAAGTAGCCATTCCTGCCCCTGAACCATCCAAGAATCTGTTACGGCCACAGCATCATCGCTCCAGATATTGATCCACGCTCTAAGCTCATCTGCTTTGTTCATGATACTTCCATGAATCATCAGGCTCTTGAACCAGAGGAGATCACTTCACTCAATTTCCCTCCCCCTCAACCTATGGGACTCATTTTCAAGGACTCGTCATCTCATGTTCTCAATACTTATTGTTTATTTATTTATTATTATTTCTTTGTTTTTGTATTTGCACAATTTGCTGTCATTTGCAAACTCAATGAATGCCCATGTTAATTGAGTCTTCAATTGATTCTATTATGATTATCAATCTATTATGGATTTATTGAGCATGCCTAAAAGAAAACTAATATATGGTGACATATATGCACTTTGATAATATATATATAATTTTTACTGTAATTTACAGATTTTTAAATTACAGTAGCCATAAAAAGTACTCCCCCCCAGAAGTTTACTCCCCCCCCCAGAAGTTTTCATCTTTTATTGTTTTACAACATTGAATCACCGTAGATTTAATTTGGCTTTTTATGCTACTGATCAACAGAAAAAGATCTTGTGTCATAGATAGAATTCTATGAAGTATTCTAAATTAATTACAAATATAAAACAAAATAATTGATTGCATATAATTGATTCACCCCTTTAATATGACACATCAAGTCATCACTGGTGCAGCCAATTGGTTTCAGAAGTTGTATAATTAGTTAAATGGAGTTGTGTTTTGGAGATCTGTGTGCAGTAAAGTTGTTTCAAAAGATTGTAGTAAAAATGCTCCTGTATCTGGAAGGTCCAACTGCTGGTGAATCAGTATCCGGGTAAAAGCTGCACCATTAAGACAGAATTACACTCCAATCAAATCATCCAAAAGGTTATTGAAAAGCACAAGTCAAGAGATGGATACAAGAACATTGTTGTTGGTCCGTCATGACGTCGATGAGGACCTCGACACCATTATGATGCTGTTGAGACTAGCGCGTGATTTGGATTTAAGTGAGGGAGAGTTGTGCAAGAACATTACCAAGGTACTGAATAGCCCATCAATCAACAAGAAATGGGAAGAATATGGCACAGCTGTAAATCTGCCTAGAGCAGGCCGTCCTCAAAAACTGAGTGACAGGGTCGAGTTCAAGAAGGGGACTAGTGAGGGAGGCCACCAATAGACCTATGATAACTCTGGAGGAGTTACAAGCTTCAGTGGCTGAGATGGGAGAGACCGTGCATACAACAATTGCTGCTCGTGTGCTTCACTGGTTGCAGCTTTATGGGAAAGTGGCAAAGAGAAAGCCACTGTTGAAAAAAACTCACATCAAATCTTGGTTAGAGTTTGCCAGAAGGCATGTGGGAGACTCTGAAGTCAGATGGAAGAAGGTTCTATGGTCTGATGAAATCAAAATCGAGCTTTTTCTTCGTCAGACTAAGTGCTATGTTTGGCATAAGCTAAACACGACACATCATCAAAAACACATCATCCCTACCGTGAAGCACGGTGGTGGCTGCATCATGCTGTGTGGATGCTTCACTGCAGCAGGCCCCGGATGGCTTGTGAAGGTAGAGGGTAAAATGAATGCAACAAAACACAGGGAAATCCTGGAGGACAACCTTATGTAGTTTGCAAGAGAGCTGCAACTTGGGAGAAGATTTGTTTTCCAGCTTAAAAACAACAAGTTAAGTCCTGGTGTGACCAGTCAGAGTCCAGACCTCAATCCAATCGGGAATTTGTGGCTGGACTTGAAAAGGACTGTTCACTCACAAACCCCATGCGATCTGACAGAGCTTGAGCAGTTTTGTAAAGAAGAATGGGGAAAAATTGCAGTGTCCAGATGTGCAAAGCTGATAGAGACCTATCCACACAGACTCAAGGCTGTAATTGCTGCCAAAGGTGCATCTACTAAATACTGACTTGAAGGGGATGAGTAATTATGCAATCATTTTGTGTAAAAATTTAGAACAATTTGTAGAAATTTGCTTTCACTTTGACACAAAAGTCTTTTCTGTTGATGTGTCAAAAATCCAGATTAATTCCACTGTGATTCAATGTTATAAAGCAATAAAACATGAAAATTTCCAAGGGGAATTAATACTTTTTATAGGTGCTGAATGCATTGCAATGTACTTCTGCTACAAAACAACAAATTTTACGAAGTGCCAGTGAATCTAAGCCTGATTCTGATTCTGGCTAATGTCAAAATTGGCTACAATTAATTATTCTGTTAGAAAGTTATCATTATGAGGAGTCTCGTCAATCTTCACTCCATTTGACCAAACATCACATTTAACCCCCAAATCCTTGTTTGCCTCCAGCCAACAGGAAGAATTAGGAACAGCAAGACAAACTGAATGATCTGTTTTACAAGTGCTACAAGAACAGAGAGCTGCGAGTGTCTGTATGTGTACACCAAGTGGCCACTTTATTAGGTATACCTGTACCACCAGCTCATTAATGCAAATATCTAATCATCCCAATCATATGCCTGCAATTCAGTTGCATAAAAGCATGCAGACATAGTCAAGAAGTTCAATTGTTTTTCAGACCAATCATCAGAATGGGGAAGAAATGTGATGTAAGTGATTTTGACTGTGAAGTTATTGTTGGTACCAGATAAGATGATTGTAATATCTCAGAAATTACTGATCTCCTGGGATTTTAAAATATAACTGTCTCTAGAGTTTACAGAGAGTGGTGTGAAAAACAAAAATCATCCAGTGTGTGGCAGTTCTGTGGGTGAAAATGCCTTGTTAATGAGAGAGATCAGAGGAGAATGGATAGACTGGTTCAAGACCATAAGACCATAAGACAAAGGAGCAGAAGTCGACCATTCAGCACATCGAGTCTGCTCTATTATTTTATCATGAGCTGATCCATTCTCCCATTTAGTCCCACTCTCCCGCCTTCTCACCATAACCTTTGATGCCCTGGCTACTCAGATACCTATCAATCGCTGCCTTAAATACACCCAATGACTTGGCCTCCACTGCCGCCCGTGGCAACAAATTCCATAGATTCACCACCCTCTGGCTAAAAAAATTTCTTCACATCTCTGTTCTGAATGGGTGTCCTTCAATCCTTAAGTCATGCCCCCTCGTACTAGACACCCCCAAGATGACAGGAAGGTGACAGTAATTCAAATAACCAAGCGTTACAACAGTGGTGTGCAGAAAAGCATCTCTGAATGCACAACACATCGAACTTTGAGTTGGATGGGCTACAGCAGCACACACATACACTTCGTGGCCACTTTATTAGGTGTAGGAGGTAATTAATAAAGCAGCCGATGAGTATACAGTGTATTTGGAGGTGGAAGAGCAAGCTAAAACCGTTGGAACACACAAAATGCTGGAGAAACTCAGCAAGTCAGGCAGCCTAGGAGAGGAATAAACAAACAACATTTCAGCTGAATCACTTCACCAGATTTACTGGAATGTTTCCAAGGCAGACAATCTTCACTCCTTATTATTTGCACTGAATCATCATTTATTTATGGTAATATTACTTGAGGTGTTATGTGTGTGAGTTATATGTACTGTGATGTGCACCTTGGTCTGGAGTAACATCGTTTCACTTGGTGGTATACTGGTGTACGATCAAATGACGATAAACTGAACTTGAACTCCTGTGGAAAGAAGGAAAGGAGGGATTTAACAAGGATGTAGTTTTGTGAGTAGTTTTGCATGGCCAAATCAGCCATCAACTTATCGAATGGAGGAGCAGGCTTGACGGGTCAGATGGCCGACTCCTGCTCCTATTTCTTATGTTCCTATGTTTCTCATGTTTCTCATGTTATGATCATTGATCCTATTGTGTTTCCTTGTATCTTCACTCAATGGCCACAAGAAAATTAATCTCAAGGTAGTGTGTGGTGACATATAAATGCTTTGATAATGAATTTGCTTTGCATGTTGAACCTTTGGCTGTTTGCAATAATGAAAAGGTTGGGTTAAATAAACCACAGTAGGACAGTTTTGAGTGGCAGGACGGTTGATTGTTAGAGGAATGCAAGCTGAAGCTGATTGGTGCAGGAGGAAGGAGGAGAACAGTTTCACTCAGCGCAGTGCTGTGCTTGGCAACAAGTTGCCTGAAGTGGATTTACCAGGGGCTTCACGTTTAGGGTGGCACGGTAGTGTAGCAGTTAGTGTAACACTAATACAGCATGAGCAACAGGGGTTCAATTCCCGCCATTATCCGTAAAGAGTTGTATGTTCTCTCTGACTGCAAGTGTTTCCTCTGGGTGCTCCAGTTTCTCCCACAGCCCGAAAACCAAAAGTGAGCAGATTAATTGGTCACACGGGTGTAATCGGGCAGCGTAGGCTCATTGCAGTAGAAGATCCAGTTACCGTGCTGAGTCACTTAATAAATAAGTAAATAAACACGCAGAGGAATGCTTGGGGAAAAGTTTGCAGGTTATTGTAAAGTAAGTGGAGATGGTGACAGCTTGGAAAGCAGATGGCTGAACATCGTTCTCTTTGCTGAGTCATTTTTTAATTCAATGAATTGGACAAGTTGAATGACGAGGAGAGTATGCTGAGGTGTAGATCAGTATAGAAGGTGGCATTCATCCCTAAGGGCCCCTCAGCATCCTGGACATGCCCTCATTGACATCGGTGATCGGACTCATAGTCAATGTTTCAGGAACAGCTTCCATCATATTTGTGAATAGTCCATGAACCCACGAACACTCCCTTGATGCAGCATCTCAGCCTGAAACATTGGCTCTTTACTTCCCTCCATAGATGCTGCTTGACCTGCTGAATTCCTCCAACAGTTTGTGTGTGTTACTCGCTGTTCTTCTTTTAAAAAGAACACTATTCTTTACTTTGTAATTATAGTCACTTTATGTCTTTGCACTGTACTAAAACAACAAATTTTGCGTCATATACCCTCAGTGATTTAAAAAAAACCTGAATGTTTCACTGTTGTCTGTTTTGAGAAGAAAACTAAATGTCCTTACCAATCTGTGCCTACCTGGAAATCCAGATCCATATCAATATATATGTACACTCTGTGGCCACTTCATCAGCTACATCCTGAACCTAATGAAGTGGCCACTAAGTGTATGTTCGTGGTCTTCTTCAGAGATGCTGTTCTGTACACCACCATTGTAACGTGTGGTTATTTGAGTTACTGACGCTGTCCTGTCAGCTTGAACCAGTTTGGCCATTCTCCTTTGACCTCTCTCATTAACAAATCATATTTACCCACAGAACTGCCACACACTGGATGTTTTTTTTTAGCTTTTTATGCCATTCTCTGTAAGCTCTAGAGACTTGTGTGTGAAAATCCCAGGAGATCAGCATGTTCTGAGATACTCAAACCACCCTGTCTGGCACCAACAATCATTCCACGGTCAAAGTCACTTAGATCTCATTTCTTCCCCATTCTGATGTTTGGTCTGAACAACAACTGTACCTCTTGACCACGTCTGCATTCTTTTATGCATTGAGTTGCTGCCACTTGATTGGCTGATTACATATTTGCATTAATGAGCAGGTGTAAAGGTGTACCTGATAAAGAGGCCACTATGTGTATGTAACATCGGACTGCTTGATAAAAAAACTGCTTTTGCTATTTCTGATCTATCTATGTACTTTGTATTAAACAACACACACCAAATGCTGGAGGACCCCATCATATCAGTCAGCATCTGTGGAAGGGAATAGCCAAATGAGGTTTCTACTTCACATATATAAGGTTGCCGTATTGTCTACTGTCCTCTCCAGTCAGACTCCTTCTTCTTCAGCCTTTACCTCTTTCATATCACCTCCCAGCTTCTTACATTATTTCCCTTCCCACACCACCCACCTTCCCTCTCACTTAGTCTCACCTATTCCTGCCAACTTGTAATTCTTACCCTTTCCCCACCTTCTCAATCTGGCTTCTGCCCACTTCCTTTCCAGTCTGGATGAAAGGTCTTGACCTGGTGTGTCAACTATTTATTATCTTTCATAGATGCTGCTGTGGCCTGGTGAGTTCCCCCAGCATCTTTTGTTTGTTGATTGTTTATTCCCCTCCATAGGGGAAACAAACTCATTCGTAAGGCCAGTGATGTTGTGGGGATGGAACTGGACTCTCTGACGGTGGTGTCTGAAAAGAGGATGCTGTCCAAGTTGCATACCATCTTGGACAATGTCTCCCATCCACTACATAATGTACTGGGTGGGCACAGGAGTACATTCAGCCAGAGACTCATTCCACTGAGATGCAGCACAGAGCGTCATAGGAAGTCATTCCTGCCTGTGGCCATCAAACTTTACAACTCCTCCCTTGAAGGGTCAGACACCCTGAGCCAATAGGCTGGTCCTGGACTTATTTCATAATTTACTGGCATAATTTACATATTGCTATTTAACTATTTATGGTTTTATTACTATTTAATTATTTATGGTGCAACTGTAACGAAAACCAATTTCCGCCGGGATCAATAAAGTATGACTATGACTATGACTAGATGCTCTCTTTCCTGTTGAGTCACTCTAGAATTGTGTTTGTGTGTGTACGTCTGTGTGTGTGTGTGTGAGAGTGTGTGAGTGTGTGTGAGTGTGAGTGTGTGTGTGTGTGTGAGTGTGTGTGTGTGTGTGTGAGTGTGTGTGAGTGTGTGTGTGTGTGTGAGTGTGTGTGAGTGTGTGTGTGTGTGTGAGTGTGTGTGTGTGTGTGAGTGTGTGAGTGTGTGTGAGTGTGTGTGTGTGAGTGTGTGTGTGTGTGTGTGTGTGTGTGTGTGTGTGTGTGTGAGTGTGTGTGTGTGTGAGTGTGTGTGAGTGTGTGTGTGTGTGTGTGAGTGTGTGTGTGTGTGTGTGTGTGTGTGAGTGTGTGTGAGTGTGAGTGTGTGTGTGTGTGAGTGTGTGTGTGTGTGTGTGTGTGTGTGTGTGTGTGTGAGTGTGTGTGTGTGAGTGTGTGTGAGTGTGTGTGAGTGTGTGTGTGTGTGTGAGTGTGTGTGTGTGTGTGTGTGTGTGTGTGTGTGTGTGTGAGTGTGTGTGTGTGAGTGTGTGTGAGTGTGTGTGTGTGTGTGTGAGTGTGTGTGTGTGTGAGTGTGTGTGTGTGAGTGTGTGTGTGTGTGTGTGAGTGTGTGTGTGTGAGTGTGTGTGAGTGTGTGTGTGTGTGTGTGAGTGTGTGTGAGTGTGTGTGAGTGTGTGTGTGTGTGTGTGTGTGAGTGTGTGTGTGTGTGAGTGTGTGTGTGTGAGTGTGTGTGAGTGTGTGAGTGTGTGTGTGTGTGAGTGTGTGTGTGTGTGTGTGTGTGTGTGTGTGTGAGTGTGTGTGTGTGAGTGTGTGTGTGTGTGTGTGTGTGTGTGTGTGTGTGTGAGTGTTGCTTTTGATTTCTAGCATCTGCAGAACCTTTCGTTGAACACTTTCTGAACAATTCTCTCTCTCACTTGTTTTGACAGGTTTAAGGAATCTCTGTTGGCCGGTGTTCACCAGTACAATGTTCCTCCTGGGTTGGCCCACCCTCTTGTGAACGGCTGGATGCTCTCTCATTTGGATTCTGTTCTTCACGAGACCTTCCTGTCCCATTAAGACCCAGCTGTTGTGGTGAGATCTTCCCCAACCTCTTGCCACAATGAGTGGTTTCCTCTCGTACCTGGACCCCCGGCGAGTTCATTGGGGCGCTACCTGGGTGGCGCTGCATTCGCGCATCCTCCGCACCAAGCCCGTGGAATCGATGCTCGAGGACTCCAGCCAGCATGGGGCGGGTCACTCCAGGCTGGCCCAGGTGCTCACCACAGTGGATCTGGTGTCCCTCGGAGTGGGAAGCTGCGTAGGGACCGGCATGTACGTCGTATCGGGACTGGTGGCCAAGGAGATGGCAGGGCCCGGAGTGATCGTCTCGTTCATCATCGCTGCAGTGGCGTCCATCTTGTCAGGTGAGTGGAAGCAGGAATAAATATTCACCGCAACACACACAAAATGCTGGAGGGACTCAGCAGGTCAGGCAGCATCTGTGGAACTTGTAACGTGAACAAAATCACTAGAGAGACACTTGAGCTAGTGGATACAGATGTGCTTTATTCAACAAAAACAAGCAGCAGGCATAATAGGAGACACCCTTGGAGGAAGGGGCCTCTCGTCACAATATTACATGATATTTTTATATGCTAAAGATCAAAGATAACAGCAGGACAATATATCTACAATGCTTCCTTGGAATGACATATAGTTTTCACATCTCCTTCTTTGCACCCACACTCCAGACACCCAAAATGAATGTTAATCAGCATTGTCTGGTTTGTGATCAACTTTAGTCCGCAGCTGCAGGAAATCTACTGTTCAGGGTTGCGTTTTAAATTCAATCTGCAATCCACAGTCATGTCTGAAAATTGATTTTCTATATACCCTAGGTCCAGAATGCGCCCTAACTGAAGTGAATCAATAGAGGACGTTTCGGGCTGAGACCCTTCAGCAGGACTGGAGAGAACAGGGGAAGAAGCCAGAGTAAACACGAGGAATTCTGCAGATGCTGGAAATTCAAGCAACACACATCAAAGTTGCTGGTGAACGCAGCAGGCCAGGCAGCATCTCCAGGAAGAGGTACAGTCGACGTTTTTTTGAGTCCTGACGAAGGGTCTCGGCCCAAAACATCGACTGTACCTCTTCCTAGAGATGCTGCCTGGCCTGCTGCGTTCACCAGCAACTTTGATGTGTGGTGCAAGAAGCCAGAGTAAGAAGGTTGGGGGAGGGGAAGGAGGGCTAGAAGGTGACAGGTGAAGCCAGGTGGGTGGAGGACGGAGAATGAAGTAAGAAACAGGGAGGTGATCATTGAAAATGCAAAAGGCTGGAGAAGAAGGAATCTGATAGGACAGGGGAGTGGACTATGGGAGAAGTGGAAGGAGGACAGGCAACAGGGGGAGGTGATGGGCAGGTGAGAAGAAGATGTAGGAGGCCAGAGTGGGAAATTGAAGAAGAGGGAAAGAGGAGAGGAAATAAATACCGGAAGGAGTAATCAATGTTCATGCCATCAGTTTCGAGGCTACCGAGGTGGAAAATGAGGTATTGCTCCTGCAACCTGAGAGTGTGCTCATCGTGGCGGAAGAGAAGACCATAGATCAACATACGGGAACAGAATATTCACGGCTTGTCCATGCTGTGGACCGTCTGCTACCAAGTCCCATTGACCAGGGCTGGTGTGGGCTCAGTTCCTTAGATGTACTGAATTTACTGGTCTCAGCAAGAAGCAGTTACTTGGTCAGATGGAGGCCATTCCTCACATCGAGCCCTTGCTATCGTTTGATTAGATTGGTTTTTTTATTGTTACATGTACCGAGGTATGGTGAAAATCTTTGTTTTACATGCCATCCAGACAGATAATTCCATAGAGGTGCAGAGATGGTTGCCCGCTGTGTCCGATGATGACAGGAAAACTGTGTGTGAGAGTTTATAAAATGGAAAAGCTATTGCACTGGGACAGTTCCACTCTCTCAAACTCAGAAGTCTTAGTCCAGTTGTCAAAACTGGGTGCTCCTTGGTTGCCTCGTCATACCCGTCACTCCCCTTTGCCTTTGTGGCTGTTGGATCTCACTATAGATCTCATCTGCCCGGTCCGCTGGAGCTGACTTCACACGCTAGGACAGGCATGTCCCTATCTCACTGGGGTATGAAGCCTGCCGTCTACTCTCACCTGGTTTAGCCTGCCTGTCAGAGCAGTGTACCGGGTGTAGCCACTGTCACATGCAAACAGCTACCTGGAGCCACACGTCGGAGGTGGGTGTCTAGTGGAGACCAAAGGTGAGCGAGCTGCCCCAGAATCAACAGGATAAGCCCCTCCACCACAGGTTCAGGGTTCAATTCTGGTTCTGTCTGAATGGTGTCAGGCAGTCTAGAGTTCAGAGTTCAATTCTGGTTCTGCCTGTCTGGTGTCAGGCAGTCTAGAGTTCAGAGTTCAATTCTGGTTCTGCCTGTACGGTGTCAGGCATTTTAGAGTTTAGAGTTCAATTCTGATTCTGTCTGTAAGGTATCAGGCAGTCTACAGTTTGGAGTTCAATTCTGGTTTTGTCTGTAAGGTGTTTCCACCTTCTCCCTGTGACCACATGGGTTTCCCCTGGGTTCTCCGGTTTCCTCCCACAGTCCAAAGACTTACCAGTTAGGAAACCATAGACAGGGTGCAGAGGAGATTTACAAGGATGTTGCCTGGATTGGGGAGCATGCCTTATGAGAATAGGTTGAGTGAACTCGGCCTTTTCTCCTTGGTGCAACGGAGGATGAGAGGTGACCTGACAGAGGTGTACAAGATGATGAGAGGCATTGATCATGTGGATAGTCAGAGGCTTTTTCCCAGTGCTGAAATGGCAAGCACGAGAGGGCACAGTTTTAAGGTGTTTGGAAGTAGGTTCAGAGGAGATGTCAGGGGTAAGTTTTTTACGCAGAGAGTGGTGAGTGCGTGGAATGGGCTGCCGGCGACAGTGGTGGAGGCGGATACGAGAGGGTCTTTTAAGAGACTCCTGGATAGGTACATGGAGCTTAGAAAAATAGGTGGCTATGGGTAACCCTAGGTAATTCTAAGGTAAGGATATGTTCGGCACAGCTTTTTGGGCTGAAGGGCCTGTATTGTGCTGTAGGTTTTCTATGTTTCAATGTTTCTTTGTAGGTGAATTGGTCATTGTAAATTGTTCTGTGATTAGGCTAGGGTTAAATGGGTGGGTTGCTGGATGGCATGGCTCATTGGGCCAGAAGAGCCTGTTGTGCGCTGTATTTATAAATTAATTAATAAATACATAAATAATCAAGGATGTGATAGGGGCAGCCCACAAATGTCATCACATATTCCAGTGCCTACATATCATGCCCACAACGCCTGACAGAACAATGCAGAACACAGCAAGCAGCAAAACAACAACAGCAAAACAAGTCCCGTTCCTCCTCCCGCCCTCCCATATACAACAGCTCTCCAACCCCAGTCAACCCCAGCCTCCTTTGGACTTGCGGACTTGCAGATAATGGGCCTCTGACTTCCAGTGGACAGCCCACAGAAGGCAAAACTGGCAGAATTCAGTTCATCATGGTCAGACTGAATGGGCTTGAGAGGTTGCCTTGTCTTCTCCTGCTCCTGGTTCTGATGGTCTTACCAACATCCTCACTCTTCCCCGCAAACTTATGTTATCCCTTGTCCAAGCTCACACAAGTTCATCCACCCACAACTCTGATCCTGGCTACGTTGATTCTATGCCCAGAGATGACTTGATTTTAAATTTTCATTGTCATTTTCAAATGCCTTCTTTTTTAATCAAGACCTGAATGTCACTGGCAAGTACAGAGTTCACCAACTACGTCATTGACCATGAGAAGATGATCTGCCTCCTGGAACTGCGGTTGTGTTTCTTGTAAAAATTCTTGTTGGAGACAGATGGTTCTGGCATATGGAATCCTTGGTGATAAAGAACATCAACACTTGTCTTGTAACAGGGACTACCAACTACTAGACTGATAGAATAACCCCTACATTCATGCATGTCCATTTTTGAGTCTGGTGGTCTTGGTGTGGATGTTATGTAGCCTTCTTCCTGATGGAGATGGGATAAACAGTCCATGAGCAGAGTGGGTGGGATCTATCAGGATGTCAATAACCCTTTTCTGGCATCGTTCTGTATATAGCCCTTCACTGTGGGTTGGTAGTGCAGGTGATGCACTGGGTGGTTTTGGCAATCCATTGTAGATCCTTCCTGTCCACTGCATGCAATGCAGTGATGCAGCTTGTTAGCTTGCTCTCTAGGCCATAAGAACATAAGATATATGAGCAGATTTCGCCCACTTGGCCCATCGAGTCTGCTCTGCCATTTCATCATAACTGATCCATTCTCCTCTCAGCCCCATTCTTCTGCCTTCACCCTGTAACTCTTCAAGTCCTGACTAATCAAGAATCTATCAATCTCTGCCTTAACTATATGCAATGTATTGGCTTCCACAGCTGCCTCTGGCAAGAATTCCACAGATTCACCACTCTGGCTAAAGAAATTCCTCCTCATGTCCTTTCTAAATGGACGTACCTCTACTTTTAGGCTGTGTCCTCTCGCCTTAGATTCTCCCACCATAGGAAATATCTTCTCCACATCCACTCTCTCAAGGCCTTTCAACATTCAATAGGTTTCAATGAGATCCCCCCTTATTCTTCTGAATTGCAGTGAGTACAGGCCCAGAGCCATCAAATGCTCCACATACGATAAGCTTTTCTATCTCAGAATCGCTTTGGTGATCCTCCAATTTCATTTCTCAGGAGGCCAGAACTGCTCACAAGACTCCAAGGGCCTTTGACAGCCCCAGCATTACACCTTTGTTTTTACAGAGACAGCCCCCTTTTCTGCAAATCTGTAGAAAGATGTGAGTATAGATATGCATATCCGGGCTCTCCTCAGAAAGTAGAGACGCTTGTGAGCTTTCCTGATTCCGTAGGATGTGTTCTGGGACCATGAGAGATCTTTCTGCGCGTACAAAGGAATTAACTAAAGCTCTGCCCTTTAATCTTAGTGCGCACTACAAAACGGCTATCTATCAAAGGCCTCCCTGTCTAATTAGTGTAATGCATCCAGCCTACTGACTTGAATTATTGATGTGACTCATCTGTTCTGTGCCCTGACTGGGTTCCTTTATGCATCACGCTTTTCGACTGATCTGTAACATTAAGGTCAGCTTTCTCCAGCAGCAGTGACTCACTTCATTAAGAAGATAAAGTGGCCATAGTGACAGTGTTGGTGGATGGGTCAATTTGTCAGCCCCCTTCTGGGTTTAGTAACATGGGGAATGGGTCCCTCTGCATCTGCATGAGGGAGGGATGAGGTTAGGAAAACGTATCCCTGGTCCCTATCTCGCACTCGTTCTGGTGAGCCCTCCCTTCTCTCCACCTTGACCTCTTCCCGTGAAATGCTTCCAAAATCAAGTTTTAATTGCAGTTTTCTGCTTTGATTTGTGCCAGTGCTTTCTCTGTCTAGAACCTTGTCAAGAACATGGAACATAGAACGTAAAACGTAGAATAGTACAGTACAGGCCCTACAGCTCATGATGTTGTACTGAACTCTTAACCCACTCTAAGATCAATCTAACCCTTCCTTTCCAAATAGGCCTCCATTTTTCTTTCATCCATGTGCCTTTTGGAGAGTCTCTTAAACGTATCTGCTTCTGCCACTACACCTGGCAGTGTGTTCCACACACCCACCACTCACTGTGTAAAAACAGTCTACCTCTGATATCGCCCCTATATTTCCTTAAAATTATACACCGTCCTGTTGGCTATTTCCACCCTGGCTGTCCAGTTGAACTATAGCTCATCATTTTGCACACCTCTATCAAGTCCCCTCTCAGCTTCCTGCTCTTCAAAGAGAAAAGCCCTAGCTCGCTCAGCCTGCCCTGAGAAGACATGCTCTCTAATCCAGGTAGCATCCTGCTTAACCTGCTTTGCACCCTCTCCAAAGCATCCGCATCCTTTCCATAATAAGGCGACCAGAAATGAACACAATATTCCGAATATGATCTAATCAGGATTTTACAGAGCTGAACTCAATCCCCCAACTTTTAAAGACCAATAAACCATATGGTGCTGTGCTCACCGGAGCTCAGAAGAAATTGCGGGGAGGGGGGAGAATCTTACTGAAACCTATTGAATATTAAACAGCCTAGATAGAGTAGATGTGGAAAGGATGTTTCCTATAGTAGCTGAGTCTAGGACCAGAATAGACAGATGCCCATTTAGAACAGAGATGAGGAGGAATTTCTTTAGCCAGAGGGTCATGAAGTTGTGGAAGTTATTGCTATGGATGGCTGCGGAGAGCAAATCATTTAAAGCGGATGTTGATAGGTTCTTGATTAGTAAAGGAGTCAAAGGTTATGGGGAGAAGGCAGGAGAATGTGGTTGAGAGGGATAATAAGTTAGCCATGATGGAATGGCAGAACAGACTAGATGGGCTGAATGGCCTAATTCTGCTCCTATCTTTTATGGTCTTATGATCAGCTGCCTCTAACCACCCTATCAACTTGTACGGCAACTTCGAGGGGTCTGTGACATGGACCCCAAGATCCTTCTGGTCCTCTGCATGGCTAAGAAACCTACCATTAACCCTGTTAGCACCTTAGAACATTTGACATCAAAGGGTATTACCAATGGAAACTGATTGGGGAACATGTCTTATGAGGATACACTGAGCGATCTAGGGCTTTTCAATTGTAGTTAACTGATTGTCCATCTCCAAAGGATGGGGCCAAGGCAAATGGCAGAAGAACTAGAGTTAGGGGAAGGGGACTTTCATTTACTGAGATACAATGTGGAACAGACACTTCCAGCTCTTCGAGCTGTGGAGCCCAGCAACCCCTGATTCAACCCTTTGCCTAATCCTGTGAAAATTTACAATGACCAATTAGCCCAAATGGTACGTTTTAAGGCTCTCAGAGAAAACCAGGGAAACTGGAGGAAACCTATGCATTCCATGGGGACTTCAGAATTGAAATCCGATCACCAACAGCCTGAGCTGTAATTGTACATGGTAACTGCTATGCTACTGTGAAACACACAGTACGGTTTTATGGTTAGTAATTCTGCTATCTAAAGGTCTAGAGGAAACAGGTGCAGAGAACATGAGACAAAGAAGGCCATTCAGCCCATTGAAATGGTCCTAGCAATGAGGGCATGCTACCAGAATGTACATAGCTGCCTTGCTCTTCACACTGATGAACAATTGTTCACCCAGCATCAGAGATTTCTAATGCTCTATCTAATGCAGTTCATTGAACAAAACATTAACTGTATTTGTCATATGTACGTTGAATCATGCAGAGCTCACACACAAAATGCTGGAGGAACTCAGCAGGTCAGGCAGCATCTATGGAAAAGAGTACAGGTGATGTTTCAGGCTGAGACTCTTCATTGGGACCTGCAGAGTTCCTCCAGCATTTTGTGTGTGTTGCTCTGGAATTCTAGCATCTGCAGAATCTGTTGTGTTTATGAAACATACAGTGAAATGCATAGTTAACGCCGATGACGAACACACTCCGAGGATGCTGAGGACAGCCAAGCTTTCAGCGCCAACATAGCATACCCACAACTCGCTAACCCTACATCGTTGGAATGTGGGAGGAAACCAGGGCACCCAGAGGAAACCCACATGGTCACGGGGAGAACATACAAACTCCTCGCAGACAGTAGCAGGAATTGAAACTCGATCTCCCGATCACTGGCGAGAAGGAAGGAGATTGGGACTGAGAGGGAAAATGAATCAGCCTTGATGCAATGGCTGAATGTGCCATTAATTCTGCTCCTATGTGTTACAGTCTTACATACATGCAGGCACACATGCACACACAGACAGACACACACACAGACAGACAAACACACACACACAGAGTTCTAACCATGGCTGACTGTCTCTGAACTTTGACCTACATCATGTCACTTCCTGCCTCTCTGTGTGATTGATGAGGTGAGGGTCAGAGACTCTTTGACATTTTGTTCCTTCCATCTTGCAAAAGCATCCTCTTTTTCATATTACAGCACACTCCTTCCTGGGACACAGACATGGGTCATTCCTCCCTTCCCTTTCCTCAGGCCTCCCTCCCCCGCAGAGTGGAGGGCTGATTAAAATGGGCCAATCCCATCCATTTATCACACAGCCCCTGCCGATCTGCCTCAGGGGGCCAGTAATTCACCGGTGTCAGATGGTGGTGATTGACTGCATGGACGTCTGCCTATCTGAGTGACCCTGGCACTGCCCAGTGAGAGAGGGTGGAAGTTGCATTGCGTTGTTAGAAAGAAGCTGAGCGAGCTGCTGTACTCTGGTCTCCAGCGCCATTAACACACAACATTCATTGAGAAAGTACTTGATGAAATACAATCTCTCGATGAGGTGTCTCGCCCTGAAGCATTAACTGTTTACTCTTTTCCATGGATGCTGCCTGACCTGCTGAGTTCCTGCAGCATTTTGTGTGTGTCGCTCTGGATTTCCGGTATGTGCGGAATCTTTTGTGTTTATGATTTCAAGATTCAAGATCGTTTAATGTCATTTCCTGTACACAAATGTAAAAGAGAACAAATAATTGTTACTCCAGATCCGGTGCAGCACAAAAAGACGCAGTAAGACAAAGAACACAATAGTAATGAAACACATTAAATATAAATACACAAGATAGCTTATATACACAGATTGATTGTTTGTCCATAAGGTGACACTGGGCACAGGAGTGTCTGTACGTAAGGTGACTCTGACAGGAAATGATAAAGTAGTGGTGGTTGGGGGTGTGGAGGGGTGGGTTAGTGGGTGGAGGTGTTGATCAGCCTTACTGCTTGGGGAAAGTAACTGTTTTTGAGTCTGGTGGTCCTGGTGTGGATGCTACATAACCTCCTCCCTGATGGGAGTGGGACAAACAGTCCATGGGTAGGGTGGGTGGGATCCTTCCTGATGTTACTGGCCCTTTTCCAGCACCTTTCGGTGTGTATGTCCCTGATGCTGGGTGGGCTGGGGTGTTGGTGATGTGTTGGGCGGTTTTGTCTACCAGTTGTAGAATGTTCCGTGGTGCAGTTTCCATACCCTGCAGTGATGCAGCACGTTAAACTTCAAACCACTTCACCATTTAGTTCTCCTGCACTCTGGCGGGTAACTAAGGAGAGAATTTTTCTAATGGCCAGAGAAGGAGCATTGAAGGTGAGGACACGGGGCCAGTGTGGGAGAAGAGAACTGCTTCATTCACACTGTCTTGTGATTTGGCAGACAGTATCTGAAAGGGACATGGCCAAGGATTCAGATTCTTTTCTTCATCATGAGTACATTGAAGCATATAGTGAAATCTGTCGTTTGTGTTAACAACCAACACAACCTAAGGCTCTGCTGGGGGCAGCCTGCAAATGTCACCATACATACCAAGGCCAACATACCATACCCACAATGCTCAGCAGAACAACACAAACAATAACAGCAACAACACAAAATAATGCCATCAACACAAGCCCCTTTTCTTCCTCACACACACACACACACACACACACACACACACCAGAAGCAGTGAGACAGTCACATCTTGATGCTTCCGGTGCTAACATATCACGCCTGCAACTTACTAACGCTAACCTGTATATCTTTGTAATGTGGGTGAAAAATCACATGTCTCAGAGAGAGCGTACAAACCTCTTACAGACTGTGGCGGGAGTTGGACCCAGATCTTCCGACCGCTGGCTCTGTAAAGGCCTTCTTCCTCCACATTCTAACTGCTATGCTACTGTACAGGTCTCCTGTTTGTGAAGCCTTGCCCACTTCCCTCCATTGCACACACATTGATGTCTGCACAGACATGATTGATATCCAGTTTGTTTCTTCTATTCTTCCGCGTTGCAGCGTAGTGAATTCTTAGAAAGAGCAAGCAATTGTAATGGAGGAAGAAGGGCCTGAAGCAATGGATTAGGTTATTCAGAATAAACCTGCTGATTACCGATAACATTGGGGAATACAACAGCCCCACAGGATTGATGAGACAAGCACCTGTAACTTAATTTATGAACGAAGTGCGTGACAAGATTTCACAATCACATCTTATTGCAATGGTTCCTAATTTGATTTTTGACGTCATCTAGTGGCTTGTTTTGAGTGCTCACTGTGAATCTATGTAGTCAACAGAGCAGGAGAGAGCAATATCTCTGCAGAATTTGTTTATAACTCATGCAGTCGCTTCAAACATACAGCAGAGTATCATCCCAAATTAATCCCACTACACCATGTTCTGTTTCCGTTCCTAAACTAATCCCACTGTCCCACTCTCTCCCCACAGTCCTGTATCAGTCCCCAAACTAATCCCACTGTCCCACTCTCTCCCCACAGTCCTGTATCAGTCCCCAAACTAATCCCACTGTCCCACTCTCTCCCCACAGTCCTGTATCAGTCCCCAAACTAATCCCACTGTCCCACTCTCTCCCCACAGTCCTGTATCAGTCCCCAAACTAATCCCACTGTCCCACTCTATCCTCACAGTCCTGTATCAGTCCCCAAACTAATCCCACTGTCCCACTCCCTCCCCACAGTCCTGTATCAGTCCCAAACTAATCCCACTGTCCCACTCCCTCCCCACAGTCCTGTATTAGTCCCCAAATTAATCCCACTGTCCCACTCTCTCCCCACAGTCCTGTATCAGTCCCCAAACTAATCCCACTGTCCCACTCTATCCTCACAGTCCTGTATCAGTCCCCAAACTAATCCCACTCCCCACAGTCCTGTATCAGTCCCACACTAATCCCTGTCCCACTGTCTCCCCACAGTGCCCAAATCCCTCTGTCCCAATCTCTACTGTACTAGTCTGAGATTTAGCACAGTCGGTCTGCTGTATATTTTGGATGTTACAGTGTGCTACCACAGCCCTGGGAGCAGGAAGTGGATGGTCGAATGTGCAGCTGATGCAGACCACAACTACCTGTTACATGACCACTTGTGCCATGCGGACAATCTCTGGGGTCACCCATTTTGTAAAGACACTGCCCAGAAGAAGGCAATGATGAAACACTTCCGCAGAAAAGATGACCAAGATCAATCATGACCTTTAAAAGACCACGATCGCCCATGTATACGACACAGCTTGTAATGAATGAATGGAGCACTGGGCAGTGGTGAGCATAAAATAGAATGATGAATAACATCACTAAGCAAATGGATAAAAATGGAGGTCTATGGGTCAATTGACACACACACACACACGCACACACACCCACATACACGCTCGTACGTCCACAAACACATCCACACTTCACTCTCCAATCACAGGATAGGCCTCCGACAATCAGCTTTTGGCTTCCAGACTTCGGTATTGAGCCTAGGACTTGCCAGTGAAGAGACCCCAAACTCCAGACTACAGTACAGAAAGGTAGAGGCCCCTTGTCCCACGGGGCTGTGCTAACTTTTTCTCCGGGTCCACCATCAATCTAATCTTTCCTTCTAAGCTTCCTCTTCCTCCCCTCCTCTTTCCACCTCACAACCCCACTCCACCTGCCAACCATCACTGGTAAGAAGCAGACTGGGGAGGAACTCAGTGGGTCAGGCATAGGATCTGGCAAATGACCAGGGTGGTCAATGTACCAGATCGAGACCCTTCATGTGGACTGAGAGGTAGAGAAGAAACAGCCAGTGTAAAGAAGTGGGTGTCAAAGTTTATAGGGAGAAGGCAGAAGAATGGGGTTGAGAGGGATATTAAATCAGCCATGATGGAATGGAGAATCAAACTCGATGGGCTGAATGGATAAATCTGCTCCTATATCTTATAGAGAGATGGAGTGGATTAAGAACTGGCAAATGATGGGTGGATTCAGGTGAGGAGGGTGATGGGCAGATGGAGGAGAGGAGAGTGGGAATAGTGACAGAGACTGGGAGGTGATGGGTGGATCTGGGTGAGGAGGGTGATGGACAGATGGAGGAGGGGAGAGTGGGAATAGTGACAGAGACTGGGAGGTGATGGGTGGATCCGGGTGAGGAGGGTGATGGACAGATGGAGGAGGGGAGAGTGGGAATAGTGACGGAGGCTGGGAAGTGACGGATGGATCCAGGTGAGGAGGGTGATGGGCAGATGGAGGAGGGGAGAGTGGGAATAGTGACGGAGGCTGGGAAGTGACGGATGGATCCAGGTGAGGAGGGTGATGGGCAGATGGAGGAGGGGAGAGTGGGAATAGTGACAGAGGCTGGAGTTTAGCTGCAGACAATGTGCAGTGCGGGCACATTGCAGGCCTGTCTGGGTGTGTGTGCAGGCACAGTGGAAGTAATAGGAAAGGGGCTTGTTGTTGTGTTTTATTTTGTTATTGTAACTCAAACCTTCGCGGTTTTATGGCTATACCCCCTCATGGGGAAGGCTTGCTGATGCACCATCAATAACTCCCAAAGGCTGGAAGTAGGGTAAATACTGAAAGGCTTTTATTTGCAGTAAAATCTGACCTCCATCATGCTGAGTGTCTGCCCCTGGACTGAGAGGAGGAGCCAAGGCCCAATCGCCTTTATTCAGGGGTCTGTGAGAGCAGGCACAGGGGCAGTCAGCAGAGGGGCGTGTCCAGACAGGTAGCCCGGTTACAACATATATATATCGTTTACCACACTTGCATACTAGCAGGAGGAGGGGCAAAGATAGGTTACTTGCACCTTAAACTTAGGAGAAGGAAAACTCTGATCTCAAACCTCCGCTGAACTCTGAGTGTCTGTACGTAGGGTGACTGACAGGGAATGATAAAGTAGTGGTGGTTGGGGGTGTGGAGGGGTGGGTTAGTGGGTGGAGGTGTTGATCAGCCTCACTGCTTGGGGAAAGGAACTGTTTTTGAGTCTGGTGGTCCTGGTGTGGATGCTACGTAGCCTCCTCCCTGATGGGAGTGGGACAGACAGTCCATGAGCAGGGTGGGTGGGATCCTTCATGATGTTACTGGCCCTCTACTGGCATCTTTCTGTATATATGAATGTCGTCGATAGCAGGTTGGCTGATGCCGGTGATGCAGTGAGCAATTTTGACTATCTATTGTAGAGCTTTCCCGTCTGCTGCAGTACAGTTTCTGTACCATGAGGTGATGCAGCAAGGTTGTGCACATATGAAGGAATGTGCTGGCATTCGAGGGTTCCAGAGGAGATTCATGAGAATGATCCCAGGAATGAAGGGTTAACGTATGCGGAGTGTTTGATGGCTCTGGGCGTGTACTCACTGGAGTTTAGAAAAATGAGGGTGGATCTCATTGAAACCTACTGAATTTCAAAAGGCCTAGATAAAGTGGAGAGGACGTTTCTTACGGTGGCAGAGTCTAGGACCAGAGGGAACAGCCTCAGATTAGAGGGATGTTCATTTAGAACAGAAGTGAGAAAGAATTTCTTTAGCCAGAGAGTGGTGAATCTGTATAATTTGTTGTCACAGACAGCTGGGGGTCCAGACCATTCAGTATATTTAAAGCAGAGTTTGATTGGTTGTTGATTAGTCGAGGTATCAGAGGTTACGGGGAGAAGGCAGCAGAATGGGGTCGAGAGGGATAATAGATCAACCATAATAGATTGGCAGGGGAAACTTGATGGTCTGAATTATTTAATTCTGCTCCTATACCTGATGGTTTTATAGATAGAGAGATATACTTTAACTGATCCCGAGGGAAATTGGGTTTCGTTACAGCCGCACCAACCAAGAATAGAGCATAAACATAGCAATACAAAAACCACAAACAATCAAACAACAAAAAGCAAACTATGCCAGATGGAAAATAGGTCCAGTCTATTGGCTCAGGGTGTCTGACCCTCCACGGGAGGAGCTGCACGTTCGATGGGTACCAACAGGAACGACCTCCCGTGACGCCCAGTGTTGTATCACGGTGGAATATGGCCGAAGTCCAACAGTAAAAAGTTCAATATCCGGTCTACAAACACGTTCCTCGATCGTAATATGACCGGATTGCACCATCCGTTGTTAACCAGAACAGCAAGTCCCCAACTCCTTTACGCTTACCACTCTCAGTGCACTTCCGGTCAGCCTGAACGTTCTGGAAGCTGTCCATGGAGAAGTTTTGATCGGGTATGTCCTCGTGCAGCCCCGTTCCAGTGAAACACACAACATTGCACTCCCGAAATGTTCTCTGACGCCTGGCTAGCGCCGTGAACTCGTAGGAGCGAGTTAAATAATTCAGACCATCAAGCTTCCTCTGCCATTCTATTATGGTTGATTTATTATCCCTCTCCACCCCATTCTGCTGCCTTCTCTCCGTAACCCCTGATACTTGACTCATCAACAACCAATCAAACTCTGCTTTAAATATACTCAATGGTTTGGACCCCCAGCTGTCTATGATCACAAGGGTGACCAAGAGGGATTTCAAACGCCAAATGGACTCTGCTATCTTAACTTTCAGTGTGAGGTAAGTCTGGCTTCCCCATTCTGAGGCTTGCAAATGACACCAACAATCTGTCACGATTAGTCTGGGCAGGTGGCTCCTCTGTTCAGGAACAGACGGTACGGGATTATTCAGCCCTCTGTCGTTCTGCCAGTTGCTTGAAAAGAGCTCTCTAATTCACTCCCACACGGTGGCACGTCCCCAGTATCCCTGCCAACGCGTATGCAGGCAGAACACTGCCTTTTGCAAGTGTCTAGAGGTGAATGTGGGACAGAAACCATTGCATGGAGCAGAGGGGCTGAAGGGCCTGTTTGTAAACTGTATGTTCTGTGGGATACTTGATAAGACACTGCGGTGATGAGGGACTTTGTCCTTATTTGAATATGAGTCCTTACTGGTGACTTAAACCAGTGCCCTCCAGTTCCACATACGCACACACAGCAGTGGTGGAGGAAAGTGATAGCGTCATAGGGAGATACGGCAACAAAACAGTCTGTGCTAACCCACTTACACCAATCCTCTCTGAATACTGCCTTTTATTCTCCTCCACGGTCTCATTAACTCCCATCAATGTACAACAGAATGTGGATTTAATGACTAAATGTGAGAGATGAACGGATACCAAATGTTCCCCAGCTTCACCTGTCAAGAAAGCAGCTTCAAATATTCAAATATTCAAGATAGTTTAGTTTCATTTCCAGTACACAAGTGTAAAGGAGAATGAAATAATTGTTACTCTGGATCCGATGGAGCAACAAAAAAACAATAATATAAAGAACACAATAATAAAAACACAATGAATATAAATACATAGGGTGGCTTATATACATAGATTGATTACATGACCATAAAGTGACTTTAAGCATGGGATTGTCTGTACATACGGTAACTGGCAGGAAACGATAAAGTAGTGGTGGTTGGGGGAGGTCCTGGCACGGATGCTAGGTTGCCTCCTCCCTGATGGGAGTGGGACAGACAGTCCATGAGCAGGGTGGGTGGGGTCCTTCATGATGTTACTGGTCCTCTTCTGGTGGGTTTCTGTATGTATGCCCCTGATGGTGGGTAAGCTGGTGCTGGTGATGTGTTGGGCAGTGCTACCTGTTGTAGAGCCGTCCTGTTTATCATAGTGCAGTTTCCTAATGAAGAAATAAATGCTTGATGGAGAAACAAATTCATCACAAGATGCGGGAGAGGAAGGAAGATGGGAGCAGGAGCCGTGTTTGCTCAGAGTTCCAGCATCAAAGTATCTTGTCTTCCTCCTGAAACTAATTCATGATGTTGCCGAACAGAGGAAAGGGAATCGCAGTGGGAGGCCACAGAACAGGTCAGTTCTGAGACTGAAAGGAGCCCAGGAGAGGGTGAGATAAATCAGGACCTAGGACAGGATGGGAGGCAATGTACAAAGTTCAAAGTTAATTTATTATCAAAGTACACTCAGTGGCCACTTTATTAGGTACATCTGTACACCTATTCGTTAATGTAAATATCTAATCAGCCAATCATGTGGCAGCTTTTCAATACATAAAACCATGCAGACATGTTCAAGAGGTTCAGTTGTTGTTCAGACTGAACATCTGAATGGTGAAGAAATGTGGCCTAAGTGGCTTTGACCATGTAATGATTGTTGGTGCCAGATGGGGTGGTTTGAGTATCTCAGAAACTGCTGACCTCCTGAGATGGTCATGCACAACAGTCTCTAGAGTTTACAGAGAATGGTGTGAGAAACTAAAAGTATCCAGCAAACAGCAGTTCTATGGACAAAAACACTTTGTTAATGAGAGTGGTGCAAAGAGAATGGCCAGATGATTTCAAGCTGACAGGAAGGTGACAATATTTCAAACAACTATGAGCTACAATAGTTGTGTAGAAGGTCATTTCTGAATGCACAACATGTGGAACCTTGAAGTGGATGGGCTACAGCAGCAGAAGACCATGAACATACACTCAGTGGCCACTTTATTAATAAAGTGACCGCTGGGTATTTGTCACCAGAAACTACCCTGAGATTCATTTAAGTATAGAGTCATGGAAAAGTACAGCATAGAAACAGGCTCTTTGGCCCATCTAGTCCATGCTGAAACCATTTAATCTGCCTACTCCTATCGACCTGCACTAGGACCATTGCTCTCCATATCCCTACTATCCATGTACCGATCCAAACTTGGCTTAAACATTGCAAATGTGCTCCCATGCCCCACTTGTGCTGGCAACTCATTACACACTCTCATGACTCTCTAAGTGAAGACCTTTCCCCTCATTTTAATCCTTGAACTTTTCACCTTTCACCCTTAACCAATGACCTCTGGTTGTAGTCCAACCTAACCTCAGTGGAAAAAGCTTGCTTGCATTTACCCTATCTATACACCTCATAACTTTGTATACCTCTATCAAATCTCACCTCAATCTTCTACGTTGTAAAGAATACAGTCCTAACCTATTCAATCTTTCCTTACAACTCAGGTCTTCTAGACACAGCAATATGCTCGTAAATTTTCCTTGCACTCTTTCAACCTTGTTTGCATCTTTCCCATAGGTAGGTGACCAAACTGAACACAATGTTCCAAATTAGGCCTTGACAACATCTTATACAACTTCAACATAACATCCTATCTTTTGTACTCAATAATTGATTTATGAAGGCCAATGTGCCAAAAGCTTTCTTTACAACCTTATCTACCTGTGACACCACATGCAACAAATTACAGTACGTATGCTTATTCCCAGATCCCTTTGTTTTACCACACTCCTCAGTGCCCTACAGTTCACTGTGTAAGACCTACCCTGGTTGATTCTGCCAAAATGCAAAATGCAAAATCTTGGACTTGCCATTCCATCTGCCATTTTTCAGCCCATTTTTCAGGTGATCCAGATCCCTCTGCAAGCCATGATAGCCTTCTTCACTGTCCACTACACCCCCAATCTTGGTGCCATCTGCAAATATGCTGATCCAGTTACCCACATTATCATCCAGATCATTGATATAGATGACAAACAACAACGTACCCAGAACTGATCCTTCTGGCACATGACCAGTCACAACGATGCAGAGACAGAGACAACCATCTACTACCACTCTCTGGCTTCTCCCACAAAGCCAATATCTATTCCAATTTACTACCTCATCTTGAATGCCAAGCCATTGATCCTTCTTAACCAACCTCTCATGTGGGACCTTGTCAAAAAGTCACTAAAGTCCATGTAGACAACATACATGGCCTTGACTTCATCCATTTTCCTGGTAATTTCCTTGAAAAATATATAAGATTGGTTAGACATGACCTACCATGCACAAAGCCATGCTGTCTATTCTTAATCAGTCCCTATCTACTCAAATGCTTATATATTCAAAAAACTAGCTAATGATAGAGATCTAGAAAATTATAAGGCTAGCAGGAAGTAGCTTATGAAAGAAATTAGGAGAGCCAGAAGGAACCATGAGAAGGCCTTGGCGAGCAGGATTAAGGAAAACCCTACAAGTATGTGAAGAGCAAGGGGATAAGATGTGAGAGAATAGGACCAATCAAGTGTGACAGTGGAAAATTGTGTATGGAACCAGAGGAAATAGCAGAGATACTTAATGAATACTTTGCTTCAGTATTCACTACGGAAAAGAACCTTGGCAGTTGTAGGGATGACTTACAGCGGACTGAAATGCTTGAGCATATAGACCTTAAGAAAGAGGATGTACTGGAGCTTTTGGAAAACATCAAGTTGGATAAGTCACCAGGACCGGACAAGATATAGCACAAACCACTGTGGGAGGTGAGGGAGGAGATTGCTGATCCTCTGGCGATGATCTTTGCATCATCAATGGAGACTGGAGAGGTTCCCGAGGATTGGAGGGTTGCGGATGTTGTTCCCTTATTCAAGAAAGGGAATAGAGGTAGCCCAGGAAATTATAGACCAGTGAGTCTTACTTCAGTGGTTGGTAAGTTGATGGAAAAGATCCTGAGAGACAGGATTTATGAACATTTGGAGAGGCATAATATGATTAGGAATAGTGAGCATAGCTTTGTCAAAGGCAGGTCATACCTTACGAGCCTAATTGAATTTTTTGGAGGATGTGACTAAAAATGTTGATGAAGGTACAGTAGTAGATGTAGTGTATATGAATTTCAGCAAGGCATTTGATAAGGTACCCCCATGTAAGCCTTATTGAGAAAGTAAGGAGGCATGGGATCCAAGGGGACATTGCTTTGTGGATCCAGAACTGGCTTGCCAACAGAAGGCAAAGAGTGGTTGTAGAGGGGACATGGAGGTCAGTGACCAGTGGTGTGCCTCAGGGATCTGTTCTGGGACCTCTACTCTTTGTGATTTTTATAAATGACCTGGATGAGGAAGTGGAGGGATAGGTTAGCAAATTTGCTGATGACACAAAGGTTGGGGGTGTTGTGGATAGTGTGGAGGGCTGTCAGAGGTTACAGTGGGACATTGATAGGATGCAAAACTGGGCTGAGAAGTGGCAGATGGAGTTCAACGCAGATAAGTGTGAGGTGGTTCATTTTGGTCGATCAAATATGATGACGGAATATAGACTCTTGGCAGTGTGGAGGATCAGAGGGGGATCTTGGGGACTGAGTCCATAGGACACTCAAAGCTGCTGCACAGGTTGACTCTGTGGTTAAGAAAGCATACGATGCATTGGCTTTCATCAACCGTGGGATTGAACTTAAGAGCCAAGAGGTAATGTTACAGCTATATAGGACCCTGGTCAGACCCACTTGGAGTACTGTGCTCCGTTCCGGTCACCTCACTACAGGAAGGACGTGGAAACCATAGAAAGGGTGCAGAGGAGATTTACAAGGATGTTGCCTGGATTGGGAAGCATGCCTTATGAGAATAGGTTGAGTGAACTCGGCCTTTTCTCCTTGGATCGATGGAGGATGAGAGGTGACCTGATAGAGGTGTACAAGAGAGTGAGAGGCATTGATCGTGTGGATAGTCAGTGGCTTTTTCCCAGGGCTGAAATGGCTAGCATGAGAAATGGCACAGTTTTAAGTTGCTTGGAAGTAGGTACAGAGGAGATGTCGGGGTAAGTTTTTTTACGCAGAGAGTGGTGAGTGTGTGGAATGGGCTGCCGGCAACGGCGGTGGAGATGGAAACGGTAGGGTCTTTTAAAGGACTCCTGGATGGATATATGGAGCTTAGAAAAATAGAGGGCTATGGGTAAGCCTTGGTAGTTATAAGGTAAGGACATGTTTGGCAAAGCTTTGTGGGCCGAAGGGCCTGTATTGTGCTGTAGGTTTTCTATGTTTCTATGTTTCTATCTTTCTATGTGCAGTCCTTTAGAATGAAATATCAACTTACAGACCATACATATATTTTTGAATATTTACTTTGAAGCTAGTAGCATTGTGATCACTTGATGCTAAGACACAAACTTCTGTCATCTGTGCTGTCTCATTCCCTAATAACAGATCCAGTATCATGCACCGTCTCATTGGGACTTCTATGTGCTGATAAAGGATACTTTCCTGAACACATTTGACGAGCTCTATTTCATCTAGTGCCTTTACAGTACGGGAGTGCCAGTCAATATGCAGAAAGTTAAAATCGCCTACTATAACAACTTTATGTTTCAGCAAGAGACTACGACCTCTCTAAAAATTTGTTACCCTAAATCTCAAGGACTGTTGGGTGGTCTGTAACATAGCCCAATTAATGTGGTCATACATTTCTTAATTCTCAGTTCCACCCATAATGCCTCACGAGACAGGTTCTCCAGTCTGACCTGACATGTGTAAGGACTGGCGTAACATTTCCCTGACTAGTAAGGCCACCCCTCCTCCTTTAATCCCTGCTGCTCTGTCACGTCTAAAACAATGGAACCCTGGAATACTGAGCTGCCAGTCCGGTTCCCCTTGCAACCAAGTCTCAGTAATGGCTGCAAGGTCGTAATGCCAGGTGTTGATCCATTCCCCGAGCTCATCGGCCTTTCCTACGATACTTCTTCCGTTGAAGTATACACAGCTCAGAAGAACAGTTGCACCATGCTCAACCTTTTTTATTACTGACATTGTCTGACGTCCTACCAACATCTGTCTCCACAACCTCTCCACTAACTGACATGGCACACTGGTTCCCATCTCCCTGTTAGGCATTGAAACTCCACTGTGCAGCATTAGCAAACCTTCCCACTAGGTAGATGTACTTCAAAAACAAAGAAATACTCAAATGGTAAAACGGTACAACTGTGGCTGACAAGGGAAGTCAAATCTAATGTAAAAGTAAAAGAGAGGGCATACAACAAAGCAAAAATTAGTGGGAAGACAGAGGGTTGGGGAAGCTTTTAAAACCCTACAGAGAGCAACTAAAAAAATCATTAAGAGGGTAAAGATGAAATATGAAAGCAAGCTAGCGAACAATATGAAAGTGATAGTAAAAGCTTTTTCGACTATGTAAAAAATAAAAGAGAGATGCAAGTTGATATAGGACCACTAGAAAATGAGGCTGGAGAAATAATAACAGAGACCAAGGTGATAACAGATGAATTAAATGAGTATTTTGTATCAGTCTTCACTGTGGAAGAGCTGGCAGTGTGCCAGATGCTGAAGGGTGTGAGGGAAGAGAAGTGGGTGCAGTTACTATTACAAGGGAGAAGGTGCTCAAAAAGCTGAAAGACCTGAAGGTACATAAGTCACCTGGACCAGATGAACTGCACCCTAGGGTTCTGAAAGAGGTAGCGGGAGAGATTGTGGTGGCATTAGAAATGATCTTTCAAAAATCATTGGACTCTGGCATGGTGCCAGAGGACCAGAAAAATGCAAATGTCACTCCAATATTTAAGAAAGGAGGAAGGCAGCGGGAAGGAAATTTTAGACCACTTAGCCTGATCTCAGTGGTTGGGAAAATGTTGGAGTCATTTGTTAGGAATGAGGTTATGGAATACTTAGTGACACAGGACAAGATAGGAGAAAATCAGCATGGTTTCTTAAGGGAAAATCTTGCATGACGAACCTGTTGGAATTCTTTGAGGAGATTACATGTAGGATAGATAAAGAGGATGTAGTGGATGTTGTATATTGGGACTTTCAGAAGGCCTTTGATAAGGTGCCACACATGAGGCTGCTTACCAAGTTAAGAGCCCATAGTATTACAGGAAGGTTACTAACTTGGTTAGAGCGTTGGCTGATTAGTAGACGGCAGCGAGTGGGAGTAAAGGGATCCTTTTCTGGTTGCCTGTCAGTGACTAGCGGTGTTCAGCACTAGTGGCGTCCCAGGACGGGTTCTCCGGGCCTGTGCAAGCGAGCTAGCTGGAGTGTTTGCTGACATCTTCAACTGCTCCTTGCTTCAGTCTAAGGTCCCCTCGTGTTTTAAGAAGGCAACGATAATCCCAGTGCTGAAGAAGAGCAAGGTGGCATGTCTGAATGACTATTGACCTGTGGCTCTGACATCAATTGCTATGAAGTGCTTCGAGAGATTGGTTATGGCACACATCAACCACAGCCTACCGGTCAACCTCGACGCTTTGCAATTCGCCTACTGGAGCAACAGGTAAATGGCACATGCCATCTCTCTGGCCCTACATTCCTCCTTAGAACACCTGGAGAATAAAGACGCATACGTAAGGCTCCTTTTCATTGACTACAGCTCTGCCTTTAATACCATCGTTCCAAATAAACTGATTCCTAAGCTCCAGAACCTGGGCCTTAGCACTCAGATCTTCAGCTGGATCTTCAACTTCCTCACAGACAGGACCCAGGCTGTAAAAATAGGGGACAAGCTCTCCTCTACAATCACTCTGAGCACCGGTGCCCCACAAGGCTGTGTACTCAGCCCCCTGCTGTACTCACCATACACCCATGATTGTGTGGCCAAGTTTCCATCAAACTCAATATATAAGTTTGCTGATGACACAACAATTGTAGGCCGTATCTTGGGTAATGATGAGTTTGAGTACAGAGAGGAAATTAAGAACCTGATGGCATGGTGCAAAGACAATAACCTATCCCTCAACATCAGCAAGACGAAGGAATTGGTTGTTGACTTCAGAAGGAGTAGCGGACCACATGACCCAATTTACATCGGTGGTGCGCAAGTGGAACAGGTCAAAAGTTTTAAGTTCCTCGGGGTCAATATCACAAATGACCTGACTTGGTCCAACCAAGCAGAGTCCGCTGCCAAGAAGGCCCACCAGCACCTTTACTTCCTGAGAAAACTAAACAAATTTGGCCTTTCTCGTAAAAACCTTAATCATTTTTATAGATGCACCGTAGAAAGCATTCTTCTAGGGTGCATCACAAACTGGCATGGAAGTTGTCCTGTCCAAGACCGAAAGAAGCTGCAGAAGATCGTGAACACGGCGCAGCAGATCACACAAACCAATCTTCCATCCTTGGACTCACTTTACACCGCACGCTGTCGGAGCAGTGCTGCCAGGATAATTAAGGACACGACCTACCCAGCCAACAGATTTTTTGTCCCTCTTCCCTCCGGGAGAAGGTTCAGGAGCTTGAAGACTCGTACAGCCAGATTTGGGAACAGCTTCTTTCCAACTGTGATAAGACTGCTGAACGGATCCTGACCCAGATCTGGGCCGTACCCTCCAAATATCCGGACCTGCCTCTCGGTTTTTTTGCACTACCCTACTTTCCATTTTTCTATTATCTATTTATGATTTATAATTTAAATTTTTAATATTTACTAATTTAAACTATTTTTAATATCTTTAATATTTAATATTTGTAATCCAGGGAGTGTGAAGTGCAGAATCAAATATCGCTGTGATGATTGTACGTTCTAGTACCAATTGTTTGGTGACAATAAAGTATACAGTAGAAGCAGGGGTCAGTATTGAGACTGCTGCTTTTTATGCTGGATATCAATGATTTAGATGATGGAATAGATGGCTTTGTTGGCAAGTTTGCAGATGATATGAAGATTGGTGGAAGGGTAGGTAGTGTTGAGGAAACAGGTGACTGCAGAAGGACTTAGACAGAGTAGCACAATTGGCAAGAGAGTGGCAAATGAAACACAATGTTGGAAAATGCATGGTCATGCACTTTGGCAGTGTAAATAAATGTGCAGACTATTTTCTAAATAGGGAGAAAATTCAAAAATCTGAGATGCAAAGGGATTTGGGGGTCCTTGTGCAGAACACCCTAAAAGTTAACTTGCAAGTAGAGTCAGGGATGAGGAAGGCAAATGGAATCTTAGCATTGATTTCAAGAGGTCTAGAATACAAGAGCAGGGATGTGATGCTGAGGCTTTATAAGGCACTGGTGAGGCCTCACCTTCAGTATCGTGAAAAGTTTTGGGCTCCTTGTCTAAGAAAAGATGTGCTGGCATTGGAGAGGGTCCAGAGGAGGTTCACAAGGATGATTCCAGGAATGAAAGTGTTATCATATGTGGAACGTTTGATGGTTCTGGGTCTGTACTCGCCGGAATTTAGAAGGATGAGGTGGGATCTTATTGAAACCTTTCAAATGTTGAAAGGCCTAGACAGAGTAGATGTGGAAAAGATGCTTCCCATGGTGGGGGAGTCTAGGACAAGAATGCACAGCCTCAAAATAGAGATGCAGAGAAATTTCTTTAGCCAAAGGGTGGTGAATTTGTGGAATTTATTACCACAGGCAGCTGTGGAGGCCAGGTTGTTGGGTATATTTACTTTTTTTTTGTAATTTATTTTTTATTGAATTTTATCATCAAACAAACATTTCCATAAGATGTAATTCAGATACTGTACATATATATCATATAATCATATTTGTCATAAATCTCCACAAAATATTTATCTGAGGTATACACTTATAGAAAGGAGAGGAAAGAAAGAACAATCGAAAGAAGTAAACTATGTACAAAGTGGGAGTGATCTTTTTTTTTACAACATATTCATTGACTTGTGAGAATAAAATCAGGCCTGTGAGGTGTTATGTAACTAAACCATTTTTTCCAGTATGAATAAAATTGTTCCAACTTATGATTAACAGATGCTGTTATCTTCTCCATTTTGTAAATGTCCATTGTAATTTCCATCCATACATTTAAAGTTGGGCTCTCCTGTGATAACCATTTCCTGGTAAGGATCTTTTTACCAGCCACTAGCTGTATATTCATTAAATATTTATCTCTTTTCAACCATTCTTGATGTATATACCCAAAGTATATGGTCTTACTCTCTGAGGGTATTTCACATTTAAAGATGTCTTGTAGGGCATTATGTATCCCACTCCAATAGTCTTTGATAACGGGGTGTTCCCAGAAAATATGATAATGGTTTGCATTTTGATTTCCACAATTTCTCCAGTAAGCAGGGGGGTTACTATCATAATGGGATTTCTGTGAGGGCGTAATAAAATATCTTATCAAGTTTTTCCACCCAAATTCCCTCCATTTCTGTGAACTGGCACACTTCCATTGATACCTCCATATCATTGTCCAGTCTTCCTCAGATATTATTATCCCTCCTTCCTTCTCCCATTTTGTTTTAATGTATGAAGTCGAATGTGTTTTAAGATTTGACAAACCCTTATACACGCTTGAAATTATTCTACTACCGTTGTCTGAATTATATGCCTTTCTAAATAGCTCTATCAGACATGTACTTGCCTTGGTTACATTTTTAACGGTCCTACTAACATACCGTCGCATCTGTAAATACCGGTAAAGTCTTGTTTTTCTAGTAAATATTTCTCTTTGAGCATTTCAAAACTGAACAGTGTTCCTTTTTTCATTATATTGCATATAATGTAATCTAAAATAGCTGTTATTCCTTTAGCTGTCCAGTGTTGTTGGGTATATTTAAGGGAGAGCTTGATAGATTCTTGATTGGACACGGCATTAAAGTTACGGGGAGAAGATTGGGGAGTGGGGTTGAGCAGAGGGGCAAAGGGAAAAGGGATCAGCCATGATTGAATGGTGGAGCAGACTCGATGGGCCAAATGGCCTAATTCTGCTCCTATGTCTTATGGTCTTATGGATATTAGAGCCTTCCAGTTCAGGTGCAAACCGTATCTTCTGGGAAGAGAGCCTAATGACCAAAAATCTTTTACCCTCCTACACCAACACCTTAGCCTTGTGATTAACTGTGTAATCTTCCTATTTCTGGCCTCACTAGCATGTGGCATGGATAGCAATCCTGAGATCACAATCCTGGAGGTGCTTGCCCTTAGCTTGGCACCTAACTCCCTGAACTCACTTTGCAGAATCATGTCACTCGTCCTACCTACGTCATTGGAATCTACATGGACCATGTAGGTTGACCCTCCCACTTAAGAATGCTGAGGACTCAATCAGCAATGTCCCGTTCCTTGGCACCAGGAGGCAACATGCTATCAAGGAACAAACAAGAGAAAATCTGCAGATGCTGGAAATCTAAGCAACACGTTGGGCCAAAACGTTGATGATACTTTTTCCTATAGATGCTGCCTAGCCTGCTGATTTCCTCTAGCATTTTGTGTGATAACATCAAGGAATCTCATTTTCACCCACAGAACCTCCTTTCTGTTCCCCTAACAAACAAAATCCTCCATCACCGCAGCTCTTCTTTTCTCCCCACTTCTCTTCTGAGTCACAGAACCAGACTTAGTGCAAGAGACCTGACTTATGTGACTTTCCCCTGCTCGGTCACCCCCTACCAAAAGTAATATAACTGTTGTTGAGGGGAATGGCCACAGGGGCACTCTGCACTGGCTGTTTCAACAAACTCATTCGTAAGGCCAGTGATGTTGTGGGGATGGAACTGGAATCTCTGACGGTGGTGTCTGAAAAGAGGATGCTGTCTAAGTTGCATGCCATCTTGGCCAATGTTTTCCATCCACTACATAATGTACTGGTTGGGCACAGGAGTACATTCAGCCAGCGACTCATTCCACCGAGATGCAACACAGAGCATCATAGGAAGTCATTCCTGCCTGTGGCCACCAAACTTTACAACTCCTCCCTTGGAGGGTCAGATACCCTGAGCCAATAGGCTGGTCCTGGACTTATTTCCTGGCATAATTTACATATTACTATTTAACTATTTATGGTTTTATTACTATTTAATTATTTATGGTGCAACTGTAGCGAAAACCAATTTCCCCCTGGGATCAATAAAGTATGACTATGACTATGACTATTTAACCCATTTCCCCTTCCTGACTGTCACCCAGTTTTCTGTGTCCTGCACTTTGGGTGTAACTACCTCCCTGTACGTTCAATCTATTACCCGTTCAGCCTCCTGAATGATCCAGAGTTCATCCAGTCCCAGCTCCAACTTCTTAACGCGGATTGTTAGAGTTTGCTGCTGTATACAGTTATTTCAGGTGTAGTTGTCAGGGAAACTGGCAGTCTCCCTGTCTTCCCACACCCTGCTAGAGGAGTAATCGACTACCCAGCCTGGCATCCCTACTGAGCAAATGTCACCTCTATTACAGCTTTTTGTGCATGCCTCGAAGAGCTAAAGCCTCACAATCTCCCTCCATCTCTGACCACTCCATTGATGGCTGTATCGCTTGCCCCTGCCTTACTTTAATTTGTTCTTGCTCATCAATCCCCACTGACTGACCGCTGCACAAAGCTCCAAAAAACTGTTGGATGTTGCAGCCGTTAACGCTCGATCAGTGATGCTGAGTGGATTACGCTCGCTCAAGCTTCCCATCTGTCACCACTCAAAGCTCTTGAGGGCGTTTACAGTAGATACAAAGATATATAATAGAATCAATAAAAAACTACTCACAAGCAGGGTGGGAAGAGATGCAGAATCATCTGGAATATTGTGAGAGTGCGAGAATGTGATATTGAAATTTCTATCTTGCCAAACCTCCGGAGAACTTTGGAATCAGAATCAGAATCAGGTCTAATATCGTTGGCGTAGATGATCAAATTGGTTGTTTTGCAGCAGCAGTGCTTTGTTATACATGATAATTAAAAGAACATAAATTACTAGAAGAATTATATATAAAAATATATATTAAAAAGCAGTGGAAAAAGACAGCAAAAAAGGTGAGGTAGTGTTCCTGGCTTCATGGTCCATTCAGAAATCTGACGGCTGTGGTGCAGAAGCTGTTTTGAATTGTTAAATGTTGTGTCTTCAGGCTCCTGTACCTTCTCCGTGATGGTGGCAACGAGCAGAGGGCATGTCCTGGGTGATGGGGGTCCTTAGTGATGGACGATGACTTTCTGAGGCATCGCCTTTTGAAGGTGTTCTGGATGCTGGGGAGGCTGGTGCCTGTGATAGAGCTGGCTGAGTTTACAACCCTCTGCAGCTTTTTCCCAATCCTGTGCAGTGTCCCCCCTGCACTAGGCGGTGATGCAACTAGTTAGGATACTTTCCGTGATACATATGTAGAAATTTGAGAGTCAGAAGCTGCAGCTGGATACTCTTCTCACAGTTGTAGTGGTCAGGGACACTGGATGCCTCCCCGCCTTCCCACATCCCTCAAGAGGAGAATTCCACTGCCCTGCCTGGCAGCTCTATTGCTCTCACTGAGCAAATGTAAAGAAGGGGGTAAACTTTTACCTACAGCTTTTTGTGCCTTCTCTGACTGAAGCCCCTCCTCGCTGAAACCACAAAATCTCCACTCTAACTCTGACCACTCCATCTTTGGTGACTTACTGAGTCTGTGCAAACTCCTAATGAAAGATAGCCACTGTCAAATATAAATTGGCCATCACCCGTCAAGTCCATGTCTGCACACGTTCCCTCTCTCCCCCACTAATTTTTCTGTAACGTTTGTTTCAGATTCAACTTCCCATCAACTCTCCCATAGAATGCACTCCTTACCCACACAATAGGGGCATTTTCCAGGCAATTAATCCACCAAACTTTCGGATGTGGGAGGAAACCGTATTGCCAGGGAAAACCAATGCAGTCAGAGAGAGAGCAGGAGGACTCCACACAGACAGCATCCAAACATCTAATTTATGTTTCTATCGTAGGGGAGTCTAGGACCAGAAGAGCAGCTTAGATTGTGCGATGTTCATTTAGAATAGCGATGAGGAGGGATTTCTTTAGCTAAGGGGTGGTGAATCTGTGGAATTCACTGTCACAGACAGCCATGGTGGCCAAGTCATTGGATATATTTAAAGCAGAGGTTGATCAGTTCTTGATTAGTCAGGGTGTCAACGTTTATAGGGAGAAGGCAAGAGAATGGAGTTGAGAGGGATGATAAGTCAGCCATGAATGAATGGCGGAACAGACTCGATGGGCCAAATAGCCTAATTTATCTCCTACAGTGTGTCTTATATTAGTCATGTCTGTAATGTACTGAGCTGCTGCTGAAAAAAGCCAGGTTTAATGACATTTATACCCTGCGTACATTTGCTCGTACCAATAAGCATGAACTTGGTCAGGCCTGAACCTGAGACACTGGAGCTGTGAGGTGGTGGTACTAATCAGAATACCTCAGTATGTCAGCAGTTAAGTTGTATCAAACATACATTTCATAAGTTCAACTTCCTTCATTTTCCCCACTTCTGATAAAGATTTAGAATTAGAATCCAGAAATGTCAACTGTTTATTCCTTTCCATGGAGTCTGCCGGACTTGCTGATTTCCTCAAGCAGATGTGGGTGTTACTCTTCTCACTGACACATGTTGTGAAATTTGTTGTTCAGTAGCAGCAGTACTTTGTAATATATATATATAAAATTAAAAATTACAGTAAGTATATATGCAAAAGTTAAATTAAAAAAGTAGTGCAAAAAGAGAAAAAAAATGGTAAGGTAGTGTGTGTGGATTCATTGTCCATTCAGAAATCTGATAGCAGAGATGAAGAAGCTGTTCCTAAAATGTTCAGAGTCTGTCTTCAGGCTCCTGTACCTCCTCCCTGATGGTAGCGATGAGAGGAGGGCCTGTCCTGGGTGATGGGGGTCCTTAATGAAGGATGCTGCCTTTTGAGGATGTCCTGGATGGTGAGGAGGCTGGTGCCCATGAAGGAGCTGGCTGAGTTTACAGACCTCTTTCACTTTCTCTAATCCTGCACACTGGCCCCTCCGTACCAGAGGGTGATGCAACCAATGAGAATGCTCTCCACCGTACACCTGTAGGAAATTGTGAGTGTATTTGGTATTTCGGGAGGTAACATTTCAAGTTTTGTTTTTGCAGTTTCTATTGGAGTAACTTTCTGCATTTAAAGGTGAAAGATTTTAAAGATTAGCTTCACTTGTCACATGCACATCTGAACATTGAAACGTGTATAAAATGTGTCATTTGCATTATTAACCAACACAGTCGGGGGATGTGCTGGAGCGGCCCACAAGTGTTCCCCACGTTTCTGGTGCCAATATAGCCTGCCCACAACCTGCTGACCCCAACCTGTATGTCTCTGGAATGTGGGAGGCAAGCGGGGGAACGCTGCGGCCACAGGGAGAATGTACACAGATAGTCCTTACAGATAATAGCAGGAGTTGAAACCCGATCACTGGCATTGTAAAGCATTATGTTAGCCACTGTGCCACTGTCCTGTTCTTTCAACAATCTAAGAACACAGAACATAGAACAGTACAGCTCAGGAACAGGCCTTTTGGCCCACAGTGTTGTGCTGAGCTAATTAAACAGTGTCAGTATCCCTCCATTCTCCCTACATCTATTTGTCTTTCAAAGATTTTCTTAAATCTGTCTATCATATCTGCCCCACTAACACCTCAGCACCACTCTCTGACTAAAAATACTTGTCCTTCACATCTCCTTTGAAATTACCCGCTCTCACCTTAAACGCGTGTCCTCTGGTATTAGACTTTCCAACTCTGGGGAAAAAATACTGTCTGTCTGCTCAATCTATACCTCTCAAATCTTATAAACCTCTATCAGAACTCCACCCAGCCTTCGCTGCTCCCGGGAAAACAACCCGGGTTTGTCTAACCTCTTGTCCTCTAATCCAGGCAGCATCCTGGAGCAGCCTCTCCAAAGTCTCCACATCCTTCCTATAACAGGGAGACCAGATCTTACACCATTTGGAAAAATAATCCCAACACATTAATCAAATACTCCTCATTATTTTCTACAGCCAGTCAGTGTAAACCTGTGAAATTCACTGACACAGACAGCTTTTCAGGCCAAATCAATGAGTATATTTAAAGCAGATGTTGATAGGTTCTTGATTAGTCAGGGTGTCAAAGATTACGGGGAGAAGACAGGAGAATGGGGTTGAGAGGGATAATAAATCAGCCATGATAAATGGCGGAGTGAACTCGATGGGCTGAGAGGTCATATTCTGCTCCTACGGCTTTCTAAAGCGTTTCTGACAGAATACTTGCTGCTTTGGCTTGAAGGAAGCAAATGATTTCCTTTTCCCAGAATATTCTGTGACATAATTTCTGTTTCAGATTTATAACCATTATCTCAGGATAGATCTGTGAAACTTTCGTATTCGTATGAATTTATGTTGTTTGGAAGAAGGATATTTGGGGGGTGGACTTATCCACTTGTTCATCACAACGAGTAGCCTCGTCACAGTTGAGAAAGGATCATTATTACACAATTAATGGTCTAAATGGGATAACTTTTCACCAGTCATAGAGTCATGGAGCACTACGGCACAGAAACAGGCACTTCAGCCCATCTAGACCATGCACAATGATTAATCTGCCTACTCCCATCAACCTGCACTAGGACCAGAGCCCTTCATAACCCCTCCTATCCACCGACTCTCCAAACTTGTCTTAAGTGTTGCAACCGAACTCACCACCACCACATCCACCCCCAGCTGGTTCCACACTCTCACCACCCTCTGAGTGAAGAAGTTCCCCCTCATGTTCCCCTTAAACATTTCACCTTTCACCCTAACCTTAAACATTCCACATTTCGCCCTGAACCCATAATCCCTAGTTCTAGTCTCACCCAACCTCAGGGGAAAAAAACCTGCTTTCATTTACCCTATCTATACCCCTCATAACTTTGTACCTAAATAGAGGTACATGAAATTATTTTGGAGGTCAATGTGATGAAATAATATAGGAGCAGAATTAGACCATTTAGCGCACCAAGTCACCCCTGCCATTAAGGCATGGCTGATTTTGTTTTTAACCTCATTCTCCTGTCTTCTCCCCATAACCCTTAACCACCTAACCAATTCGAGAATCTGTCAACCTCTACCTTAGTTATATCCAATTACTGTGTCTGGCATACCATGCCCTCAAACTTGTGGGAGCAAATTCCACAGATTTGCCACCCTCGGGCTGAAAAAAAAATTCAAAAGGGGCGTCCTTCTATTCCGAGGCTGTGCCCTCTGGTCCCAGTTTCCCCCACTATGGGAAACATCCTCTCCACATCCACTCTATCTAGATGTTTCAATATTTGATAGGTTTCAGTGAGAACTCCTCCCCAATTCCTCTAAATTCCAGTGAGTACAGGCTCAAGGCCATCAAATGCACCTCATGTTAACCCATTCATTCCCAGAACCATTCTCATGAACCTCCTCTGGACCCTCTCCAATGCCAGCACATTTTCTCTTAGATAAGGGATCCAAGACTGCTCATGATACTCTGTGTGGTCTGTGCAATGCTTTATCAAGCCTCTGCAGTACACCTTTGCTTTTATATTCTAGTCCTTTCAAAATGAATGCTAACATTGCTTTTGCCTTCCTCACCACTGACTCAACCTGTAAACTAACCTTTAGGGGATCCTGCATGGGGATTCCCAAGTCCCTTTGCACCGGATTTCTGAATTCTCTCCCATTGTATTTAATGCCACGCTTCTCTACACTGTATTCCCATGGATCAGGAATTAAGGACAAATTCCTTTCGTGAGACTGTGTGGGTGGAGGGTGGGAAGTGGAATTCCCACTCATTGAGAGGTATGAGGACAAACTGGAGAGATGGGTTTGAAGGGAAACTTGAAAAAAGCAGAGGGATAGAGGGATGGAGATGGATAGTAATGGGGATGATGAAGACTGATGTGAAGCGAAATAGTTGCATGGAGCAGATGGGCCGAACAGCCTATTCCTAATCTGTATGTTCTGTAGAATTCTTTATAAGACACTGTAGTGCTGAGGGGCTGTGTCCTTATCTAAGTCCGAGTCCTTTACCGGAAATTTAAGCCAGTGTCTCCAGTACCCCACTGCCTCCCTACACACACACACACACACACAAACAGAAAGTCAGAACAGTGGTGTCTGAGAGTGATAGGATCATAGAGAGAAACAGCTCAGTAACAGGCTATTCATTCCATCAAGTTGTGCTAACCCATTTACTGCAATCCTACATGAATCCCTATTTTTCGAGATGATGTCGCCCCACTATAGGAAGGATGTCAAGGCTTTGGAGAGCGTGCAGAAGAGGTTTACCAGGATGCTGCCTGGATTAGAGGGCATGTGGTTTCTCAAGAGGTTGGATGAATGGGTTGTTTTCTCTGTTATGGCGGAGGCTGCGGGGAAAATCTGATAGAGATTTATAAGATTGTGAGAGGTATAAATAGAGTAGACAGACAGTATCTTTTCCACGGGATTGAAACATCTGATACCAGACAGCGTGTATTTAAGGCGAGAAGGGGTAATTTCAAAGGAGGTGCGAGGAGCAAGTTTTTTACACAGAGAGGGGTGGGTGTCTGGAATGTGCTGCCTGGGCTGGTGGTAGAGGCAGATACCTTGGAGACTTGCAAGAGACGGTTAGATAGGCACATGAATGTGAGGAAAATGGAAGGATATGGACATCGTGTTAGGTAGAAGAGATTAGTTTAGTTGGCCATTTGATTACTAATTTAATTGGCTCGGTATAGGCCGAAGGGCCTGTTCTTGTGCTGTATGTTCTTTGCTCTACGTTCTATGTTTTTACTCTCCTCGTGGTCTCAGTAATTCCCATTAACTTAGAATGGAATGTGGATTTAATAATTAAATGTGAGAGATTAACAGATATCTACCTGTCAAGGAGGCAGTTTAACATCAAAATGAATGCTTGACCGAGAAACGAATTAATCACAAGACACAGGAGAGGAAGGAAGGTGGAAGCAGGGGCTGTGTTTGCTCATGAGTTCCAGCATCACTGTGTCTTGTCTTCCTCCTGAAAATAATTCATGATGTTGTGCTGTGGGGAAACAAGGTCCAGAGTGGAAGGCCACGGAACAGCTCACTTCCAGGACTGGAGAGAGACCGGGAGATGGTGAGATAAACTGGGACCTAAGACAGGATGGGAAGCAAGGTTCAAAGTTCAAATTAATCTATTATCAAAGCATGCAGGCACTCAGTCAAAATTCTAGGTAAGTTTATCATCAATGTCGGTCACTGAGATTTTTTTTTGGGCATTCACAGTAGATAGAAAGAAATACGACAGAATCAATGAAAGATGACACAGGGAAAGAAGGGACCCAAAAGTTACCAAGGGACATTGTGAGAATGCAAGGATGTGGTACTGAAATTTCCATGTATCGCTACTACATTAGAATGTGACCATTGTGCCCATCGAGTCCTTCTCAGCTCAGAGAACACAGAACATAGAAATCTGCAGCACATTACAGGCCCTTCGGCCCACAACATTGTGCTGACCTACTCCAGAAAATGCCTAGAATTTCCCTTATGCATAGCCCTCTATTTTCTTAAGCTCCGTGTACCTATCTATGAGAGTCTTAAAAGACCCAATTGTGTCCACCTCCACCACCATCACCGGCATTGCATTCCACACACCCACCACTCTGTGAAAAACTTACCTCTGACATTCCCCTTCCAAACACCCTAAAACCATGTCCGCTTGTGTTAGCCATTTCAACCCTGGGGAAAAGCCTCTGGCTATCCACATGATCAATGCCTCTCATCATCTTATACACCTCTATCAGGTCACCTCTCATCCTTCATCTCGCCAAGGAGAAGAGGCGAAGTTCACTCAACCTGTTCTCACAAGGCATGCTCCCTAATGCAAGCATCATCCTCACAAATCTCCTCTGCACCCTGTCTATGGTTTCCACATGCTTTCTGTAGTGAGGTGACCAGAACTGAGCACAGTACTCCAAGTGGGGTCTGACTAAGGTCTTATCTAGCTGTAACATTACCTCACGGCTCTTGAACCCAGTCCTATGGTTTACGAAGGCCAACACACCATATGCCTTCTTAACAACACTGTCAACCCTGCAGTGGCTTTGAGTGTCCTATGGACTCGGACCCCAAGATCTCATTGATCCTCCACACTGCCAAGAGTCTTGCCATTAATATTATATTCTGTCTTCAAATTTGACCTAACAAAATCAATCACCTCACACTTATCTGGGTTGAACTCCATCTGCCACTTCTCAGCCCAGTTCTGCATCCTATCAATGTTCTGCTGTAATCTCTGACAACCCTCCAGACTATCCAAGACACCCTCAACTTTTGTGTCATCAGCTTTACTAACCCATCTCTCCACTTCCTCATCCAGGTCATTTCTAAAAATCACAAAGAGGAGGGGTCCAGACCAGATCCCTGCGGATCACCACTGGTCACCGACCTCCATGTAGAATACAAACCATCTACAACCACCTTTGCCATCCGTGGACAGGTCAATTCAGGATCCACAAAGCAAGATCTCTTGGATCTCATGCCTCCTTACTTTCTGAATGAGCTTTACTCATGCTCCCTTTTCCTTCCCTCACTAACCTATACTGTCACTTTTATTTAGAGATAGAGCATGGCTATCTGGATCAGAATCTGGTTGAGTGTCACTGGGATACATTGTGAAATTTGTTGTTTTGAAGAAACAGTGCAGTTCAATACATAATAGTAGAAACTGTAAGTTACAGCTAGAATTTATATATAAAAATAAATGGACAAATGAGTGCAAAAAGAAAGGAAAGAAAAGTGAGGCAGTGTACATGGGTTCATTGTCCATTCAGAAATCTGAACGTGGAGGGGAAGAAACCCATTCCAGAAACAATGAGTGGGTGTCGTCAGGTTCCTGTACCTCCTTTCTGATGGTAGCACGAAGAAGAGGGCATGTCCTTGGGTCCTGATGTCCTGACGAAGGATCTCGGCCCGAAACGTCGACTGTACCTCTTCCTAGAGATGCTGCCTGGCCTGCTGCGTTCACCAGCAATTTTGATGTGTGTTGCATAATACAGGCCTTTTGGCCCACAAAGCTGTGCCGAGCATGTCCTTACCTTAGAAATTACTTAGGGTTCTGAGTTCCATGTACCTGTTCAGGAGTCTCTTAAAAGACCCTATCGTTTCCGCCTCCACCACCGTCGCCAGCAGCCCATTCCATGCGCTTACCACTCTGCGTAAAAAAACTTACCCCTGACATCTCCTCCGTATCTGCTTCCACGCACCTTAAAACTGTGCCCTCTCATGCCAGCCATTTCAGCCCTGGGAAAAAGCCTCTGACTGTCCACATGATCAATGCCTCTCATCATGTTACACACCTCTATCAGGTCACCTCTCATCCTCCATCGCTCCAAGGAGAAAAGACTCTCAGCCTCCCAGACGGCTACATCTGTGCCAGGTGAGTTGAGCTGCAGCTCGTAAGGAACCGCGTTAGGGAACTGGAGATGTAGCTCGATGACCTTCACCTGGTCAGGTGGAGTGAGGAGCTGATAGAGAGGAGCACATTGAGAGGGCAGGTGGTCACATTGGGGCCTAGGGAGACAGATAAGTGAGTAACAGTCAGGAGAGGGAAGGACTGGAGTCAGAGGCTAGAGAGCATCCTTGTGAATTTTCCCCTTCGCAATAATTACTCCAGCTTGAGTACTTTAGTGGGGGGCAGCCTACCTGGGGGAAGCAACAGTGGTCATGCCTCTGGCACAGAGTCTGGCCCTGTGGCTCAGAAGGGTAGGGAAAGGAAGAGGATAGCGGCAGTGATAGGGGACTCTATAGTTAGGGGGTCAGACAGGCGATTCTGTGGACGCAGAAAAGAAACTCGGATAGTAGTTTGCCTCCCAGCTGCCAGGGTCCAGGATGTTTCTGATCGCATCCAAGATATCCTGAAGTGGGAAGGAGAACGGCCAGAGGTCGTGGTACATATTGGTACCAACGACATAAGCAGGAAAAGGGAGGAGTTCCTAAAAGCAGACTACAGGGAGTTAGGAAGGAAGTTGAGAAGCAGGACCTCAAAGGTAGTAATCTCAGGATTACTCCTGTGCCACGTGACAGTGAGTATAGGAATAGAATGAGGTGGAGGATAAATGTGTGGCTGATGGCCTGGAGCAGGGGGCAGGGGCTCAGATTTCTGGATCATTGGGACCTCTCCTGGGGCAGGCGTGACCTGGACAAAAAGCATGTGTTGCACTTGATTCCCGAGGGACCAATATCATGGCGGGGAGGTTTGCTAAGGCTACTGGGGAGAGTTTAAACTAGAGTTGCTGCGGGGTGGGAACCGAACTAGAAAGACGGAGGAAGGGGTGGTTGGCTCACATATGGAGAAAGCTTGGAGACAGTGCGAGAGGGAGTATAGGCAGGTGATAGAGAAGGGATACGCCCAGACTGATGCTATGAGATGTGTCTATTTTAATGCAAGGAGTATTATGAAGAAAGCGGATGAGCTTAGAGCGTGGATCAGTACTTGGTTCTATGAAGTTGTGGCCATTACAGAGACTTGGATGGCTCAGGGACAGGAATGGTTACTTCGAGTGCCAAGCTTTAGATGTTTCAGAAAGGACAGGGAGGAAGGCAAAAGAGGTGGAGGTGTTGATCAGAGATAATGTCACGGATAATGTCACAGGAAGTCATGGAGGGATTGTATACTGAGTCTCTGTGGGTGGAAGGTAGGAAGAGGAAGGGGTCAATAACTCTACTGGGTGTTTTTTATAGACCACCCAATAGCGACAGGTACATCGAGGAACAGACAGGGAGACAGATTCTGGAAAGGAGTAATAATAACAGGGTTGTTGTGGTAGGAGATTATAATTTCCCAAATATCGATTGGCATCTCCCTAGAGCGAGGGGTTTAGATGGGGTGGAGTTTGTTAAGTGCGTTTCGGAAGGTTTCCTGACACAATATGTAGATAAGCCGACAAGAGGAGAGGCTGTACTTGATCTAGTACTGGGATATGAACCTGGTCAGGTGTCAGGTCTCTTAGTGGGAGAGCATTTTGGAGATAGTGATCACAATTCTATCTTCTTTACCACAGCATTGGAGAGGGATAGGAACAGACAAGTTAGGAAAGCGTTTAATTGGAGTAAGGGGAAATATGAAGCTATCAGGCAGGAATTTGGAAGTATAAATTGGGAACAGATGACGGAGGACCCTTGCCAGGGTCAACCCATGAAAAGCGGGAGGTCCCGACAACATCCCTGGACGTGTGCTCAAGGAATGTGCTGATGTATTAGCAGATGTCCTGACAGACATTTTCAACATCTCCCTTAGTCAAGCTATTGTCCCCCAGATGCTTCAAAACCTCCACAATCATCCCTGTAGCAAAGAAATCAGTTGTAGCCTGTCTGAATGATTACTGTCCTGTTGCCCTGACCCCCATAGTGATGAAATGTTTTGAACGGCTTGTCAAGCCTCATATCACAGCCAGCCTCCCCTCACCACTGGATCCTCTACAGTTTGCTTATCGTCCAAATCGCTCAACGGAGGACAGAATATCCACCACACTGCACACAGTTCTCTCTCACTTGGACAACAAAGACACTTATGCCAGAATCCTGTACATTGATTTCAGTTCAGCGTTCAATACCATCATCCCGCAGAGACTAGTGGAGAAACTGTCGCTGCTTGGCCTTAGCACTGCCATGTGTCGCTGGATTCTGGATTTCTTGACAGAGAGACCACAGTCAGTCCGTGTTGGCAGGAGCATTTCTGACTCCATCACACTGAGCACTGGATCCCCACAAGGCTGTGTGCTTAGCCCATTGCTGTTTACATTGCTAACACATGAATGTGCAGCCAGATTCAAGGAGAACCTGATCATTAAATTTGCAGATGATACCACAGTGGTGGGGCTCATCAGCAAAAATGATGAAACTATGTACAGGGAGGAGGTCAAACACCTAGAGAGCTGGTGCAGGGATAACAACTTGATGCTTAATGTCACCAAGACCGAGGAGATGATCGTCTATTTCAGACGGTCTCAGCCTGAGCACACACCCCTCAGCATCAGCAGCTCCGCAGTGGAGAGAGTGGAAAACATCAAGTTCCTTGGGGTGCAGATCTCGGACAATCTCACCTGGTCCAGGAACACCACTGGGATTGTGAAACGGGCCCAGCAGAGATTGCACTTTCTGAGGAAGCTTAAACAAGCATCACTCCCCACTAACATCTTAACTACATTCTACAGAGGCATGGTTGAGAGTGTGCTGACCTTTTGCATCACAACCTGGTACTCCAGCTGCAGTGCTGTCGACAAAAAAGCCTTGCAGAGGGTGGTTAGGGGAGCAGAGAAGGTTATTGGGGTCTCCCTACCTTCTGTCCAAGACCTCTTTCAGAGTCGATGCCTCCAGAAGACACGGTACATCATTAAAGACCCCTCACACCCTCTCCATGAACTGTTTGTTCTTCTGCCATCGGGCAAACGTTACAGGAGCATCAAAACTAAAACCACAAGGCTACTAAACAGCTTCCTCCCACAGGCAGTCAGACTGCTAAATAGCTGCTCCACCTGACTCTGCTTTGGACACTTTTAACTTGCACTGGACACTTATAACTGATTTTAACTGACATGTGGCTGTTGTGTTTTACTATTTATTGTTATGTTTATTATTTAGTGTTGTGTTTGTTATGTTATGATTACACTGCCCCTGTGAAACGCTGTCTCATTCTGCCCAGCAGAGCTGATGTATGGTTAGAATGACAATAAAGCTTTGTGAATCTTGAATCTTGAATCTTCTCAGGGAAATGTACAGCAGAAAACTGACAAATGTTCAGGGGATGTTTGCATGGCGTTCTACATAGGTACGTTCCAATGGGACAGGGAAAGGGTGGTAGAGTACAAGAACCAGTGTGTACAAAGGCTGTTGTAAATCTAGTCAAGAAGAAAAGAAGAGCTTACGAAAGGTTCAAAAAGCTAGGTAATGACAGAGAGCTAGAAGATTATCAGGCTAGCAGGAAGGAGGTCAAGAAAGAAATAAGAGAGCCAGAAGGGGCCATGAGAAGGCCTTGGTGGACAGGATTAAGGAAAACCCCAAAGCATTCTACAATTATATGAAGAGCAAGAGGACAAGACGTGAAAGAATAGGACCTATCAAGTGTGACAGTGGGAAAGTGTGTATTGAGCTGGAGGAAATAGCAGACGTACTTAATGAGTACTTTGCTTTAGTATTCACTACGGAAAAGGATCTTGGCAATTGTAGGGATGACTTAAGGTGGACTTGGAGAGTTGCGGATGTTTTTCCCTTATTCAAGAAAGGGAGTAGAGATAGCCCAGGAAATTTTAGACCAGTGACTCTTATTTCAGTGGTTGGTAAGTTGATGGAAAGGTCCTGAGAGGCAAGATTTATGAACATTTGGAGAGGCATAATATGATTAGGAATAGTCAGCATGGCTTTGTCAAAGGCAGGTCGTGCTTTACGAGCCTGATTGAATTTTCTGAGGATCTGACCAAACACATTGATGAAGGTAGAGCAGTAGATGTAGTGTATATGGATTTTATCAAGGCATTTGATAAGGTACCCCATGCGAGGCTTACTGAGAAAGTAAGGAGGAATGGGATCCAAGGGGATATCATATCATTCCTGCTTTTACTATATGTTACTGTTATTTTAGGCTTTATATGTTATTTGGCATGATTTGGTAGGTTATTTTTTGGATCCAGAACTGGCTTGCCCACAGAAGGTAAAGTGTGTTTGTAGATGGGTCATATTCTGCATGGAGGTTGGTGATCAGTGGTGTGCCTCAGGGAACTGTTCTGTGACCCCTTCTCTGCCTGATATTTATAAATGACCTGGATGAGGAAGAGGAGGGATGGGTTAGTAAATTTGCTGATGACGCAAAGGTTGTGGGTGCTGTGGATAGTGTGGAGGGCTGTCAGAGGTTACAACAGGACATTGATAGGATGCAAAACTGGGCTGAGAAGTGGCAGATGGAGTTCAACCCAGATAAGTATGAGGTGGGCTCATTTTGGTAGGTCAAATATGATGGCAGAATATAGTATTACAGGTTTCCCCCGCCACCCGAAGGTAGAGCACTCCTATGAAACAGTTTGTAAGCTGGAATGTCGTAAAGTGAAGAAGCAATTACCATTTATTTATATGGGAAAAATTTGTGAGCGTTCACAGACCCGAAAATAACCTACCAAATCATGCCAAATAACATATAAAGCCTAAAATAACAGTAACATATAGTAAAAGCAGGAATGATATGATAAATACACAGCCTATATAAAGTAGAAATGCTTTTCTACAATCATTGCCACACTGTTCTCCGTAGTGAAAATCTCACACAAGCGCTCTCGGCAGAAACACTCTCTCCAGTAACCTTTAATCTACGAAGCTGCCAAATCATACCAAATAACACATAAAAATACACAGCCTATATAAAGTAGAAATAATGTATGTACAGTGTAGTATCACTTACTGGAATCAGGAAGTCAGCGCCGAGCACACTGATGATGGTGTGTTAGGCTGAGTCGTCGGAGGTTGGGGTGGTGCAGTGGCCCCCACCCGGCTGCCGACTGATACCGATCCGCGAAGCATGCAGGAGTGCAGCAGTAGCTGGGATGCACCCCGCACATCTTTAAGAAAAAAGCCGAAATAAACAAGCTAATTAATCAGCAATCGCCTCTGATCTGGGCTGACATTTACGTGCTGGGCGGCACCTAATTAATTAGCCTGTTTATTTCGGCTTTTTTCTTAAAGATGTGCTGGGTGCGTCCCGGCTACCGCTGCATTCTCCACGACAATGTATCGGTCCGCGGCCCGGGGTTTGGGGTGGTGGGACACTGGGGTGTCATCTCACCGTCGTCTGTTTCCATCAGGGCAGGCAGGTCATCTTCTTCCATGTCTGCCTGCCTCGATGTTGAAGGGCGAGGTTTGTCGTCTGCTGTGGCTGATGTGGAAGGCTTGAAAAATGACAATATGCTTGACTGCTGAGCCTCGCGCATTTTTCTATCATACAGTTCTTTGTAAGCGCTCAAACCGTCTTGCAAATATGCCCTAAACCGACGTACCCTTTCAAAATTAAAGTCGTACTCCTCTGCAATCATTGCAGCGAAAATCTCACGCAGTTGCTTCATGTTCAGTACCTGGACGACTTCACTTTCGGTCTGTTCACTACTGCATTTGGTTTCGATTGTTATCCTTTCCTCTTCCAATTGCATCAGCTCTTCATCTATCAGTTCTTGGTCATGGGATGCCAAAATCTTTTCAACATCATCTTGGTCAACTTCCACAAGCCAAACTCACTTTGTCCTTACTTCGTTCGCCATGATCGAAACGCTACTGTTCTGATACCTTTGAACATCATTAACTCATCTTGCTAACAGCTGCTCACAGGCATGTGTTTGAGCAATGCCAGCTAGAATGCAGTTCCGGGGGAGGAGCTTGGCTGTTTGGGGCGCGCGCTGCCTTTTTTTGTAACAGTGAAAACACCTTCTGTTAGCGAAAACAGGTAAGTAGTGTAGGTCTTTCGTAACAGTGAGGTTTCGTAAAGCAAACGTTCAAATAGCGGGGGGCACCTGTAATGGTAAGACTCTTGGCAGTGTGAAGGATCAGAGGGATCTTGGGGTCCAAGTCCATAGGACACTCAAGTGTGACTCTGTGGTTAAGAAGGCATACAGTGCATTGGCCGTCATCAACCGTGGGATTGATTTTAGAAGCCATAAGCTGTATAGGATCCTGGTCAGTCCCCACTTGGAGTACTGTGCTCAGCTCTGGTCACCTCACTACAAGAAGGATGTGGAAACCATAGAAAGGGTGCAGAGAAGATTTACAAGGATGTGGCCTGGATTGGGGAGCATGCCTTATGAAAATAGGTTGAGTGAACTCAGCCTTTTCTCCTTGGAGCAACGGAGGATGAGAGGTGACCTGATAGAGTTGTATAAGATGATGGGAGACTTTGATCGTGTGGATAGTCAGAGGCTTTTTCCAGGGCTGAAATGGCTAACACAAGAGGGCATAGTTTTAAGGTGCTGGGGACTAGGTACAGGGGAGATGTCAGGGGTAATTTTTTTACGCAAAGAGTGGTAAGTACGTGGAATAGGCTGCCGGCGGCGGTGGTGGAGTCAGATACGATAGGATCTTTTAAGAAACTCCTGGATAGGTAAATGGAGCTCAGGAAAAATAGAGGGCAATGTTTAACCTCAGGTAATTTCTAAAGTAAGTACATGTTCGGCACAGCATTGTGGGCCGAAGAGCCTGTATTGTGCTGTAGCTTTTCTATGTTTCTAAGATAAAGAACACAATAATAATAAAAACACTAATATATATATATGTGTGTGTGTGTGTGTGTATATATATATATATATATATACATAAGATAGCTTATTTACATAGATTGATTGTCTATAAAGTGACACTAGGCACAGGAGTGTCTGTACATAAGGTGACTGACAGGGAATGATAAAGTAGTGGTGGTTGGGGGTGTAGAGGGGTGGGTTAGTGGGTGGAGGTGTTGATCATAGAAACATAGAAACATAGAAAATAGGTGCAGGAGTAGGCCATTCGGCCCTTCGAGCCTGCACCGCCATTTATTATGATCATGGCTGATCATCCAACTCAGAACCCAGCCTTCCCTCCATACCCCCTGACCCCTGTAGCCACAAGGGCCATATCTAACTTCCTTTTAAACATAGCTAATGAACTGGCCTCAACAGTTTGCTGTGGCAGAGAATTCCACAGATTCACCACTCTCTGTGTGAAGAAGTTTTTCCTAACCTCGGTCCTAAAAGGCTTCCCCTCTATCCTCAAACTGTGACCCCTCGTTCTAGACCTCCCCAACATCGGGAACAATCTTCCCGCATCTAGCCTGTCCAATCCCTTTAGGATCTTATACGTTTCAATCAGATCCCCCCTCAATCTTCTAAATTCCAACGAGTACAAGCCCAGTTCATCCAGTCTTTCTTCATATGAAAGACCTGCCATCCCAGGAATCAATCTGGTGAACCTTCTTTGTACTCCCTCTATGGCAAGGATGTCTTTCCTCAGATTAGGGGACCAAAACTGCACACAATACTCCAGGTGTGGTCTCACCAAGGCCTTGTACAACTGCAGTAGTACCTCCCTGCTCCTGTACTCGAATCCTCTCGCTATAAATGCCAGCATACCGTTCGCCTTTTTCACCGCCTGCTGTACCTGCATGCCCACTTTCAATGACTGGTGTATAATGACACCCAGGTCTCGTTGCACCTCCCCTTTTCCTAATCGGCCACCATTCAGATAATAATCTGTTTTCCTATTTTTGCCACCAAAGTGGATAACTTCACATTTATCCACATTAAATTGCATCTGCCATGAGTTTGCCCACTCACCCAACCTATCCAAGTCACCCTGCATCCTCTTAGCATCCTCCTCACTGCTAACACTGCCACCCAGCTTCGTGTCATCCGCAAACTTGGAGATGCTGCATTTAATTCCCTCATCCAAGTCATTAATATATATTGTAAACAACTGGGGTCCCAGCACTGAGCCTTGCGGTACCCCACTAGTCACCGCCTGCCATTCTGAAAAGGTCCCGTTTATTCCCACTCTTTGCTTCCTGTCTGCTAACCAATTCTCCACCCACACCAATACCTTACCCCCAATACCGTGTGCTTTAAGTTTGCACACTAATCTCCTGTGTGGGACCTTGTCAAAAGCCTTTTGAAAATCCAAATATACCACATCCACTGGTTCTCCCCTATCCACTCTACTAGTTACATCCTCAAAAAATTCTATGAGATTCGTCAGACATGATTTTCCTTTCACAAATCCATGCTGACTTTGTCCGATCATTTCACCGCTTTCCAAATGTGCTGTTATCACATCCTTGATAACTGACTCCAGCAGTTTCCCCACCACCGACGTTAGGCTAACCGGCCTATAATTCCCCGGTTTCTCTCTCCCTCCTTTTTTAAAAAGTGGGGTTACATTAGCCACCCTCCAATCCTCAGGAACTAGTCCAGAATCTAACGAGTTTTGAAAAATTATCACTAATGCATCCACTATTTCTTGGGCCACTTCCTTAAGCACTCTGGGATGCAGACCATCTGGCCCTGGGGATTTATCTGCCTTCAATCCCTTCAATTTACCTAACACCACTTCCCTACTAACATGTATTTCACTCAGTTCCTCCATCTCACTGGACCCTCTGTCCCTTACTATTTCTGGAAGATTATTTATGTCCTCCTTAGTGAAGACAGAACCAAAGTAATTATTCAATTGGTCTGCCATGTCCTTGCTCCCCATAATCAATTCACCTGTTTCTGTTTGCAGGGGACCTACATTTGTCTTTATCAGTCTTTTCCTTTTTACATATCTATAAAAGCTTTTACAGTCCGTTTTTATGTTCTCTGCCAGTTTCCTCTCATAATCTTTTTTCCCCTTCCTAATTAAGCCCTTTGTCCTCCTCTGCTGAACTCTGAATTTCTCCCAGTCCTCAGGTGAGCCACTTTCTCTGGCTAATTTGTATGCTACTTCTTTGGAATTGATACTATCCCTAATTTCTCTTGTCAGCCACGGGTGCACTACCTTCCTTGATTTATTCTTTTGCCAAACTGGGATGAACAATTGTTGTAGTTCATCCATGCAACCTTTAAATGCCTGCCATTGCATATCCACCGTCAATCCTTGAAGTGTCATTTGCCAGTCTATCTTAGCTAATTCACGTCTCATACCTTCAAAGTTACCCCTCTTTAAGTTCAGAACCTTTGTTTCTGAATTAACTACGTCACTCTCCATGTTAATGAAGAATTCCACCATATTATGGTCACTCTTACCCAAGGGGCCTCTCACGACAAGATCGCTAATTAACCCTTCCTCATTGCTCAAAACCCAGTCCAGAATAGCCTGCTCTCTAGTCGGTTCCTCGACATGTTGGTTCAAAAAACCATCCCGCATACATTCCAAGAAATCCTCTTCCTCAGCACCTTTACCAATTTGGTTCACCCAGTCTACATGTAGATTGAAGTCACCCATTATAACTGCTGTTCCTTTATTGCACACATTTCTAATTTCCTGTTTAATACCATCTCCGACCTCACTACTACTGTTAGGTGGCCTGTACACAACTCCCACCAGCGTCTTCTGCCCCTTAGTGTTACGCAGCTCTACCCATATCGATTCCACATCTTCCCGGCTTATGTCCTTCCTTTCTATTGCGTTAATCTCTTTTTTAACCAGCAACGCCACCCCACCTCCCCTTCCTTCATGTCTATCCCTCCTGAATATTGAATATCCCTGAACGTTGAGCTCCCATCCCTGGTCACCCTGGAGCCATGTCTCTGTGATCCCAACTATATCATAATCATTAATAACAATCTGCACTTTCAATTCATCCACCTTATTACGAATGCTCCTTGCATTGACACATAAAGCCTTCAGGCGCTCTTTTACAACTCTCTTAGCCCTTATACAATTATGTTGAAAAGTGGCCCTTTTTAATGCTTGCCCTGGATTTGTCGGCCTGCCACTTTTACTTTTCCCCTTTGTACTTTTTGCTTCTACGCTCACTTTACACCCCTCTGTCTCTCTGCACTGGTTCCCATCCCTCTGTTGTGAACTAACCTCCTCACACCTAGCTGCTTTAATTTGATTCCCACCCCCCAACCATTCTAGTTTAAAGTCACCTCAGTAGCCCGCGCTAATCTCCCTGCCAGGATATTGGTCCCCCTAGGATTTAAGTGTAACCCGTCCTTTTTGTACAGGTCACACCTGCGCCAAAAGAGGTCCCAATGATCCAAAAACTTGAATCCCTGCCCCCTGCTCCAATCCCTCAGCCACGCATTTATCCTCCACCTCATCGCATTCCTACTCTCACTGTCGCGTGGCACAGGCAGTAATCCCGAGATTACTACCTTTGCAGTCCTTTTTCTCAACTCCCTTCCTAGCTCCCTATATTCTTCTTTCAGGACCTCATCCCTTTTCCTACCTATGTCATTGGTACCTATATGTACCAGGACCTCTGGCTCTTCACCCTCCCACTTCAGGATATCTTGGACACGATCAGAAATATCCCGGACCCTGGCACCAGGGAGGCAAACTACCATCCGAGTCTCTGGACTGCATCCACAGAATCGCCTATCTGACCCCCTTACTATCGAGTCCCCTATCACAACTGCCCTCCTCTTCCTTGCCCTACCCTTCTGAGCTACAGGGCCAGACTCTGTGCCGGAGGCAGGGCCACTGTCGCTTCCCCCGGGTAAGCTGTCCCCCCCAACAGTACTCAAACAGGAGTACCTGTTGTTAAGGGGCACAGCCGCCGGGGTACTCCCCATCACCTGCCTTTTCCCCTTCCCCCTCCTAACCGTGACCCACTTGTCTGCCTCCCGTGGCCCCGGCGTGACCACCTGCCTTCCACTCCTCTCTATCACCTCCTCGCTCTCCCTGACCAGACGAAGGTCATCGAGCTGCAGCTCCAGTTCCGTAACGCGGTCCCTTAGGAGCTGCATCTCGATGCACTTGGCGCAGATGTAGACGTCCGGGAGGCTTGGAGACTCCAGGGCCTCCCACATCCGACACCGAGAACAGCAAACTGCCCTCACAGTCATAATGCCCCTCTCCTCAAATAGCAACAGAAAATGAATGTCAAACCTTCCTTGCCTCGCCCGCTTCCGCCTAAGCCCGGTAAGCCGAAGCCCTTAAGCCTTCACTCTGCTCCCGGCTCACCCCGCCGCCCGCAAACTACGCTGCCCGCTCTATGAGGCTTTGTTCCTTTTAAATCTGCCGCGCTGCACTGCCCGACGTCACACGCCTGCGCAGTCCCGCCTCTCAGAAAGCCGTTGGAGAAAAAAAATAACGAAAATTTCAAAAATCTCTTTCTCGGCACTCCCACTCAGACTCTCAGACTCCTTCTTCGAATCAAATCCGAAGCAGAATGTCTGCCCTTTTAAATCTGCCGCGCTGCACTGCCCGACGTCACACGCCTGCGCAGTCCCGCCTCTCAGAAAGCCGTTGGAGAAAAAAAATAACGAAAATCATCCTTACTGCTTGGGGAAAGTGACTGTTTTTGAGTCTGCTGGTCTTCGTGTAGATGCTATGAAGCCCCCTCCCTGATGGGAGTGGAGCAAATGTGTCATTAAAGCCATTCACAAAGCAGGTTTTAACTTCTTAGATGAATTCAACTCTTCAAAATTGCTTTGGTAGATTTCAGATGCAGACGATTGATTCAGTGACATAATCACTCTGCCACTGACTGTAGAGTCAACACTAACAGCCTGAGGACCACAGAATCTGTTGATATAATTCCACACACCCATAGCTGTCAATGACACAGTTTCACGATGACAAAACCTTTGAGATTAAATGCCAATGCTTGAAATAGCTTTCAGAAAGGCAGTTCATCTCTCTAAACATCAGGGGCAGCAGTCTCCAGAGATTAACGCCATCAGCACATGTTTCTCTGTACCAAGTGAAATCACAGGAGACAGACAAAGCCCACAGCTTTCGTTTGTAGAATTATTCACACTTTGATTTACACTGAGATATGTTTTACACTCTTTGACAAATATTGCTTGTTGTCAAGGTTTTCACAACTCTGGGCTCGCTATTCCTTGTAAAGTTCAAAGTTCATTGTAAATTTTACTATCAAACTACATCTGTGTCACCATATACAACCCCGAGATTCATTTTCCTGTGGGCATTCAGTGTAAAAACAAACACAATAGAATCAATGGAAGATCACACCTGACAGGATGGACAGACAACCAATGTGCAAAAAACAACACACTTTGAAAATATAAAAGTAAGTAATAATAATAAATCATATTAATAGTAATTGAGAAATGAGTGTGCTTGACTATGCCTGTACCTCAGGTTTTACCAGCTTGAGCTGAGAAAAAATAAACAGAAATAATTAAATGAACAATAAATATTGAGAACATGAGATGAAGTGTCCTTGAAAATGAGTCCTTGGGTCGAGGAAACAGTTAAGTGTTGTTTTGGGTGAATTTATCCCCTTTGTTCAAGAGCCTGATAGATGAGGGGTAATAACTATTCCTGAACCAGGTGCCATGGATCCTGAGGTTTCAGTACCTCCTTCCTGATGGCAGCAGTGAGAAGGGAGCATGGCCGGGATTGTGGGGGTCCCTGATGATGGATGCTGCTCTCCTGTGGTCATGCTCCATGGTGGGTAGGGGGACTTTACCCATGATGCGTCAGTGATGTAAAGACCATTGTCATAACTGAACACTTTTTGCAATAAGGTTGTACCATCCAGTGTCAGGAACATTTACACAGGAAGCAATTCTAACACACTTGAAGGGACAGGAGCTCACTACGGAGTGTAATGAATGACCAGGGTCAGTGTCAGTGAGCCAGTCATCAGTAAGGGACCAGAGATGGAGAGGGTCAGTAACTTTCTTTGCATAGGATCTGTCCTAGGACAAACATGTAAGGGTATTTACAAAGAAGGCAGAGCAGTACTGTTACTCTCTTAGGAGTTTGCACAGATTTTATTTCTTACATCCTTTACCAACATCAGGAGTAAAAATCTTTACGTTACATCTCCGTCTAAATGTGCAATGTGCAATCATAGTAATTTATAATAATTTATAATAAATAAATCAATGTACTTTACACTTATACTTTATACTTTATTGTCACCAAACAATTGATACTAGAACATACAATCATCACAGTGATATTTGATTCTGCACTTCCCATTTCCTGGATTACAAATATTAAATATTAAAAATAGTAAAAATTAGTAAATATTAAAAATTTAAATTATAAATCATAAATAGAAAATAGAAAAATGGAAAGTAAGGTAGTGCAAAAAAACCGAGAGGCAGGTCCGGATATTTGGAGGGTACGGCCCAGATCCGGGTCAGGATCCGTTCAGCAGTCTTATCACAGTTGGAAAGAAGCTGTTCCCAAAGCTGGCCGTATGAGTCTTCAAGCTCCTGAGCCTTCTCCCGGAGGGAAGAGGGACGAAGAGTGTGTTGGCTGGGTGGGTCGTGTCCTTGATTATCCTGGCAGCACTGCTCCGACAGCGTGCGGTGTAAAGTGAGTCCAAGGACGGAAGATTGATTGTGTGATGTGCTGCGCCGTGTTCACGATCTTCTGCAGCTTCTTTCGGTCTTGGACAGGACAACTTCCATACCAGCTTGTGATGCACACAATATAGACATACACTCAAATCAGTGTGAGTTCATCAGTCTGATGGCCTGGTGGAGGAAGCTGTCCCGGAGCCTGTTGGTCCTGGCTTTTATGCTGTGGTACCGTCTCCCAGATGGTAGCAGCTGGAATAGATTGTGGTTGGGGTGACAGGTCACGAATGATCCTTCAGGCCCTTTTCTCACACCCGTCTTTGTAAATGTCCTGAATCATGGGAAGTTCACAATTACAGATGTGCTGGGCCATCTGCACCACTCAGTGCAGAATCCTGCGATTAAGGGAGTTATGGTTCCTGTACCCGGCAGTGATGCAGCCAGTCAGGATGCTCTCATTTGTGACCCGGTAGAAAGTTCTTAGGATCTGGAGGCCCATACCAAACTTCCTCAACTGTCTGAGGTGAAAGAGGTGCTGTTGTACCTTTTTACCACACAGCCGGTGTGTACAGACCATGTGAGATCCTCAGTGATGTGGATGCTAAGGAACTTGAAGCTGTTTACCCTCTCAACCCCAGATCCATTGATGTCAATAGGGTGAGCCTGTCTCCATTCCTCCTGTAGTCCACAACCAGCTCCTTTGTTTTCATGACATTGAGGGAGAGGTTGTTTTCTTGAGACCACTGTGTCAGAGAGATGACTTCTTCCCTGTAGGCCACCTGGGTATTGTTTGAGATTAGGCCAATCAGTGTAGTGTCGTCAGCAAATTTAATTAGCAGGTTGGAGCTGTGGGTGGCGACACAGTCATGGATATACAGGGAGTAAAGGAGGGGACTTAGTACACAGCCCTGAGGGGCTCCTGTGTTGAGAGTCAAAGGGGTAGAGGTGAGGGAGCCCACTCTTACCACCTGCCAGCGATCTGATAGGAAGCCCAGGATCCATCTACACAAGCCAGGGTGAAGGCCAAGGACTCTGAGCTTCCTGTCGAACCTGGATAGAATTATCGTGTTGAATGCTGAACTGTAGTCCAAGAACAGCATTCTCACGTAAATGTCCTTCTTCTCCAGATGTGTAAGATGTGTCAGTCTTTGGGTGTAGTTTTTCATTGATTCTATTGTGTTTCTTTGTATTTATTGAGTGTGCTTGCAAGAGAATGAATCTCAGGGTGGTATATGGTGACATAAATGTACTTTGATAATAAATTTACTTTGAACTTCGAACATTGAAGGATTACACACATACACCTTGTTTATCTGTGGTGTGTGTGTATCTTTTGTATTTCTATACAAAGAGGAAGGAGGCAATTTCAGCCGAAGAAGTCTCTGTTGGAAAACCACAGCATACACTTAAAACATAGGTGCAGAATTAGGCCATTTGGTCCATTGAGTCTGCTCCACCATTCTAACATGGCTGACTTACTAGCCCTCTCAAATGCATTCTGCTGCTTTCTTCCCATAACCTTTGATGACCCGACTAATCAAGAACCTATCAATCTCCACTCCGAGCACCTCCACTCCGTCCGCCAAAACAGACAGGATCTCCCAGTAGCCACCCACTTCAACTCTGCTTCCCACTCCCATTCAGATATGTCCATACATGGCCTCCTCTACTGCCATGATGAGGCTAAACTCAGGTTGGAGGAGCAACACCTCATATACCGTCTAGGTAGTCTCCAACCCCTTGGTATGAACATAGAATTCTCCAACTTCCGGTAATTCCCTCCCCCTCCCTTCCCCTATCCCTATGTCCCTCTGCCCCCTCCCCCAGCTGCCTACCACCTCCCTCATGGTTCCGCCTCCTTCTACTACCCATTGTGTTGTCCCCTATTCCTTCTTCACCTTTCCTGCCTATCACCTCCCTGCCTCCCCTCCCCCACCCCTTTATCTTTCCCCTTACTGGTTTTTCACCTGGAACCTACCAGCCTTCTCCTTCCCACCCTCCCCCCACCTTCTTTATAGGGCCTCTGCCCCTTTCCTCTTCAGTCCTGACGAAGGGTTCCGGCCCAAAACGTCGACCGATCTTTTCCACGGATGCTGCCCGACCTGCTGAGTTCCTCCAGCGTGTTGTGAGTGTTGTCTGTTTGTGTTGTGTCCACTTTGAGTCTTTAACCTCTGGCCCTTGGCTCTCTCACTATAGAAAACATCTTCTCTGTGTAGGCCTTTCAATATTTGGTAGGTTTCAATGAGATCCCCCCTGCCCCCACCCTCCTGAACTCCAGCAAGGAGGCAGATTTGGGACATTTAAGAGATTCTCTACTAAGCACATGGATAATAGAATTGAGGGCCATGTGGGAAGGAGGGGTTGATTGATCTTAGAGTGGGTCAAATGGCCATCATAACATCTTGGGCTGAAGGCCCTGTACTGTGCTGACCTGTTCTATGAGGGAAGACCCAAGTCCATCAAACACTCCTCAGACTTTATGTCTTTCATTCCCAGGATTGTTCTCGTGAACATCCTCTGGAATAGTAATCCTATTAAAATTTAAGTTCAAGTTTATTGTCATCTGACTGTACATGTACACAACCAAACAAAACAACGTTCCTCCGGCCCTCATTGCACCAACACAACATATATCGTACAGCACATAAAATGAAATATTACCACTAATAAGTTAATCACATATCATTTAAAATGCATGTAGAAAACAGCAGCACAGGTAAACAGTAAACAGCTTGCTGTCCTACTATGAGACCTCGTAGCGTATTCATTAGCCTCACAGCCTGAGGGAAGAAGCTGTTATCCAGTCTGGCAGTCCTGGTCTTGATGGTCCTGTACCTCCTCCTTCTCAGCAGTGGGTCAAAGAGATTGTGGGATGGGTGGTAGAGATCCTCAACAATGCTTCATGCCCTTTTGTCTACACTAATTTGCCCTGTGACCTTATGCCTAGGAGCTCCCCCGAGGATTTTATCACTCAACCCACAAAGGGGACAATTTAGCCACCGTTAAACCCATCAGCCTGAACACCCGCGGGAGGAAGCTGGATCGCCTGGGTTGGAGAGAGGACCACACAATCACAGGGGGAACGTACAAGTTCTGCATGAACAGCACTTGGAGTTCAAGATTGTAGCTCTCTTCACTCAAATTCAGATTTATTTATTAATTTTTTGGGGTACTATGGCAGGGTAGAGGTTAGCGCAACACTATTAAAGCTTGGAGTGTTGGAATTTGGAGTTCAGTTCCAGTGTCGTCTGTAACTGAGTTTGTACGTACTTCCTGTGAATGAGTGTGTTTCTTCCAGGTCAAATAGGTGGATTCCTGGGCAGTATGGCTCAGTGGGCCAGAAGGGCCTGCTCCGTGCTCTGTCTCCAAACATGAAATCACATGTACATGGAAACATACAGGGAAATGTGTCAACCAACGCACCAGAGGATGTACTGGGGGCAGCCCACAAGTGTCAGCGCCAATATACAACACCCATAATGCTCGGCAGAACAACAAAATGGAACACAACAAGAACAAAACACCGACAGCATAACAAGCCTCTTTCCTCACTCCCATCCACCCACACACACAGACAGGCCTCCAACTCCAGGGCAGGGCTCTGGGCCTACTGGGTCCAGGGTTCAGTTGTCGGGCTTCAACTTTGACTTTCGATCGACTTTCGTGCTCCAGTCTTCAGTATTGGTTCTGGACTAGCCAATGATGGGACTCTGAACGCTGGGCCTACTGAATGACCAGCCCTCGTGCCTCCTGCTCGTACAGACTCCTGGTCATTGGCCTTTCTCACTCAAAGATGCAGTTGCTGCTGTTATACATTTAACAGTTAGAAGGCTGGTGATTGCCCTCTCCTTCTCAATATCCAAGAGCATGGAAGTTCAGCTGTGATCAGCTGAGTTCAGAAGGCCCCAGCTAATTGACGTTGTACTCTTGTCCATGAAGCCATAAAACATAGAAACAGAATTAGGTCACTCAGACCATCAGGTCTGCTGCACCATTCCATCATGGATGATTCATTATCCCTCTCAACCCCATTTTCTTGCTTTCTCCCTATAACCTTTTATGCTCTGATTAATTGAGAACTTATCAATCTCTGCCTTAAATATACCCAGTAACTTGGCCTCCACAGCCATCTGTGGCAATGAATTCCACAGACTCACCACCCTCTGGCTGAAGAAATTCTCCTTGTCTCTGTTCTAAATGGTCGTCCCTCTATTCTTAGGCTGTGTTCTCTGTTCCTACACACCCCAACTATAGGAAAATCCTCTCCATATCCACTCTAGCTAAGCCTTTCAATATCCAAAAGATAGAGACTAGCTGGAAGGAGAGCAGAGGGAATGTGGTTAATCTACCGTGTAATCGTGGTCAGTGTAGGTGGTAATCAATCATTGTAGTCATGGGTAATCATTCCACTATTTGATAAACAGATGGGGAAAAGATGATGAGTTTCCTAGCTGCTAAAAGCACAGGTGTAGAATCCAGACAGATAACTTGAAGGGTCAGTGAAGGGTTTTGGCCTGAAATGTTGGCTCTTTATTCCTTTCTGTCCGGCCTGCTGAGTTCCTCCAGCATTTTGTGTGTGTTATCTGTATTTCCAGTATCTGCGGAATCTCTTGTATTCATGTCTATCTAGATGGATTTTACACAGGACTAATGTGCCCATGTCAACCACTATTTCCAGCATCTCATTCCAAATACACACCATCCTTTGTGTGAAGAAGTTCCTGATGTTCCTTTTAAATCTCTCACCTCTGATCTTAAACCTACACCCTCTACCTGGGAAAAAGACCGTGTGTTTTCACCCTGTCCATGACCTCTGTCAGATCATCCCTCAATCTGTTATGTTCATGGAAATAAATTCCTAATCTTACACTGTATTCCATCTGCTACTTCTTTGCCCATCCTCCCAATTTGTCTAAATCCTTCTGCATACTCCCTTCTTCCTCAAGACGACCTGTCCATTCATCTAACTATGTATCATCTGCAGACTTGGTCACAAAGACATCAATTTCATCATCCAGATCACTGGGATGACACAAGGTGCTGGAATATAGAACAATAGTTAACAAATTGATGGAGGACCTCAGTGGGTCAGCTGACGTCTGTGGAGGGAGAGGGAATTGTCCATTTCCCTCTGCAGATGCTGCCTGACCCACTGAATTCCTCCAGCTGTTCGTTGAGTTGGTTTTGACATGTATGATTCGGATGGCACGTTGGCACAGTGGTTAACATAATGCTTTTCAGCGCCAGTGACCCTGGGTTCAATTCCCACTGCTGCCTGCAAAGAGTTTCTTTGTTCTTCCTGTGACCGTGTGGGTTTCCTCTGGGTGCTCTGGTTTCCTCCCATATTCCAAAGACGGATGGGTTGTAGGTTTATTAGTCACATCGGTGTAATTGGACACTGTTCCTCATTGGGTCAGGAGGTCTTGTTACTGCGTTGTATGTCTAAATACAAATGAACAAAATTAGGTATTAATAAAGCATTACTACAATCAGTGGTTACTTTATTAGCTACACCTGCTCATTAATGCAAATATCTAATCTGCCAATCATGTAGCAGCAACAAAGTGTATAAAAGCACGTTGGCATGGTCAAGAGGTTCAGTTCCTGTTCGGGTCAAGCATTCGAATGGGGAAGAAATGTGATCTAAGTGGCTTTGACTGTGGAATGATTGTTCGTGCCAGACAGGGTGGTTCAAGAATCTCAGAAAATGCTGATCTCCTGAGATTTTCACACACAATACTCTATAGAGTTTACAGAGAATGGTGCATTAAAAAAAACAAACAAAAAGAATCCAGCGAGCGACAGTTCTGTGTGTGAAAACAGCCTTGTCAGAGGGAGGTCAGAGGAGAAGGGCCAGACTGGTTCAAGCTGACAGTAACTCAGATAGCCACACGCAACAACAGTGGTGTGCAGAAGAGCATTTAATCATTTCAACGTGGATAGGTTTGTACTGCTTTCATTCATCACGTAGGGGGACATGGGAGAAGTAGGCCTTGCATCAACTTACTGTTGAACATAGAGCACTGAATAGCACAGCACAGGACAGGCCAATTGCGCAGAATGTTGCACCACCCTTGATGCCGATTTATACTGAATGTCCTCGTACTGTGTATCCCTCTGTCCATTTCATATTCATGTGTCTGTCTAACACCCCTTAAAGCACCCACCATCCATGGTAACCCATTCCACACAGCTACCACTCCCTGCATAAAGAAATCTTTCACCTCATAACACCTTTATACATCACCCCTCTAACAGCATATCCTGTAAAATCTGAGATTTATACCCTGGGGAAACTATTCTGACAGCCTAGGCCTATCTATACTTGCCATAATTTTAAAAACCTCCTCTAGGTCTCTCCTTAGCATAGAGAAAACAACTCAAGTTTGTCCCACCTTTCTGTATCGCTCGTACCATCTAATCTAAGCACCTCCTGATGAATCTTTTCTAATATGTCATGGTAGTGTAGCAGTCAGCGCGATGCTATTACAGCCCGGGGCATCAGAGCTGGGAGTTCAAATCCAACATCGTCTGCAAGGAGTCTGTATGATCACCCATGGGTTTCCTCCCAAGTCCAAAGACATTCTGATTGGTAGGTTAATTGGTCATTGTAAATTGTCCCATGATTAGGCTAGGGTGAAATTTGGGATTGCTGGGTGACACGGATCGAAGAGCCAGAAGGGCCTTCTCTGCACTGCATCTCTAAATAAAAAAGAATAAATAATATTGCCAAAACCATTACTGGATATAAAGCAATTTCAAAGCACTGAATAGCCTGAAAGCACCTACGACCAGGAAACTTCTGCCCGCTCTCATAAGACTATTCATTGCTTCCCTGGTACAATAGGTTGGATTCTTGACCTTACAATCTATTGCATTAGAATCTTGAACTATTGTCTGCCTGCACTGCACTTTCTCTTTAATTGTAACACTTTATTCTGCATTGTTACTGCTTCACCTTGTTCTACCTCAATGCACTGTGTAATGATCTGATCTGGATTAACACTCTACAGGACAAGCCTTTTCACCGTATTTCAGTACATGTGATGTTAAAAACCAACCCCAATTCCTATGGATTCTGTCATATTGCCTCATAATAAACTATCACCTTCTGCTGGTTTCTAAAACATCTTGTTGCAACTTTATAAGACACCAACAACACACTGGAGGAACTCAGCAGGTCGGGCAGCATCCGTGGAAACGATCAGTCAACGTTTCGGGCCGGAACCCTTTGTCTGGACTCAAAGGAAGGAGACGTGGCTGTGGTAGTGGGTCTGACTCAGGATCTGGTCGAAGAATCGGAGAGAGGCGGAGATCACAGAGGGGGAGCAGTGAGAGAGGGTCTCACTGAACTTGCGTCGAAGGGAAGATTTAAACTTCTTCAGGGTAGGCATACCTCGAAGGGTTCCGGCCCGAAACATTGACTGATCGTTTCCACAGATGCTGCCCAACCTGCTGAGTTCCTCCAGCGTGTTGTGAGTGTTGCTTTGACCCCAGAATCTGCAGATTAATTTGTGTTTATAAAACACTAGTTAGGCCGCATCTGAAAAATTGTATACACTTCTGCCCGCCCCAAATTGGGAAGAATGTCAAAGCTCTGGACAAGGTACAGAATAGGTTCACCAGGATGCTACCCAGATTAGAGAGAGCGTGTGCTATAATGAGACGATGAACAAACTTGAAAACGAGGAAATCTGCAGATACTGGAAATGCAAGCAACACACACAAAATGCTGGTGGAACGCAGCAGGCCAGGCAGCATCTCTAGGAAGAGGTACAGTCGACGTTTCGGGCCGAGATCCTTCGTCAGGACTAACTGAAAGAAGAGCTAGTGAGAGATTTGAATGTGGGAAGGGGAGGGGGAGATCCAAAACGATAGGAGAAGACAGGAGGGGGAGGGATGGAGCCAAGAGCTGGACAGGTGATTGGCAAAGGGGATATGAGAGGATCATGGGACAGGAGGCCTAGGGAGAAAGAAAGGTGGGGGAGCACCCGAGGAAGATGGAGACCAGGCAAGGAGTGATTGTGGGAGGGACTGAGAGAGAAAAAAGAGAGAGAAAAAAAAGGGGAAAAAAATAATAAATAAATAAATAAATAAGGGATGGAGTAAGAAAGCGAGGAGAGGCATTAACGGAAGTTAGAGAAGTCAATGTTCATGCCATCAGGTTGGAGGCTATCCAGACAGAATATAAGGTGTTGTTCCTCCAACCTGAGTGTGGCTTCATCTTTACAGTAGAGGAGGCCGTGGATAGACATGTCAGAATGGGAATGGGATGTGAAATTAAAATGTGTGGCCACTGGGAGATCCTGCTTTCTCTGGCGGACAGAGCGTAGGTGTTCAGCAAAGCGGTCTCCCAGTCTGCGTTGGGTCTCGCCAATATATAGAAGGCCACATCAGGAGCACCGGACGTAGTATATCACCCCAGCCGACTCACAGGTGAAGTGTCACCTCACCTGGAAGGACTATCTGGGGCCCTGAATGGTGCTGAGGGAGGAAGTGTAAGGGCATGTAACACTTGTTCCGCTTACAAGGATAAGTGCCGGGAGGGAGATCGGTGGGAAGAGGTGAGGCGAGTGGACAAAGGAGTCATGTAGGGAGGGATCCCTGCAGAAAGCAGAAAGAAAGGGGGAGGGAAAGATGTGCTTAGTGGTGGGATCCCGTTGGAGGCGGCGGAAGTTACGGAGAATTATATGTTGGACCCGGAGGCTGGTGGGGTGGTAGGTGAGGACAAGGGGAACCCTATCCCTAGTGGGGTGGTGGGAGGATGGAGTGAGAGCAGATGTGCATGAAATGGGGGAGATGCGTTTGAGAGCAGAGTTGATGGTGGAGGAAGGGAAGCCCCTTTCTTTAAAAAAGAAAGACATCTCCTTTGTCCTGGAACGAAAAGCCTCATCCTGAGAGCAGATGCGGCGGAGACGGAGGAATTGCAAGAAGGGGATGGCATTTTTACAAGAGACAGGGTGAGAAGAGGAATAGTCCAGATAGCTGTGAGAGTCAGTAGGCTTATAGTAGACATCAGTAGATAAGCTGTCTCCAGAGATAGAGACAGAAAGATCAAGAAAGGGGAGGGAGGTGTCAAAAATGGACGAGGTAAGTTTGAGGGCAGGGTGAAAGTTGGAGGCAAAGTTAATGAAGTCAACAAACACAGCATGCGTGCAGGAAGCAGCGCCAATGCAGTCGTCGATGTAGCGAAGGAAAAGTGGGGGACAGATACCAGTATAGGCTTGGAACATGGATTGTTCCACAAAGCCAATAAAAAGGCAGGCATAGCTGGGACCTACACGGGTGCCAATAGCTACACCTTTAGTTTGAAGGAAGTGGAAGGAGCCAAAGGAAAAGTTATTAAGAGTAAGGACTAATTCCGCTAGATGGAGCAGAGTGGTGGTGGAGGGGAACTGATTAGGTCTGGAATCCAAAAAGCAGCAGAGGGCTTTGAGACCTTCCCGGTAGGGGATGGTATATAGGGACTGGACATCCACAGTGAAAATAAGGCAGTGGGGGTCAGGGAACTTAAAATCATTGAAAAAATTCAGAGTCTGAGAAGTGTCATGAACATAGGTGGGAAGGGATTGAACAAGGGGGGTAAAAACCGTGTCGAGGTATGCAGAAATGAGTTCGGTGGGGCAGGAGCAAGCTGAGACAATGGGTTTAACTGGACAGGCAAGTTTGTGGATCTTGGGTAGGAGGTAGAAACGGGAAGTGCAAGGTGTGGGAACTATGAGGTTGGTGACAGTGGATGGGAGATCCCCAGAGCTGATAAGGTTGGTGATGGTGTGGTCTGTGCCGTGTCTTTACCATCCCTCTGACCTTCAACTCTCTGAGGCAGAGCGCTCTGTCCTCAGGACTGTCCTCACCTTTGTCCTCCTTCGCCCTCACCTCAGCAAGTTTCACGTGCACCATGACACTGAACTCTTCTTCTGCCGGCTCTGTCTTCAAGCCCACTTCTTCGGCAAGGACTCTCCCACCCCTACCAATGACCCCTTCTCCCGTCTTCAACCCTCCTCCCGTCTTCAACCCTCTTCCTCTTCATGGACACCCTGCTCTGGTCTTCTGCCTGCTCTGGATCTCTTTATTGCTAACTGCTGACGGGACATCAACTGTCTCGACTTCACCGCACCTTGTTCCAATTCCAAACTCATTCCTTCTGAACGCTCTGTTCTCCACTCCCTCTGCACTAATCCCAACCTTACTATAAAACCCGCAAATAAGGGGGGTGCAGCTGTAGTCTGGCGTACTGACCTCTACCTTGCTGAGGCACAGTGACAACTCGCTGATATCTCCTCTTATCTACCCCTCGATCATGACCCCACTAAGGAGCACCAGGCCATTATCCCCCACACCATCACCAACATTATCAGCTCTGGGGATCTCCCATCCACTGTCACCGACCTCATAGTTCCCACACCACACACTTCCCGTTTCTACCTCCTACCCAAGATCCACAAACCTGCCTGTCCATGTAGACCCAGTGTCTCAGCTTGCTCCTGCCCCACCGAACTCATCTCTGCATACCTTGACACTGTCTTATCCCCCTTTGTTTAATCCCTTCCTACCTATGTTCGTGACACTTCTCACGCTCTGAATTTTTTCTTTTTTTTGGTCTGAATTTTTTCAATGATTTTAAGTCCCTGGCCCCCACTGCTTTACTTTCACCATGGATGTCCAGTCCCTATATTGTACACCTTCATCCCCCACCAGGAAGGTCACAAAGCTTTTTGCTTCTTTCTGGATTCGAAACCTAACCAGTTTTCCTTTACCACCACTCTCCTCCATCTAGGAGGATTAGTCCTTACTCTTAATAATTTCTCCTATGGCTCCTCCCACTTCCTCCAAACTAAAGGTGTACCCATGGGCACCTGTATGGGTCCCAGCTATTTATTCCTTTTTGTTGGCTTTGTGGAACGGTCCATGTTCCAAGCCTATACTGGTGTCCGTCCCCCACTTTTCCTTCGCTATATCGACGACGGCATTGGCGCTGCTTCCTGTACGCATGCTGTGTTTGTTGACTTCATTAACTTTGCTCCAACTTTCACCCTGCCCTCAAGTTTACCTGGTCTATTTTTGACACCTCCCTCCCCTTTCTTGATCTTTCTGTCTCTATCTCTGGAGACAGCTTATCTACTGATGTCTACTATAAGCCTACAGACTTCACAGTTACCTGGACTATTCCTCTTCCCACCCTGTCTCTTGTAAAAATGCCATCCCCTTCTCACAATTCCTCCATCTCCACAGCATCTGCTCTCAGGATGAGGCTTTTCATTCCAGGATGAAGGAGATGTCTTCCTTTTTTAAAGAAAGGGGCTTCCAATCCTCCACCATCAACTCTGCTCTCAAACGCATCTCTCCCATTTCACGCACATCTGCTCTCACCCCATCCTCCCACCACCCCACTAGGGATAGGGCTTCCCTTGTCCTCACCTACCACCCCACCAGCCTCCGGGTCCAACTCATAATTCTCCGTAACTTCTGCCACCTCCAACGGGATCCCACCACCAAGCACATCTTTCCCTCCCCCACTCTCTCTGCTTTCTGCAGGGATCGCTCCCAACGCGGGCACTTATCCTTGTAAGTGGAACAAGTGCTACACATGCCCTTACACTTCCTCCCTTACCACCATTCCTTCCACCAGACAGTCCTTCCAGGTGAGGCGACACTTCACCTGTGAGTCGGCTGGGGTGATATACTGCGTCCGGTGCTCCCGATGTGGCCTTTTATATATTGGCGAGACCCGACGCAGACTGGAAGACCATTTTGCTGAACACCTATGCTCTGTCCGCCAGAGAAAGCAGGATCTCCCAGTGGCCACACATTTTAATTCCACGTCCCATTCCCATTCTGATATGTCTATCCACGGCCTCCTCTACTGTAAAGATGAAGCCACACTCAGGTTGGAGGAACAACACCTTATATTCCGTCTGGGTAGCCTCCAACCTGATGGCATGAACATTGACTTCTCTAACTTCCGCTAATGCCCCACCTCCCCTTTGTATCCCATCCATTATTTATTTATTTATGTATGTATGTATGTATGTATGTGTTATTTTTTCCCTTTCTTTTCTCTCTCCTTTTTCTCCCTCTGTCCCTCTCACTATACCCCTTGCCCATCCTCTGGGCTCCCCTCCCCCTTTCTTTCTCCCTGGGCTTCCTGTCCCATGATCCTCTCATATCCCCTTTTGCCAATCACCTGTCCAGCTCTTGGCTCCATCCCTTCCCCTCCTGTCTTCTCCTATCATTTTGGATCTCCCCCTCCCCCTCCCACTTTCAAATCTCTTACTCACTCTTCCTTCAGTTAGTCCTGACGAAGGATCTCGGCCCAAAACGTCAACTGTACCTCTTCCTATAGATGCAGCCTGGCCTGCTGCGTTCACCAGCGTCTTGCATGAACAAACTTGTGTTGCTTTCTCTGGAGTGGTGGAGGCTGAGGGACGATTTGGTAGAGGGTTATAAGATTTGAGAGGCATGGATAGAGTAGACAGCCAGTATCTTTTCCTCAGCAATACACACAAAATCATGGAGGAACTCAGCAGGTCAGTCAGCATCATTGAAAATGATTGGACAGTCAATGTTTCTGGCCTGGACCCTTCTTCAGTGCTCTTTTTCCCAGGGTTGAAATCTCTAATACTACATATATGTAGGCATCCATTAGTCCCATGAGACCATGGATTTGTGCCTTGGAAGGTTTCCAGGGCGCAGGCCTGGGCAAGGTTGTATGGAAGACCGGCAGTTGCCCATGCTGCAAGTCTCCCCTCTCCACGACACCAATGTTGTCCAAGGGGAGGACATTAGGACCCATACAGCTTGGCACCAGTGTTGTCGCAGAGCAATGTGTGATTAAGTGCCTTGCTCAAGGACACAACACGCTGCCTCAGCCAAGGCTTGAACTAGCGACCTTCAAATCACTAGATGATCGCTTTAACCACGAGCCAACATACTAGAGGGCATGCATTTAAGGTGAAAGGGGCTAATTTCCATGCAGATATGAGGGACAGAGTTTTTTTGTAACACAGAGAGTGGTGGGTGCCTGGAATGTGCTGCCTGGAGTGGTGATAGAGGCAGATACATTAGAGACTTTTAGACAGGACCCACACCACCAGGATCAGGAACAATTATTACCCCTCAATCTCAACTCTTCAACCAGGCGGGATAAATTCACTTAGCCTCATTCACTTCAGCATTGAACTGTACCACAAACTATGGACTCATATTCAAGTACTCTTTAGCTCATTTTCTCGATATTTTTTGCTTAATAATTTATTATCAGTGTTACTATTTCTTTGGTTAATTGGTTCAGCACACCGTTATGAGCCAAAGGACCTATTCCTGTGCTGTATTGTTCCGTGCTCTATGCTCTCCAATCCCAGCAGTATTCACTCACTGGCAACACTAATTTCCTGTAATCTGTGACAGCCTTTCTATTTAACCAGGGTATGACTCATTCTTTCAGAGAAGTTTATCTTTCTCCAAGGGATGTTCATTCATTGAGAATTACACAATACCTCAGAATGCTTTCAATTGTTTTTTTCTGCTGGGAAAAGGTTCTGTCTAATTTTCCCATCAATATTAATCAACTTTCTGCTTATTCTTAGGTAAAGATTTTAAGCCCACACGTCATTCCAATCAATGTACAATGGATTCTGGTTAATTGGGCCATCGGTTAAACAGGGTACCGCTTATTTGGAACAACTCTTGCGCAAGAACTAAACAAGAAAATATCAGGAATTCCCTTCATTTATTTGGGAAACTCCACCACTTAATTGGGGCAGGAGACTGTTGCTGAACAGTTTCTAACTAGTGTCAGATGCATGCACTTGTGTCGCTGTCAGACACTACTCAATTATTAGAGCGAATCCTTTTTAAATAGTGTCAGTGTTCAAAAAGTACTGATTTTTGTCACTGATGGTTGGTGAGAAATAAGTGGCAAGACAATTCAGAGCTGTTTTGCTTATTGCAGTTTCTAGATTGTTCCCGATGTTGGGGAGGTCCAGAACGAGGGGTCATAGTTTGAGGATAAAGGGGAAGCCTTTTAGGACCGAGATTAGGAAAAACTTCTTCACACAGAGACTGGTGAATCTGTAGAATTCTCTGCCACAGGAAACAGTTGAGGCCAGTGCATTGGCTATATTTAAGAGGGAGTTAGATATGGCCCTTGTGGCTAAAGGGATCAGGGGGTATGGAGGGAAGGCTGGAACAGGGTTCTGAGTTGGATGATCAGCCATGATCATACTGAACGGTGGTGCAGGCTCGAAGGGCCGAATGGCCTACTCCTGCACCTATCTTCTATGTTTCTATGTTTCTAAGCATTCATGATTGGAGATACCAAAAATGGCCAGGAGATGATTTCAACAATTTAGGAACTACTAAGAATTCAAAGGTATCGACAACAATCTTGAACATTATGATGAAAGTGGAGAATTGGAGGAAGCAGTCATCGAAAATTGTATCAAGGCAGTCCATTATCTGTGCTAGGTGTCTGCACTGAATTTGTTCATTCACTGTCATTCAACAGAATGTGGCATCGTACATTGGGTGAACTCCTCTATCAGTATCTATTAGGAACTAATGCACAATTTTATGGTTGTAGTACTATTGGTACTGTTCAAATTTATTGTGCATTTCATTTAAATAGATGATTTAAATTATGTACTCTTCAAGAAGGGAGGGAGGCAGAAAAAGGGAAATTATAGGCTAGTTGGTCTGACCACAGTGGCTGGGAAGATGTTGGAATGGATTGTTAAGGATGTGGTTTCAGGGTACTTGAAGGCACATAATAATATAGCAACACACATCAAAGTTGCTGGTGAACGTAACAGGCCAGGCAGCATCTCTAGGAAGAGGTACAGTCGACGTTTCGGGCCGGGACCCTTTGTTTCGAATAATAATAATGTAGGCCGTTTTCAGCATAGTTTTCTTAAGGGAATATCTTGCCTTACAAATCTGTTGGAATTCTTTGAAGAAATAGCAAGCAGGATAGACAATAGAGAATTGGTTGATGCTGTGTTCTTGGATTTTCAGAAGGCCTTTGACAAGGTGTCACACATGATGCTGCTTAACAAACTACGAGCCCATGGTGTTACAGGAAAGATTCGAGCGTGGATGAAGCAGTGGCTGATTGGCAGGAGGCAAAGAGTGGGAATAAAGGGAGTCTTTTCCAGCTGGCTGCTGGTGACTAGTGGTGTTCCACATGGGATTGTATTGGGACTGATTCTTTTACTGTTATACGTCAATGATTTGAATGATGGAATTCATGGTTTTGTTGCAAAATTGCAGACGATATGAAGATAGGTGGAGGGGCAGGTAGGTTTGAGGAAGTAGAGAGGCTACAGAAGGAGGCACATAATGGGTTAAGAGAAACGGCAGGTGGAATACAGTGTCGGGAAGTGTATGGTCATGCATTTTGATAGAAGTAATTAAAGGGTTGATTATTTGCTAAATGGAGAGAAAATACAAAAATCTGAGGTGTAAAGGGACTTGGGAGTCCTTGTGAATGATTCCCTGAAGGTTAATTTGCAGGTTGAGTCTAAGGTGAGAAAGCCAAATGTGATGTTAACATTAACTCCAAGAGGACTAGAATATAAAAGCCAGGATGTAATGTTGAGATTTAATAGAGCACTGATGAGGTCTCACTTGAAGTATTGTGAGCAGTTTTAGGCCCCTTACCTTGAAAATGATGTGCTGAAACTGGAGAAAGTTGAAAGAAGGTTTACGTAAATGATTCCAGGATTGAAAGGTTTGTCATATGAAGAGTGTTTGATGGCTCTGGGCCAGTATTCACTGTATTCATCAAGACTCATAAAGGCTCTTGGACTGAAACTTCAACTCTTTACTCTTTTCCATAGATGCTGCACGGCCTGAGTTCCTCCAGTATTTTGTGTGTATTAAAAAGTAGTTCTTATCTTTTTTTAATACCTTTTTAAGTATTTCCATGAAAGTTTGGCTAATTGGGCCAAAATGTACTGGTCCTGATTTATCCCAATTTATTGGAGTGTACTATAAAATTACTACTGGGTGGCCAATTTAATAGGTAATGCATTGAAACTAGATTAACAATTATTTTGTTCTCTTTTACACTTGTGTACGAGAAATGACATTCTTTCATTTGTTAAGTGCCGTGTCCTATAATGTCGCTGGTCATGGTCTTCCCATGACCATGATTGTTCTTGGCAAATTTTTCTGCAGAAATGGTTTGCCATTGCCAACTTCTGGGCAGGGACTTTGCATGATGGGTGGCCCCAGCCATTATCTACAGTCTCCAGAGATCGTCTACCTGGCACCAGTGTTCACATAACCAGAACTTGTGCAATGCACCAGCTGCTCGTACGACCATCTACCATCTGCTCCTGTGGCTTCACCTGATCCTGATGGGGGTGTGGTGCTAAGCAGATGCTACATCTTGCCCAAGGGTGACCCAGAGGCTAGCGGTGGTAAGGAGTGCCTTCAACCTCCTTTGGTAGGGAGGTGTCTTGCTAGAAATGACACTAAACAATCTTAAATTTTGAAGCCATGATCCTCCTGACTGTGAGGGTAAGATCCTTTCCTGCTGAGCGGAAAGATAAGGACATCATAAATACCCCAATGCATTGTGGGTAATGGGAATGTAATGTGTGTTACCTAGATGCCTGATGACAAGCTAGCTGACAATGAATTTCTGAATCACCTTTTGCCCTTGTTATTTAAGTTGCTTCCATTTCTCCACACACAAAGGCCACTTTATTAGTTAGCTCCTGTACCTAGTAAAGTGGCCACTGAGTGTATGTTCATGGTCTCCTACTGCTGTATCCCATCCACATCACGGTTCGATGTGCTGTGCATTCAGAGATGCTCTTCTGCACACCACTGTTGTAACGTGTGGTTATTTGAGTTCCTGTCAGCTTGAGCCAGTCTGGCCATTCTCTCATTAACAAGAGGTTTTCACTTACAGAACTGCTGCTCACAGATGTTTTTTGTTTTTTGCACCATTCTCTGTTAACTCTGGAGACTGTTGTGTGTGAAACTCCCAGGAGATCAGCAGTTTCTGAGATAAGGGATCGGTATTGTCTGACACCAACAATCAATCCACAGTCAAAATTACTTAGATCACATTTCTTCCCCATTCTGATATTTGACCTGAACAACAACCGAACCTCTTGACCATGTCAGCATGCTTTTATGCATTGAGTTGCTGCCACGTGATTGGCTGATCAGATATTAGGTGTACCTCATATAGTGGCCACTGAGGGCATGAGCATCAGTGCGGCTTCACTTCGGATATTGTGTTCATTTTTGCTTGCCCACTATAGAAAATGTTATCAAATTAGAATTGCTGCAAAATAATAAATTTCAAGACATACGTCGGTGATAATAGACCTGATTCTGATTTTGATACTAAGAGTGCAGAAATGATTTACCAGAATGTTGCCTAGTCTTGAGGGCCAGAGTTGCAAGGAGATGTTATGTAGACTAGGAATTTACAGCCTTGAATGTGGAAGATTGAGGGGCGACCTGTTAGAGGTATGGAGAGATAATTGGAGGCATAGACAGGGTGAAAGTACAATGCTTTTCCCTGAAGAAGGACTGTTAAATACAAGTGGGCATTGCTTTAATATCTGAGGTGAAGGACTGAACAGGGGCATCAGGGTCCGCTTCTTCAGACAAAGGGTGCTGCGTATTTGGAAGGAACTGCGGTTGAAGCAGGCACATTAGCAGTGTATAAAAGCCATCTCGTTACAGTAGGTATGTGAACACAAGAGATTCTGCAGATGCTGGAAATCCAGAGCAACACCCACAAAATGCTGGAGGAACTCAACAGGTCAGGCAACATCTATGCAAATGAATAAACAGGCAATACTTCGGGCCAAAACCCTTCATCAGGACATGGATTGGAGAGGTTGAGGGCTATGCGTCAAATGGGGTCAGCACGGGTAAGATGGGCTGAAGGGCCTGTTTCAGTGCTGTCTGAAACCATGACTATCAACTCTGGCTTTCTTTATTAGAGGTACGAATGGCCACCGCATATCCTTTTGCTCAGACTGACAGTTCTAGTTGCTCCTATAAGACCATAAGACATAGGAGCAGAATTAGCTCAGCATGGCTGATTCATTATCTCTCTCAATCCCATTCTCCTTTCTTTTCCCCATAACTTTTGATGCCCTGACTAGTCAAGGACCTATCAACCTCAACTTTAAGTGTACACAATGATTTGGCCTCCTCAGCCATCTGTGGCAATGAATTTCACAAATTCACCACCCTCTAACTGAAAAAATTCCTCCTCATTTTTGTTCTAAATGGATATCCCTCTATTCTGAGGCTGTGCTCTCTGGTTCTAGACTCCCCCACTATGGGAGACACCCTCTCCATGGCCACTCTATTTAGGCCTTTCAACATCCGATAGGTTTCAAAGAGATTCCCCCCCCCCCCCATTCTTCTAAACTCCAGCAAATACAGGCCCAGATCCACAAAACACTCCTCATGCATGAGTCCGAGCCACACACATCAAAGTTGCTGGTGAACGCAGCAGGCCAGGCAGCATCTCTAGGAAGAGGTACAGTCGATGTTTCGGGCTGAGACCCTTCCTCAGGACTAACTGAAAGAAGAGCTAGTAAGAGATTTGAAAGTCTTTTTAAAAAATGGTGAAAATAAAGCGGTGGGGGCCAGGGAACTTAAAATCACCGAAAAGTTTAAGAGTGTGAGAAGTGTCACGAACATAGGTAGGAAGGGATTGAACAAGGGGAGATAAAACCGTGTCGAGGTATGCAGAAACGAGTTCGGTGGGGCAGGAGCAAGCTGAGACAATAGGTCTGCCGGGACAGGCAGGTTTGTGGATCTTGGGCAGGAGGCATGAACCCTTTCATTCCCGGAATCATTCTCCTGAACCTTGTTTGAACCCTCTCCAATGCCAGCACACCTTTTTTGGAGGTTTCCAAAACTACTTACTATACTCCAAGTGCAGTTTAACCAATTTCTTATATTGCCTCAGACAATTAATCTTTTTTTCCAGCTAACAGTCCCGTCCCGTGTTTACAGACACCTGTGTCTTCTCCTTGCAGGTGTGTGCTACGCCGAGTTTGGTGTCCGGGTGCCGAAGACCACTGGCTCGGCCTACACGTACAGTTACGTGACAGTGGGAGAGTTTGTGGCCTTCTTCATCGGCTGGAACCTAATCCTGGAGTATCTGATTGGCACGGCAGCTGGCGCCAGTGCCCTGAGCAGTATGTTTGATTCACTGGCCAACCACACCATCAGTCACTGGATAGTGGACGACGTGGGCACCTTAAATGGACTCGGTAGGTCACCGTACACATTGCAGATTAAAGGTTACTTTACTTGCCATAAGAACTTCGAAATATGAAACATACAGAGAAATGTATCCTGTAAATGCTTGCAAAATAATCACAAGGTAGTACAGTTAATGAAAAATTAGCTTTATTTGTCGCATGTGCATCGAAACATACGATGAAATGCATAATTTGTGTCATAACCAAAACAAATAGATGCTGGGAACAGGAGTAGGCCTTCTGGCCCATTGAAATGGCTCCACCATTCAATAAAGATAAAAAATATTGCGTCTATTTGTCACGTGTACATGGAAACACACAGTGAAATTCATAGTTTGTATCAGTAACCAACACACTCTGAGATGTGCTCGGGGCAGTTCGTGTGATTCCAGTGCTAGCACAGCATTCCCACAACTCACTAACCCTAACCCATTGTCGTTAGGATGTGGGAAGAATCCACAGCACCCGGAGGAAACCCACATGGTCATAACAAGAACGTCCACGCTTCTTACAGACGGTGATGTGAATTGAACCCGGATTGCTGCCACTGCACTACCCGCTATGCTACCCGCCACCCCACGCTGACTGGGTTGATCAGCTGATGTCGAATAGCAATGGCTTCTATTCAGAGTTCATCCACAAAGCACGTTTGTTTTTTATGGGTCATTCCCTCTGAAGCCTCCCAGAATCTTACAGGTCCTTCACCAACACCACCGCCATCTCCACAGTTCTCCAGTGAGCCCTGCATTGTTGTATAATAATTAAGGACCCTGCATTGGTCAGGGCCGACCTTGAATGTTCCGCCCTAGCCATCTATGTGATTTGCAAGCCAGGGAAGTATGATATTGAGAGCAAGCTATAGCCAATGCAGCAGGTCCCCCCTCTCCACACAGCTGATGGATCCAAAGGAACAACAGAGACCCATACAATTTGGCACTGGTGTTGTCGCAGGAGTTGCCAGTCCGTGTTGCACTCAACGCAGGACTACCTTAGGGATTGTTCATCAGGGTTTACTTCCGAAGACTTCCCCATGAGTGGGTATAGCCTCAAGAGATCAGAGTTTTCCAGGTGAGCTCCCACACACGGCTGATGAACCCCATTTGCCCAAAGTGACTGTTTTTAAGGCACCATTAACCCACCTTTGCCCCTTCTGCCGTCAGTGAAACGGTTCCACTGGGCTTAGTAGCTAAACCACTTGTGAAGGCCAGGAGCTGGACTTGGTTGTCAGAGGTTATTTGAGGCGCATGCATTGGGAGCGTTTAATAGATAGTGGGAGCTTATCCCCATCTTCCCTCACTCTGCTATGACAGCTTTAAGGAACCTTATCTCTACCACCCTGCTGTTGTACATGCGTGTAATACACCATTACCCCAGATCTTCAGGGAACAACAGCGTAATTGTGGTCATAACAAGGGAAACAAAGTGGCCGATGTTCATAGTGCATAGTTCAGGTTCAACGGTGAAGTGGACAGGCTCTTGCAAACACAAGAAAAACATTCAGAACAATCACTTGCACTGTTTGTTGGACTGTGCACCACCTCCGATGCCTTCCTTCCTGGGTAGCTGAGACCACCGGCAACATGGTGCGCAACAAGTCCATCTCCACCGCCATCGAACAATCCGCCAGTGGGACAGACCTGCAATACCTGATGTTCTCAATACTTGGGAGTGTCTTGCAAACATACGACAGATGCAAGGGCCAAATAATTAGACCTTTGCTTGGACCTGGAGAGGCTACTGTTACTGAGGGTGTCGCCATATTGGTAAGGCCATTGTGAGTTATATCTTTGAGTTAGTCCCAAGGAAGTGCAGAAGAGACCCTGGATTAGTTCTGTATCAGAATGACAAATTTTTCTTCTTCGTTAAGATACCTCTACAGGGGCATAGCAGCTCACCCGAGTCCTCTGTCCTGGACCAGTCTTCCAAGTTTTCTTCAGGTGTCACCCATCTTCTTGGTAAAGATCCTTCCTCCCCCAGGATGAGGTCTCTGGAGGTTCTGTTGGCATTTCTGTAGCTCTGGGTTTTTAAAGAATGGGGTTAAACAATGGTAGGTTATTTGGTCATTGTAAATTGTTCTGTGATTAGACTAAGGTTTGCTTGGCAGTGTGGCTCATTGGGCAGGGAGTGCCTGTACTGGAATTTATCTCTAAATAAATTTAAAAAAATGTAATATTTGAATACTGGACCCTTAGAATAGAGCAGAGCAGATTTGAACCACAGTTTCCAAACAGAACAACTTTGCCTCTGTGCCATCTTCTGACCCTGGTGCCTAATTTTAGTGAGGATCTAGTGTTTGACAGGTTAAGCTTGTGGGCAAAGTCCAATCCTAATGGCCACTCATTGTTCTCAAGTGATTTGTACTGTTTCCTGTGTTTGTACAGGGAAAGGAGAGGAGTCCTATCCCGATATCCTTGCAATGATTATCGCTGTCATTGTGACGGTCATCATCTCCCTGGGGGTGAAGAACTCAGTGGGCTTCAACAACGTCTTGAACATCATCAACCTTGCAGCTTGGGTCTTCATCATGTTCGCAGGGCTGTTCTTCGTCAACGGCGCCAACTGGGATGGAGGAAGGTTTCTCCCCTTTGGGTGGTCTGGGGTAAGTAACAACCTCAAAACATTTGTACTGGCAGAATGCATTGGAATGTAATGAAGAGGGCGCTGTGTGATTCGTCTCTTCAGATTCAGATTCTCTTTAGTGCACACTCCCTTCAGACAGTACATACAAAGCCAGAAAGCATGTACTGTTGAAGTAACAGTGGTTGCCGAATAATAAAACAAAACAAGTAATGAAAATAACTAAAATAATGGCCCAGAACACACACACTCTTATGACTTAAAATTTTACTTGTACCTGTCAATACCAGAAGGATGCATTTCCCTCATATTCATGTGCCTGTCTAAAAGTCCCAATGTATCTGTCACCACCCCAGGCAGCACATCCCAGATACCCACCACTCTCTGTGTAAAACAACTTGCCCCTCACATCTCCTTTGAAATTGCCCCCTCAGACCTTAAATGCATGCCCTCTGGTATCAAACATTTCAACACTGGGAAAAATATTGATGCAGTTATATAGAAGGCAAGATAGCGGCTATACTTTATTAGGAGTCTGAAGAGATTTGCTATGTCAACAAATACACTCAAAAACTTCTATAGATGTACTGTGGAGAGCATTCTGACAGGCTGCATCACTGCCTGGTACGGGGGTCGGGGGGGGGGGCGCCTCGGCTACTGCACAGGACTGAAAGAAACTGCAAAGAGTTGTAAATTTAGTCAGCTCCATCTTGGGTACTAGCCTACAAAGTACCCAGGACATTTTCAAGGACCAGTGTTTCAGAGAGGCAGTGTCCATTATTAAGAACCTCCAGCACCCAGGGCATGCCCTTTTCTCACTGTTACCATCAGGTAGGAAATAGAGACCTGAAGGCACACACTCAGCGATTCAGGAACAGCTTCTTCCCCTCTGCCATCCAATTCCTAAATGGACATTGAACCCTTGGAAACTACCTCACTTTTTTTTTAAAGTATAGTGTTTCTGCTTTTTGCACGATTTTAATCTATTCAGTATAGGTATACTGTATAAAGTATACTGAACAAGGTTTACTTACTTATTATAATTACTATTATTATTTTATTCTTTTCTCTATATTGTATTGCATTAAACTGCTGCTGCTAAGTTAACCAATTTCATGTCACATGCCAATGATAATAAACTTGATTCTGATTCTGATTCTGAAGATACCATCTGTCTATTCTATCTATTGCTCACATAATCCTATAAACCTCTATTAGATCTACCCTCAGCCTCCACCTCTGCAGAGAAAACAACTCAAATTTGAGATGTTTTGGCATGGCCTGAGACTCAATGCATGGCTGCTGGGGGCTGCACTCACTCTGACAGAGACTTTCAACAATATTCCAGCTGCTGAGGCAGTTAAGGATTATTATTGTTCTGATTATTATTATTGGCAGGTAGGAATGGATGTTAAATTTCTTCAGCTAACTGAACAGAATACAATAGAGAAGAAATTATTTGACTTCTGCATTTTCTACTGCGTCAACTAATTTGTATCAGTGTGGAGATTTTTCTGAAATTGTTTTCTGGCAGATCATCAGTACCAGCTTTGTTCAATCACTCCATTGGACCATTAGACATAGGAGCAGAATTAGGCCATTCAGCCCATCGAGTCTGCTCCGGCCTTTCATCATGGTTGATTCCAGATCCCACTCAACCCCATATTCCTGCCTTCCCTTTGATGCTCTGACCGATAAGAGAACAATCAGTTTTCACTTTAAAAATACCTGCAATCTTTGCTGCCACCGCAGTCTGTGGCAGAGCATTCCACAGATCCACTACACTCTGGCTAAAAAAAATTCTCCTTACCTCTGTTCTAAAGGGTCACCCCTCAATTTTGAGGCTGTGCCCTCTAGTTCTGGATACCCCCACCATAGGAAACATCCTCTCAACATCCACCTATCTAGTCCTGTCAACATTCGGTAGGTTTCAAAGAGATCCCCCACATTCCAATGAGTACAGGCCCAAAGCTGCCAAACACTACCATATGTTAACCTATTCATTTACGGAATCATCCTAGTGAACCTCCTCTGGACTCTCTTCAATGACAACACATCCCTTCCCAGATATGGGGCTTAAAACTGTTGACAATACTCCAAGATCGGCCTGACTAGTGTCTGATAAACCCTCAACATTCTCTCCTTGTTTTTATATTCTATTCCCTTTGAAATGAATGTCAACATTGCATTTGCCTTCTCTACCACAGACTCAACCGGTAAATTAACCTTCTTGGACCCTTGCACAAAGATGCCCAAGTCCCTCTGCACCTCTGATGTTTGAATTTTCTCTCAAATTAGATAATATTCTGCACTTTTGTTCCTTTTACTAAAATGCATTATCATACATTTCCCAACATTGTCTTCCAGTTTTTTGCCCATTCTTCCAATATGTGTAAGCCTTTCTGTAATCACATTGCTTCCTCAGCACTACCTACCCCTCCACCTATTTTCATATCATCTGCAAACTTTACCACAAAACCATCAATTCCATTATCTAAATCATTGACAAACAATGTGAAAAGTAGCAGTCCCAATACTGACCCCTGAGGAACACACTAGTCACTGGCAGCCAATCGGAAAAGGCCCCCTTTATTCCCACTCAATGCCTCCTGCCTGTCAGCCATTCCTCTATCCATGCCAGTATCTTTCCTGTAACAACATAGGATTTTATCTTGTTAAGCAGCCTCATGTGTGCTACCTTATCAAATGCCTTCTGAAAATCCTAGTAAATGATATCCACTGCCTCTCCTTTGTCCACCCTGCTTGTTACTTCCTTGAAGAACTCCAACAGATTTGTCAGGCAAGATTTCCCTTCAGAGAAACCATGCTGACTTTGGTTTATTTTGTCATTAGTCTCCTAGTGCCCTGAAACCCCATCCTCAATAATAGACTGCAGCATTTCTCTCCTGCTGAGGTTAGGCTAACTGGCTTATAGTTTCCATTCTTTTGCCTTCCTCCCTTTTTAACAGTGGAGTGACATTTGTAATCTTCCAGTCCTCCAGGACCATGTCAGAATGGTGATTCTTGAAAGATCATGACCAATGCATCTGTTATCTCTTCAACATCCTCTCTCAGCACCCTGGGATGTAATTCACCTGGCCCAGGTGACTTATCCACCTCAAGACCTTTGAGTTTACTTAGCATTTTTTCCTTCTTAATAGCAATGGCACTCATTCCTGCTCCCTGACACTCATGGACCTCTGGCACACTGCTAGTGTCTTCCACAATGAAAACAGATGCAAAGTACCCATTAAGTTCATCTGCCATTTCTTTGTCCCCATTACTACCTCACCAGCATCATTTTCCAGTGGTCCAATATCACTTCTCACCTCCCTTTTACTCTTTATATAACTGAAAAAGCTTTTAGTATCCTGCTTTATATTATCGACTAGTTTGCCCTCATATTTCATCTTTTCCCTTCTTATGGTTTTTTTAGTTGCCTTTTGTTGGAGTTTAAAAACTTCCCAATCATCCAAATTCCCACTCACTTTTGCTACATTAGCTTTTATGCTGTCCTTAACTTCCCTTGTCAGCCACGATTGCCTAGCCCTGCCATTTGAGAACTTCTTTCTTTGTGGGACATATCTATCCTGCATCTTGTGAACTATTCCCAGATACTTCAGCCACCTCTGCTCTGCTGTCATCCCCGCCAGTCCATCTTGGCACGCTCCTCCCTCATGCCTTTGTAGTTCCCTTTATTCCATTGCAATACTGATACATCTGACTTATGCTTCTCCCTTTCAAATTGCCATATGAATTCTATCATATTATGATCACTGACTCCTAAAGGTTCCTTTTTAGCTTAAACTCTCTAATAAAATCTGCATTATTACACAACTCCCAATCTAAGTTAGCCTTTCCCCATGTAGACTCAAGCACTAGCTGCTCTACAAGCCATATTGTAGGCATTCAGCAAATTCCCCCTCTTGCAATCTGACACCAACCTGATTTTCCCAATCTCTTTGCATATTGAAGTCCCCCATTACAATTGTGACATTACCCATATTACGTGCCCTTTCCAGTTCCTTTTGCAATCTCAACCCTATATCTTGGCTACTATTTGGAGGGCTATATATGATTCCCTTAATTGATTTTTACCCTTGCAGTTTCTTAACTACACCCACAAAGATTTGGCATTCTCTGATACTGTGTTTCTAAAGATATAATTCCATCTCTTACCAACAGAGCCACACCACTGCCTATGCCTTCCTGCATGTCCTTTTAATACAACGTATATCCTTTGATATTAAGCTCCCATCTATGACTTCTTTCAGCCATGACTGTGTTGTCCACAACGTCATACTGACTACGCTCAAATAGCATCACGAGTTCATCTACCTTATTCTGAATACTATATGCATTTCAATACAGCACCTTCAGTCCTGCATTCTGTGCTCTTTTGAATTTTGCCTCTATGGTACAAGTGAACTCTTTGCACTGTCTGCATTTGTACCCAGTCATTGACCTGTCCGTCCTTACATTCATATTACACCCGTCATCTACTTGCAAACTAGCTAGCTCATCCTCAGTTCTGTCATACTGGTTCCCGTGCTCCTGCCATATTAGTTTAAACCACTCCCAACAGTTCTAGCAAAGGTACCCGCAAGGATATTGGTCCCATTCGGATTCACATGCAACCCTTCCTTCTTGTACAGGTCACACCTGCCCCAGAAGAGGTCCCAATGATCCAGAAATCTGTATCCCTTCCCCCTGCTCCAATTCCTCAGCCACGCATTTATCTGCCACCTCATTCTATTCCTATCCTCACTGTCACGTGGTACAGACAGCAACCCCGAGATTACTACCCTTGAGGTCCAGTTTCTCAGCTTCCTTCCTAACTCCCTGTGTTCTGTTTTCAGGACCTCCTTCCTTTTCCTGCCTATGTTGTTGGTAGCAATATGTACCACGACTTCTGTCTGCTCACCCTCCCTTTTCAAGATATTGTGGATGTGTTCAGAAACATCGTGGTCCCTGGCACCTGGGTGGCAAACTACCATATGAGTTTCTTTTTTGTCTTCACAGAATTGCCTATCTGTCTTACTGCTGCAGTCCTCTTCAGTTTCCTACCCTTCTGAGCCACAGGCCCAGACTCAGTGCCACAGGCACGGCCATTGTGGCTTTCCCCATTCTCTTGGCTTCCACCTGTAACCTTTGATGCCTGGATTAATCAAGAACTCATCAATATCCTCTTTAAATATGCTCATGACTTGACCTATACGGCCGTCTGTGTCAATGAATTCCACGGACTCACCACAGTCTGGCTGAAGAAATTCTTTTTATATCTGTTGTAACAAGATGTCTTTGTACCTGAAGCTCTCCCTGCTGGTTCTAGACTACACCACTGTAGGAAACATCCTCTTCACGTCCACTCTGCCTAGGCCTTTCAATATTCGATAAGTTTCAATGAGATTTTCCCTCATTCTTCTGAACTTGAGCCCAGAGCCATCAGATGTTCTGCATAGTTTGCCACAGCAAACTGTTGAGGCCAGTTCATTAGCTATGTTTAAAAGGAAGTTAGATATGGCCCTTGTGGCTACAGGGGTCACGGGGTATGGAGGGAAGGCTGGGTTCTGAGTTGGATGATCAGCCATGATCATAATAAATGGCGGTGCAGGCTCGAAGGGCCGAATGGCCTACTCCTGCACCTATTTTCTATGTTTCTATGTTTCTATATATTAACCCTTTCAATCCTGGAGTAGTCTCTTGAGCCTCCTCTGGACCCTCTCCAATGCCAGCATGTCCCTTCTTAGATAGGAGACAAAACTGCTCGCAATGCGATCTGCCTAATGCCTTATAAAGCTCCAACAGCACATCGTAGCTTTTATATTGTAATCCTCTCAAAATGAATGCTAACATTGCATGGCTGCTTTCCTTACCACTGACTCAATCAGCAAGTTAACCTCTCGGGAATCCTGCTCAAGGACTGCCAAGTCCCCTGCCACCTCTGATTTCTGAATTTTTTCCGTGTTTAGAAAATATTCTAGACATTGATTCCTTCTGTGAAAATGCATGACCATACATTTGTCAACACTGTATTCCATCTGCTGCTTCCTTGCCCTATTGAACAATCTGTGTAAGTCCTTCAACAGACTTCTTGCTTCCTCAAAACTACCTGTCCCTCCACTTATCTTTGTATCATGCACAAACCTGGCCACAGAGCCATCAATTCCATCATATAATGTGAAAAGAAACCCCCTGTGAAACACCACTCATCACCGGCAGCCGATCAGAAAAGAATCCCTTTATTCCTACTCTTTGCTTCCTGCCGGTCAGCTGTAGTCTGTAGTCTGTAAACTGCACGCCACTGTAGTCTGGCGGTGTTTAATAAATGCATTTGTTTAACACAACTCATTAACTTGAATGGATTCCAGGGAACTTCATCTCTTCTTTATCATCCAGCACCTTGAACTGAGTGTTACACTACTGACCAGATTTGAGAAATCCCGATAACTCCCCAGATTATCATCTGACCAAATGGCTTCCTTGTTGCCAGCAGCGGAATGGTCCTTACAGTATTGCGAGAAACCCCAGAGAGGAAATCCCAGAATTATGAGAAGGTTGCTGTTATGTTTTGTAATTCCAAAACATTTAACTAATTAAGGAAAAGACAGGAGTACGAAATGTGAGTGTAAGTTAGTTTTTTTACTTTAAACGAGGAGTGTGTACGTATCGTAAGGTAACATCATGACGCGTGCAATTCACTTATTTTTACAGATAACCAATAATGAATTATTTAAATGAACACTTAATCAAAGAATATATTAACAATATTACTCAAATGTAACTGAAATATTAATACACAACACTCCTCCCTGCTCAGCTATAAACTCCAATATAGAATACATTCTGAACTATATACACAGTATACTATATAATGCAACTCTTACATAGACATCCACAGCATAGTAAGTTTTTAAATTGTCCCATTCAGGCCTAAAAATTTACTTGACTGTGGAGGATTTCTTACTTTTGTGGGATAACATCATTCCTGACAAGGGAGGTCACTTTGCTTGGCAGCTGAGACTTGTGGCTGTGAAAGCAATCTCAGGCTCTGGGGCTTCCTCCTCAGAGTTTACTCTGAGTCTGTAGGAAGAGGTTCTGATTGCTTTAGACACCTTTCTTCTCCTTGCTCTTTCTTCTAGTTTGTGCCTCTTGATCTTGGGAAAATCCATTTAGTTCACTGGAATATCCCTCTACTTTACCATCTGATCTGTCCCCTTGGTTTCTTTATCCACAACACCATCAGATGAATCCTTTGTTTTTCATATCTCCATTTACTCCTTTCTCCTTGGCCTTCCATTCATCAAGAAGGGCATTGTCTTTACATCTACTTTTACCAGTAGCTTTTTGTCTCCCACTTGAAATTCATGCAGTAACCTTAACGCACACAGAGCAGATTCATGGTTCTTGGTACTCATAAAAGTTGAATGCACGAGCTTTCCTGAACCTCCTTGAAACCAAGCCACGTTTCTCAAGAAACTGCCCGATTAACAGATGAGAAGCTTTCTCAGCCACGTTTCTTATGAAAATGGAAACGTCAGTGCTTTCATTAATTTCATGCTTCCTCTGGGCAACTTGATCCTTCCTTAGTCCAATATCCTTCCCAACAGAAGTTAGTGACAGCATCAGTTTGCCATCTTTGGGCAACGGTTCATGGTGTGTAGCATGGAGACAGTTGTGGCATCATCCAGCACCTTTCTGTATTCACTTTCAGTTGACTCTGTTTCTCAGGGGATATGGCATGCAAATGGTAATCAGATCTCCAGTTGAGTTCTAGTTGTGCTGGTGCAACTGTCAGGTCACTGGTCTGAGTGCTACTGGTACCATGTAACCCAGTACTTACCTGTCGCATGGTCGAGTGGTCGGCGACTAAACCGGCTCCCCCACTGGGCTTGCCTGGTGAGGAGGGTGGCTAGACACCCTGCAGGACGAAAAACAAGACCTGTCAAATGTCGGATGAACCCTCTCGTAGGGTCAACGGTCATCTAGCAAACACTAACAAACACGTGTAGCGCGGAAAGGGCATCCCTTGCATCGAAGCTTGGTCTGGCCATTCACTGCGACAGAACTTCCCCCAGCCGTCTTGGACCCCACCATGCCACTGGATCCGGCGGGGGGGATGTCGAGAGGGTGGGTCTGGACCTGTGCAACCCCCTACTCACCTAAAATCCACTCACGCACACGCTGTTCCTTTCTGAGGAGTGGGGTATCCCACCCTACTAACTGACTGAAAGGAACCATCATCATGGATGGATAGCCAGAGAGAGAGTTGTGCTAGTCTTTCTGTTTTTACCATGTACAAGCCAAATGTGGGTTATTGGATTTTGCTGTTGCGCAGGAGTTACCTTTTCTCCAGTATATGTTCTTAATTGGACATCTGCAGGCTTCAGTTTAGTATCTTTGAAATACCATTCAAACTCTTTTTGTGGAATGACTGAAACAGCCAAACAGGTGCCCAATTCCATTTTATTTAATTTGCTATTCACTTAAGCCACATTGCTAGTTTGACGAAGGGTCTCGGCCTGAAACGTCGACTGCGCCTCTTCCTATAGATGCTGCCTGGCCTGCTGCGTTCACCAGCAACTTTGATGTGTGTTGCTAGTTTATTGTTAGTTTTCACATTGCAAATCCCAGGACTACTCAGTCCTGCATCACTCTCATCATTATCAGATTTTTCATTAACAGCGCGTAGTTTAGTGCTCTTTTTGAAATTGTAACTTGACTTTCTATTTTTTTCTCATCTCTGTGTCATCTAGTTATTTTTGTCTGGCCAACATGCTCTTCGTGTGTGTCCTACTGTTTATACATTTTCTGCAAATTAAACCTTTAAACCTGCACTGGTCTGGTGAATGTGAGCCTCTGCCACAACAGTAACACAATTTGCTCAGCCAGCTAGTTTCTGTTTAGATGTTGTAGTTCTGTTCACACACACTTTCATTCTGAACTGTGACTCAATTGCGTCTCTGCTGTTTCCACAGATAAAACTATTTCAATTACTCTTTTAAATGTGAGTTGTGCTTCAGTGAGGAGCCATTTTTGGATGCTTTCTTGTAACATTCCACAAACTAAACAATCTGGCAGCGCATCATTAAGCCTATCATTGACCTGACAATGAATCAGAATCAGAATGAAAATCAGGTTTATTATCACTGGCATGTATCAAGCTTGCTCTGACAATCCCGTCAATTAAATCACATACACTGAAATGGACACCCCTTCCTTTTGATTCTGCTATGAAACCAAAAATGTTCTGCAATAAACAATGGTTTCAGTTCTAAACATTCCTGCATTACAACCACAATATCAGCAAAGCTCATTTTGGCTGGTTTGATTGAAGTAGTCAAACTCCTAAGCAAAACATAGAAAACGTAGAAAACCTACAGCACAATACAGGCCTTCAGCCCACAAAGTTGTGCTAAACATGTCCCTACATTAGAAATTACTAGACTTCCCCATAGCCCTCTATTTTTCTAAGCTCCATGTACCTATCCAAAAGTCTCTTAAAAGACCCTATCGTATCTACCTCCACCACCATTGCCGGCAGCCCATTCCACGCACTCATCACTCTCTGAGTAAAAAACTTACCCCTGACATCACCTCTGTACCTACTCCCCAGCACGTTAAACCTGTGTCCTCTTGTGTTAGCCATTTCAGCCCTGGGAAAAAACCTCTGACTATCAACACGATCAATGCCTCTCATCATCTTATACACCTCTATAAGGTCACCTCTCATCCTCTGTCGCTCCAAGGAGAAAAGGCTGAGCAGGCCAAACTGTATGTTTTTACATGCAATGCACTCAGTAAAACTGGAACTTGTTTCATATTGTCTATTCAATTTGCTTTAAAATACTACTCTATCCATTCATAATACAAAATCCAGTTATCTGTTGTGCAATCAAACAGACATTTTTGTTCCTTTTTAATGATTATTAACACCTGGTGCTTAGTGTTTATGAACCCAAGAGTTCTTCCATTTTCTGTCTTTTTTAAAAATTTGTGTCTTCCCTTCCGAAGGACATGTGCTGCACTTTTTAAAACCTGACAGTAACTCACTGTGCTTTCTAAAAAGCCGAATGTCTTGCTGCATGTCAACTGGTCTGTTTTAAAAATACCTCATCAACCGTTGTTTCGGGTTTGTTTTAAAAGTACCTCAACACCATTGTTACGATTTGTAACTCGAAAACATAAAACTCATTGAGAGGGAGCCGGAAATGCAAGCATAACTTCATTTTTCACTTTAGGCGATGCACATGTACATATGACGTGATGCCATCATGAAGTATGCAATTCACTTACTTTGACATATAACTCAGAATGAATTATTTAAACAAATAAAAATGTTTACAACTGCTACTGAAATATTAAATACACAACAGGGGAATATTTTACACTGGGGCAGAGATCCTGACTGTCCACTTTGTCTATGCCTCTGATAATTTGACAAATCTCTATCAGATCTCCCCTCCACCGAGCCAGAGCAAACAACCCAAGTTTGCCCAAACTGTCCTTATAGCTCATGGCTTCTAATCCAGGCAGCATCCTAGTGAACCTCTTCTACACCTTTTTCACAGCCTCCACATCCTTCCTATAATTGGGTGACCAGTGACGCCTGACAAAAGTTTTATGTAGCTGCAGTATTACTTCCAACTCTTAGAAGAAACAATGAAGGGGTCTTAATTCAGCTCATGATAACCTGAACTCTTCCCCTTGACCTGAACATGTACTCAGATAACAGCTGTAGAACTTCAAGATCAGCATCAGATTTAATATCACTTGCATACAGTATGTTGTGAAATTTGTTGTTTTATTAAAAAATAAGTTAAATTAGTCGTGCAAAAAGAGAGTGAATAAAAGAAAAAAAAATACTGAGTTATTGTTCATGAGTTTATTGTCCATTCAGAAATCTGATGGTGGAGGGGAAAAAGCTGTACGTGGAACATTGAGAGTGTGTCTTCCGGTCCTGTACCTCGTCCTTGATAGCAACAAAGAGAAGAGGGCATGTTCTGGGTGACAGAGGTCCTTAATGATGGAGGCCACCTTTTTGAGTCATCACCTTTCGAAGGTGTCCGGGATGCTGGGGAGGCTGGTGCCCGTGATGGAGCTGGCTGAGTAGCTTTTTCCAAACCTGTGCAGTGGCCCCTCCGTTCCAGGCAGTGATGCAAACAGTTAGAATGCTCTCCACGGTACAGCTGTAGAAACTTCTACTCCTGTGGTAAACCATGTATATATGTTGTAACTGGGTTACCTGTCTGGACACACCCCTCTGCTGACTGCCCCTGTGGCTCCTCCCACAGAGTCCTGTATAAAGGTGTTCGCCTTGCCCCTCCCCCTCAGTCCGGGGGCAGACACTCACTGTGGAGGTCGTATTGTACAGCGAATAAAAGCCTTTTAGTATTTTTACCAAACCTCAGTCTTTTGGAGTAATTGAAGGTGCTTCAACTCCCTGTAACGTTAAATTTGCAATCTGCTGATACAGGTTTTCCAGGGTGCAGCCACCTGCTTCTACGCATTCATTGGGTTTGATATCATCGCCACGACAGGAGAGGAAGCAAAGAATCCGAACACTTCCATTCCCTATGCCATTACTGCCTCCCTTGTGATCTGCCTGACTGCGTATGTGTCTGTAAGTGAAATTTTCCATTGCTAATTGGCGACCTACGTTCTTTTTCTCAGGTTAGAGCCACTTCTATAAACTTCTCTTCCCTCTCCTCTGAGACACTCAGTACTTTGACCAACCTTAAGAACACAGAACATAGAACATAGACCATTACAGCATCGTACAGGCCCTTCAGCCCACGATGTTATGTTGACCTTTTAACCTACTCTGAGATCAATCTAATCCTTCCTTCACACTTAACCATCCATTTCCCTATCATCCGTGTGCCTACCTAAGCGCTTCTTAAATGCTCCGATAACATCGACCTCGACCACCACTCCTAGCTGGGTGCTCCACTCACTCGCCACTCTCTGCGTTGATAAACCTACCTCTGACATCACCCCCTACGCTTTACTCCCATCAGCTCAACATTAGAACCCCTTGTAATAGGCTTTTCCACTCTTGGAAAAAGTCTCTGCCTGTCCACTCCATCTATGTCTCTTATCACCTTTTGCATCACAACCTGGTACTCCAGCTGCAGTGCTCTCGACAAAAAAGCCTTGCAGAGGGTGGTTAGGGGAGCAGAGAAGGTTATTGGGGTCTCCCTACCTTCTGTCCAAGACCTCTTTCAGAGTCGATGCCTCCAGAAGATACGGTACATCATTAAAGACCCCTCACACCCTCTCCATGAACTGTTTGTTCTTCTGCCATCACGTAAACGTTACAGGAGCATCAAAACTAAAACCACAAGGCTACTAAACAGCTTCCTCCCACAGGCAGTCAGACTGCTAAATAGCTGCTCCACCTGACTCTGCTTTGGACACCTTTAACTTGCACTGGACACTTATAACTGATTTAACTGACATGTGGCTGTTGTGTTTTACTATTTATTGGTATGTTTATTATTTGGTCTGGCATTTGTTATATTATGATTGCACTGCCCCTGAGAAACGCTGTCTCATTCTGCCCTGCAGAGCTGATGTATGGTTAGAATGACAATAAAGTTTTTTAAATCTTTGAATCTTGAATATTGTACACCTCGATTAAGCCACCTTTAATCATCTTTCATTCCAAAGAGAAATACTGCAGCTCACTGAACCTATCCCCTTAAGACACACTCTTTAATCTCATAAGACCTGCCCACAGTAGTGTACCAGTTCGAGCGACACTGAGACAGCTTGGAGTGCTGGAGTTCAGAGTTCAATTCTGGCACATCTGTAAAGAATCTCCGTCTACCTTCCATGTGGAATAATGTATGGGTTTTCTGGCTTCCTCCCACAATCCAAAGACGTACTGGGCAGTTTAAAAATTATCCTGTGATCAGGTTAGGGTTAATCATGGTTGTAGGGGGTTGCTGGGATGGTATGGCTCAAAGGGCCGGGAGCACCAGTGCCACACTGTATAAATAAACAAAATATCCCATTCAGCATCCTGAAATCTCCTCTGTCTCCACTCTAAAGCTTCCATATCCTTCCTATATTGGGGCAACAACTTTGCAAGTGTAGTCCAACCAGGATTTTATGAAGCAGCAACATTTCCTTTCCAGTGCTCTGTTGTCACTTTGCATATCTTACTGTTCGATATTGGGATTTATAATGCTGGAATCAGCTTGTAGTTCATTAGTTTTTTATGTGCCGTGCCATATATCACATGCAATCAGGGTCTTTCCATGGTTATTACTGTTCTTGGCAAACTTTTCCACAGAGGCAGTTTGCCATTGCCTTTTTCTGGGCAGTGTCTTTACAAGACAGGTGACCCCAGCCATTATCAATACCATTCAGAGATTGTCTGCCTGGCGTCAGTGGTCACATAACCAGGACTTGTGATATGCACCAGCTGCTCATACGACCATCCACCACCTGCTCCCATGGCTTCATGTGACCCTGTTCAGGGGGCTTAACAGGTGCGACACCTTGCCCAAGGGTGACCTGCAGGCTAGCGGATGGAAGGAGCACCTTACACTTCCTTTGGTAGAGATGTACCCTCACCAACCACCCATAGCTTGCAGTTAAGGGGCAAAAACTGAACTGCTGGATAAACTCCGGTATAATACACACAGAATGCTAAAGGAGCTCAGTGGGTCTGTATTTCCTTGTATCTCTTGTATTTATGATATGCTGGAATCAGCTTGTCAGGCAACATCTGTGGATGGAAATGGACAATAGACGTCTGTAGCTCAAATTTATAGTTGTTCACAGGTACGTGTGTATACAGCTAAATGAAACAACATTCTTCTGTGATCAAGGTGCAAAACATTACATATAACTCACACACATAACACATTAAGTAATATTACCACAAATTAATTAACAAATAATAAGGTGCATTTATATCACAGGTCAACAAGTAAACAGTATAACACTACTGGCTCCACATATGTGATGAGACCCGGGTGGTGGCAGAGAGTTCAGTAGTCTCACGGCCTGGGGTAGAAACTCTTTCCCATCCTAGCAGTTCTTGCCGTTGCTATGGTATCTCCTGCCTGATGGTAGAGGTTCAAAGAGCTTATTGGACGGATGGGAGGGACCACTGACAATGATTAGGGCCCTGCGTATACAGTGCTCCTGATAAATATCTTTAATGGGTGGAAGACAAACCCTCCCAATCCTCTCAACAGTCCTCGCAACCCTTTGTTTGGACTTGTGGTCTCAGATCAAGACACCAAAATGGAAGAGTCTTGACCCAGAGTATCGCCCGCCCTTTGCTTTCACACATGTGTAACATTTTGAATTCAATCACCAGACTAATGAAGGCCAACATACCAGGCACCAGATGGAGACCTTTGGGTTTGTGAGGAAGTTTGCAGTGAATGTGCAGAGAAGGCTCTGCCGTTTATCAGAGTGGATAGAACTTAGGAGTGTAAGGCAGTCAAAGATAAATCTCTTTGGAACCTGAGAGAATCTTCCTTCTCCATGGAATCTCCCTTCTCCTGAGGTGATTTAAAGGGAAGCTAGAGAAATGATCTATGTACTGGATATCAGAATTAGAATCAGCTTTAATATCACTGACACACACTCAGTGGCCACCTTAACACCTGCCTGCTGATACAAATATCTAATCAGCCAATCCTGTGGCAGCAACTCAGTGCATAAAAGCATGCAGACATGGTCAAGAGGTTCAGTTGTTCAGACCAAACATCAGAATGTAGGAAGATGTGATCTATGGTCTTTTGGCCTTATAAGTGATCTTGACCAGGGAAAGATGGAGTGATAAAAGTATCTCAGAAACTGCTCATCTCCTGGGAATTTCACACACTACATTTTCTAGAGTTTACAAAGAATGGTACAGAAAACAAAAACATCCAGTGAGTTGCAGTCAATAGACAATAGACAATAGGTGCAGGAGTAGGCCATTCGGCCCTTCAAGCCAGCACCACCATTCACTGTGATCATGGCTGATCATCCACAATCAGTATCCAGTTCCTGCCTTCTCCCTGTATCTCTTGACTCCACCATCATTAAGAGTCCTATGCGTAAAAATGCCTTGTTAACGAGAGAGGTCAGAGGAGAATAGCAAGACTTGTTCAAGCTGACAGGAAGCATAGAAACATAGAAAATAGGAGCAGGAGTAGGCCATTTGGCCCTTCGCACCTGCACCGCCATTCAGTATGATCATGGCTGATCATCCAACTCAGAACCCTGTACCTGCCTTCTCTCCATACCCCCGATCCCTTTAGTCACAAGGGCCATATCTAACTCCCTCTTAAATATAGCCAATGAACTGGCCTCAACTGTTTCCTGTGGCAGAGAATTCCACAGATTCACCACTCTGTGTGAAGAAGTTTTTCCTCCTCTCAGTCCTAAAAGGCTTCCCCTTTATCCTTAAACTGTGACCCCTCATTCTGGACTTCCCCAACATTGGGAACAATCTTCCTGCAACAAGCCTGTCCAATCCCTTTAGAATTTTATACTTTTCAATAAGACCCCCCCCCTCAATCTTCTAAATTCCAGCGAGTATAAGCCTAGTCGACTCAGTCTTTCTTCATATGAAAGTCCTGCCATCCCAGGAATCAATCTGGTGAACCTTCTTTGTACTCTCTCTGTGGCAAGAATGTCTTTCCTCAGATTAGGGGACCAAAACAGCACACAATACTCCAGGTGTGGTCTCACCAAGGCCTTGTACAACTGCAGTAGAACCTCCCTGCTCCTGTACTTGAATCCTCTTGCTATGAATGCCAACATACCATTCGCCTTTTTCACCGCCTGCTGTACCTGCATGCCCACTTTCAATGACTGGTGTATAATGACACCCAGGTCTCATTGCACCTCCCTTTTTCCTAATTGGCCACCTTTCAGATAATAATCTGTTTTCCTGTTCTTGCCATCAAAGTGGATAACCTCACATTTATCCACACTAAATTGCATCTGCCATGAATTTGCCCACTCACCTAACCTATCCAAGTCACCCTGCATCCTCTTAGCATCCTCCTCACAGCTAACACTGCCGCCCAGCTTCGTGTCATCTGCAAACTTGGAGATGCTGCACTTAATTCCCTCCTCTAAGTCATTAATATATATTGTAAACAACTGGGGTCCCAGCACTGAGCCTTACAGTACCCCACTAGTCACTGCCTGCCATTCTGAAAAAGTCCCGTTTATTCCCACTCTTTGCTTCCTGTCTGCCAACCAATTCTCTATCCACATCAATACCTTACCCCCAATACCGTGTGCTTTAAGTTTGCACACTAATCTCCTGTGTGGGACCTTGTCAAAAGCCTTTTGAAAATCCAACTATACCACATCCACTGGTTCTCCCCTATCCACTCTCCTAGTTACATCCTCAAAAAATTCTATAAGACTCGTCAGACATGATTTTCCTTTCACAAATCCATGCTGACTTTGTCCGATTATTTCACTGCTTTCCAAATGTGCTGTTATCACATCTTTGATAACTGACTCTAGCATTTTCCCCACCACCGATGTCAGGCTAACCGGTCTATAATTTCCTGGTTTCTCTCTCCCTCCTTTTTTAAAAAGTGGGGTTACATTAGCCACCCTCCAATCCTTTGGAACTAGTCCAGAATCTAACGGGTTTTGAAAAATTATCACTAATACATCCACTATTTCTTGGGCTACTTCCTTAAGCACTCTGGGATGCAGACCATTTGGTCCTGGGGATTTATCTGCCTTTAATCCCTTCAATTTACCTAACACCACTTCCCTAATAACATGTATTTCCCTCAGTTCCTCCATCTCACTGGACCCTCTGTCCCCTACTATTTCCGGAAGGTTATTTATGTCCTCCTTAGTGAAGACAGAACCAAAGTAGTTATTTAGTTGGTCTGCCATGTCCTTGTTCCCCATGATCAATTCACCTGTTTCTGACTAAAGGACCTACATTTGTCTTAACCAATCTTTTTCTTTTCACATATCTATAAAAGCTTTTACAGTCAGTTTTTATGTTCCCTGCCAGCTTTCTCTCATAATCTTTTTTCTCCTTCCTAATTAAGCCCTTTATCCTCCTCTGCTGAACTCTGAATTTCTCCCAGTCCTCAGGTGAGCCACTTTCTCTGGCTAATTTGTATGTTTCTTCTTTGGAATTGATACTATCTCTAATTTCTCTTGTCAGCCACGGGTGCACTACCTTCCCTGGTTTATTCTTTTGCCAAACAGGGATGAACAGTTGCTGTAGTTCATCCATGCAACTTTTAAATGCTTGCCATTGCATATCCACCGTGAATCCTTTAAGTGTCATTTGCCAGTCTATCTTAGCTAATTCACGTCTCTTACCTTCAAAGTTACCCTTCTTTAAGTTCAGAACCTTTGTTTCTGAATTAACTATGTCACTCTCCATCTTATTGAAGAATTCCACCATATTATGGTCACTCTTACCCAAGGGGCCTCGCACGACAAGATTGCTAACTAACCCTTCCTCATTGCTCAATACCCAGTCTAGAATGACCTGCAATCTAATTGGTTCCTCGACATGTTGGTTCAAAAAACCATCCCGCATACATTCCAAGAAATCCTCTTCCTCAGCACCCTTACCAATTTGGTTCATGCAATCTATATGTAGATTGAAGTCACCCATTATAACTGCTGTTCCTTTATTGCACACATTTCTAATTTCCTGTTTAATACCATCCCCAACCTCACTACTACTGTTAGGTGGCCTGTACACAACTCCCACCAGCGTCTTCTGCCCCTTAGTGTCATGCAGCTCTACCCATATCGATTCCACATCCTCCCAGCTGATGTCCTTCCTCTCTATTGTGTTAATCTCCTCTCTAACCAGCAACGCTACCCCACCTCCTTTTCTTTCATAGAACATAGAACATAGAATAGTACAGCACAGAACAGACCCTTCGGCCCACAATGTTGTGCCGACCCTCAAACCCTGCCTCCCATATAAGTCCCCACCTTAAATTCCTCCATGTACCTGTCTCGTAGTCTCTTAAACTTCACTAGTATATCTACCTCCACCACTGACTCAGGCAGTGCATTCCACGCACCAACCACTCTCTGAGTAAAAAACCTTCCTCTAATATCCCCCTTGAACTTTCCACCCCTTCCCTTAAAGCTATGTCCTCTTGTATTGAGCAGTGGTGCCCTGGGGAAGAGGCGCTGGCTATCCACTCTATCTATTCCTCTTAATATCTTGTACACCTCTATCATGTCTCCTCTCATCCTCCTTCTCTCCAAAGAGTAAAGCCCTAGCTCCCTTAATCTCTGATCATAATGCATACTTTCTAAACCAGGCAGCATCCTGGTAAATCTCCTCTGTACCCTTTCCAATGCTTCCACATCCTTCCTATAGTAAGATGAACAGAACTGGACACAGTACTCCAAGTGTGGCCTAACCAGAGTTTTATAGAGCTGCATCATTACATCGCGACTCTTAAACTCTATCTCTCGACTTATGAAAGCTAACACCCCTTAAGCTTTCTTAACTACCCTATCCAACTGTCTATCCCTCCTGAATATTGAATATTGAAGGCCACAGTAACTCTAATAACCACACATTCAATGGTGTATGGACCTTGAAGTGGATGGGGTGCAGCAGCAGATGATCACAAACATACAGAAGTACACTCCGTGACCTTTTTTATTGGGACCTCCTGAATGCACTTGATGAAATTTGTTGTTTTGTGGCAGCAGTACAGTGTAATACATAAAGTAGACTATAAATTATGGGAAGGAATATATCTCTTATTGAAATATGTTGTCGTTCAGCTCTACTCTCAGAAGGACAATGATCTTGCAAATATGATTGATGGACGCAGAGGAACTTTGATTCTCTTCCAGAAGGTTAAATATTTATGAAGTTCAGTATTATATGTTGTATTCGTGGCCAAGTGGTTAAGGCATTAGACTAGCGATCTGAAGGTCATGAGTTCGAGCCCCAGCCGAGGCAGTGTGTTATGTCCTTGAGCAAGACACTTAATCACACATTGCTCTGCGACGACACTGGTGCGAAGCTGTATCGGCCCTTGCCCTTCCCTTGGACAACACTGGTGTCATGGAGAGGGGAGATTTGCAGCATGGGCAACTGCCGGTCTTCCATACAACCTTGCCCAGGTCTGTGCCCTGGAGAGTGAAAACTTTCCAGGCGCAGATCCATGGTCCCGCAAGACTAACGGATGCCTTTTTACATTGAAACCTATGACAGCTTTGACCATCGAGCAATCCGGACATCAGAAGTTTGCGAAGAGGGGATTTCACTCAGGTGCACTGCCCAAGTAGAAAAAGGCAGTGACAGATCGCGGCAGCGTAACTGAGCTCTGACCAGCGACCAGTCCATATTCGGGCTTGATTAGCAAGAGCAAGTTAAAGGAAGGCAGGGACAAGCACAACAGTCTTCACTGCAGCAGGTATCGTCTGAGTGGACAGAGTTATAGTGATGATGCTGAGGCTTCAGCTCTTCGAGGCTTCAGTCAGAGAAAGCAAAGAAAAGAAAAGCTCTCAGTTAAGTTTTTTTTTAACCTCCCTTCTTTATATCTGCTCAGTTCGGACAGTAGAGATGCCAGTCAGGGTAGTTGAATGCTCCACTTGCAGGATGTGGGAAGGCAAGGAGATATCCAGTGTCCCTGACTACAACTGTGAGAAGTGCATCCAGCTGTGGCTTCTAACAATCCCCATTAGGGAGCTGGAGCTGGAACTGGATGAACTCTGGATCATTCGGGACGCTGAAGGGGTGAAAGATAGGATGTATAGAGAGGTAGTTATACCTGAGGCGCAGGACACCGGACACCGGGTGACAGTCAGGATTGGGAAGGGGATTAAAGAGCCAGTGCAGAGCACCCCTGTCACCATTCCTCTCAAAAACAGGTATATCACTTTGGATACTGTTGGGGGAGATGGCCTAGTCAAGGAAAGTCACAGTGGTCGGGTCTCTGGCACTGACTCTGGGTCTGTGACTCAGAAGGGAAGTGGGGGAGAAGAGGAACACTGTAGTGATAGAGGATTCATTAGTTAGGAGAATGGACAGGAGGTTCTGTGGGCAAAAATGAGGTTCTTGGACAGTATATTGCCTCCTGGAAGCCAGGGCCTGGGGCATCTCAGATTGAGTCCTCAGCATTCTTCTGTGGGAGGGTGATCAGCCAGAGATCGTGGTCCATGTAGGTACCAATGATATGGGTAGGGTGAGTGATGAGGTTCTGCATTGGGAGTTCAGGGAGTTAAGTGCCAAGTTAAAGTGCAGGACCTGAAGAGTTGTGATCTCAGGATTGCTACCCATGCCATGTGCTAGTAATTCTAGAAATTACAGTTCAGTATATGGCTAAGGAGTAGGAGGGAAGGCATAAGATTTTTGGGTCATTGGGCTCTCTTCCAGGGAAGGTGGAACCTGTACAGAAGGGACAGTTTGTACCTGAACTGGAGGGGGACTAATATCCTAGTGGGAAGTTTTGTTAATGCTGCATGGTGGGGTTTAAACTAAAGTTGCAGAGGGATGGGAACCAATGTGCCAGAACAGATAGTGGAGAGCTCATGGAGACAGATGTTGGTGAGACCTCAGACAAAGTTAGGAATCAAAAGCTTGAGAATGGTGCAACTGGTGTCCTGGACTACATGCATTTCAAAGCAAGAAATACAGTATCGTAGGAATGGCGGATGAGCTCAGGGCATGGATCAACAGCTGGAATTATGACGTTGTAGCCATTAGTGAAACTTGGTTGCAGGAGGGACAGAACTGGCAGTTCAGTATTCTGGGATCCGATGTTTTAGACATCACAGACCAATCAAAGGAGGACGGATGGCATTACTAGTCAGGGAAAGTGTCACAGCAGTGGTCCATCAGGACGGACTGGAGAACTCAACTAGTGAGGCGTTATGTGTGGAAATGAGAAATAAGAAAGGTCTTATGGTCATGTAAAATGATTAAAAATATAATTTCATATCCCTCGTTCCCCACTGTAGTAGAGTTGGGCGATTCCATGTCAAGTTTCCATGACCATAAGACAAGGGAGTAGAGTTGGGCGATTCAGCCAACTGAGTCTGCTCGACCATTCAATCAAAGTTGACTGATCTTCCCCCTCCATCTCATTGGGCCGGAATGGTGGAGCAGCAGTAAACGTAATGCTGTTATAACTTCATGTGTAAGATCTGGATTCAATTCCCTCCACAGTCTATAAGGAGATTGTACATTCTCACTGTGACCATCTGGTTTCCTCCAGGTGCTTTGGTTTCCTCCCATATTCCAAAGATGTACAGGTCAGGGTTAGTGAGTTGTGTTGGTTCCAGAAGTGTGGCGACATGTGTGGGCTGCCCCCAGCAAAATCCCTGCTAATTTGACTTGGTGTCAATAGTGCATTTAATAGTATGCTTCAATGTGCATGTGATAAATAAAGCTAATCTGAATCTATCTTCATTCTCCTGCTTTCTCCTTATGACCTTTGACATCCTCACCTATCAAGAACCTATCAAGCTCCACTTTAAATATACCTAATGACTAGGCCTCCTTGGCCATCCGCGGCAATGAGTTCCACAGATTTACTACCCTGTAGCTGGGAAATTCCTAATCCACATCCCAAAGCCTTTTTGCGGAGTTCGGCTTGGTGCCTGGCCTATTTATTCTTTCTGGTGTGCCCTGGGTTTTTGTGGCCTCGAAGCAGGGGCTGTAAAATGTTGGCTGCTGTACCTGGCTGTGACCTCCGGTGCTGATACAACAGGCTCTGAACCGATATAAGGTGCCGGGCTTCAGTTCCTCGCAGACGTACTCGTTGGACGATCCGCTGTACACCACCTCCCACTGGCTTCCTGTAAAAGGACATTGAGGAGGAACATGAGCATCTCCCGAAGCTCCCTCGTCCAATCACCACTGACAATTCACTGCATACCAGGCGAGGATATCAACCTATAAGTAGGCAGGGGACTGACCTCTGCACCCAGTGTCATGGAGACCAGGGTGAGGTACAGCAACTCCCCATGGCTTATCACACAGTATAGTCCCTTAGCCTGAAATACTGGGGAAGGATGGATACAGTAATGGGTTCCTAAAATAGATGAGATAGAGTTTGTCAGATGTGTTCAGAAAAGTTTCCTTAATCAGTGCGTAGAAGTCCCAATGAGGGCGTGTGCAATACTGGATCTGCTGTTAGGGAAAGACAGGGCAGGTGACAGAAGTTTGTGTAGGGAAGCACTTTGCATTCAGTGACCACGATGCCATTAGCTTCAAAGTAAATATGCAGAGGGACAGGTCTTGTCTGTAGATTGAGATTCTAAATTGGAGAAGTGCTAATTTTGATGGTATCAGAATGGGAAAGGTTGTTTTATGGCAAAGGTATACTTGGAAAGTGGGAGGTCTTCAAAAATGAAATTTTGAGAGTACAAAGCTTGTATGTGGCGGTCAGAAAAGAAAGGTACCAAGTGCTGGGAACCTTGTGTACGGAAAACTTCGCACCTAGTGACCACAATGCTATTAGTTTCAAAATAAATACACAAAACATTAGAACTAGTCGATGAGTTGAGATTCTAGATTGGAGTGAGGCCAACTTTGATGGTATTAGAAATGAAATGGTAAGTGTGGTTCGGGACAGGCTGTTTTCTGGCAAAGGTGTACTTGGTAAATGGCAGGGCTTCGAAAGTGTAATTTTGAGAGTACAAAGCTTGCATGTTCCTGTCAGAATAAAGGGTAAAGCTAACAAGTTTAGGGATTTTGTTCAAGAGAGATTGAGGCCCTGTTAAGAGGGAAAAGGAAGTGAATAGCAGGTATAAGACCATAAGACCATAAGACAAAGGAGCAGAAGTCAGCCATTCGGCCCATCGAGTCTGCTCCACCATTTTATCATGAGCTGATCCATTCTCCCATTTAGTCCCACTCCCCCGCCTTCTCACCATAATATTTGATGCTCTGGCTACTCAAATACCTATCAATCTCTGCCTTAAATACACCCAATGACTTGGCCTCCAGTGCCCCTGTGGCAACAAATTCCATAGATTCACCACCCTCTGGCTAAAAAAATTTCTTCGCATCTCTGTTCTGAATGGGCGCCCTTCAATCCTTAAGTCATGCCCTCTCGTACTAGACTCCCCCATCATGGGAAACAACCTTGCCACATACACTCTGTATAGGCAAGTAAGAACAAATGAGGTGCTTATGCAGTACAAGAAATGCAAGAGAATATTTAATAAAAGAATCAGGAAAGCCAAAAGAAGGCATGAAGTTGCTGTAGCAGACAAGGTGAAGGAGAATCCTCAGGGATTCTACAGGCTCAGTATGTTAAGATCAAAAGGATTGCAAGGGACAAAACTGGTCCTCTGGAAGACCAGAATGGTAATCCATGTGTGGAGCCAAAACAGATTGGGGAGAGTTTACATGCATTTTTTGCATTTGAATTTACTCGGGAGAAGGGTACAGCGTCCATAGTAGGGAGGTAAAGCTGCATCAACTTCATGGATCCTCTGCAGACTGCAGAGGAGGAGGTGTTTGCTATCCTGAGGCAAATCAGGGTGCATAAATCCCCAGGGCCTGACAAGGTGTTCCCTCGGACCCTATGGGAGGTTAAGTGTAGAAATTGCCAGGGCCGTAGCAGAGATCACTGGACAGCTCCCAGAAGACTGGAGGATAGCCAGTGTTGTTCTGCTGTTTAAACAAGGCTCTAAACAGCAACCAGCAAATTATAGGTCAGTGAGTCTGGCATCAGTTGTGGGAATGTTATTGGAAGGTATTCTAAGGGACCAGATATATAAGTTTGCAGATGGACATGGAATGACGAAGGATATCATCATGGCTTCATGCATAGTAGGTCATGTGTAGAAATATTTATATAGATTTATGGAGATTTCTGAGGAAGTTACCAGGAAAGTAGATGAAGTTAAGACAGCGGATGTTGTCTACAGGGACTTTAGTAAGGCGTTTTACAAGATTCCGCATGGGAAGCTGGTTAGGCAGGTTCAGTTGCTCGGCATTCAGGATGAGGTAGTAAATTGGATTAGACAACAGCTTTGTTGAAGAAATTGGAGAATCACAGTGAAGAATTGCCTCTCTGACAGGGGGCCTATGACCAGTGGTGTGCTGCAGGGATCAATGCAGGGTCTGTTGTTGTATGTCATCTATATCAATGATCTAGATGATAATGTGGTTAACTGGATCAGCAAATTTGCAGATGACACCAAGATTGATGATATAGAGAACAGTGAAAAGGACTATCATAGCTTGCACCAGCTGTAAAAATAGGCTGAAAAATGGCAGATGGAACTTAATGTCATAGTCATAGTCATACTTCATTGACCCCAGGGGAAATTGGTTGACAAATGCGAGGTTTGCATTTGGTAGGTCTTACACAGGACACTGAGGAGTGTGGTAGAACAAAGGGATCTGGGAATACAGGTATATAATTTGTTGAAAGTGGCATCAATGGCCTTTATAAATCAATGTATTGAGTACTGAAGATGGGATGGCATGTTGAAATTGTATAAGACATTGGTGAGGCCTAATTTGGAGTATAGTGTGCAGTTTTGGTTACCTTCATATAGGAAAGATGTAAACAAGGTTGAAAGAGTGTAGAGAAAATTTACAAGGATGTTGCTGGGTCTGGGAAAACTATAGGATCAGAATTAGGCCATTCAGCCCATCGAGTTTGCTCTGCCATTCTATCAAGGCCGATCCTGGATCCCACTCAATCCCATAACCTGCCTTCTCGCCATATCCTTTGATGCCCTGACCAATCAGGAAAACTATCAACTTCAGCCTTAAATATATACCCAAGGGCTTGGCCTCCACTGCAGTCTGTGGCAAAACATTCCACAGATTCACTACTTTCTGGCTAGAAAACTTCCTCCTTACCTCTGTTCAAAAAGGTTGCCCCTCAATTTTGAGGCTGTGCCCATGAGTTCTGGATACCCCACCTTAGGAAACATCCTCTCCACATCCATCCTATCTAGTCCACTCAACATTCGGTAGGTTTCAATTAGATCCCCCCGCAGTCTTCTAAATTCCGGTGAGTACAGGCTCAAAGCTGACAAATGCTCCTCATACGTTAACCCCTTCTTTCCCAGAAACATCCCTGTGAACCTTCTCAAGAACCCTTTCCAATGACAACACATCCTTTCTTAGATATATTTGGCCCAAAACAGTTGACAATACTCTAAGTGTAGCCTGACTAGTTTCTTATAAAGCTTCAGCATTATCTCCTTGCTTTTATATTCTATTCCCCTTGAATAGAATGGCAACGTTGCATTTGGCTTCTTTACCACAGACTCAACCTGTAAATTAACCTTCTGGGAGTCCTGTACAAGGACTCCAAAGTTCCTCTGCACCTCTGATGTTCGAACCTTCTCCTCATTTAGACAGTAGTCCACACTATTGTTCCTTTTAACAAAATGCATTATCGTACATTTCCCAACACTATATTCCATCTGCCAATATTCCATCCTTCCGATTCGTCTCAGTCCTGCTGTGCTCGCATTGCTTCCTCAGCACTACCTATCCCTCCACCTATCTTCATATCATCAACAACTTTGCCTCAAAACCTTCAATTCCATTATACAAATCAGTGACAAAAAATGTGAAAAGTAGTGGTCCCAATACTGACCCCTGAGGAACACCACTAGTCACTGGCAGCCATCCAGAAAAGGTCTCCTTTATTCCCACTCTCTGCCTCCTGCCTTACATCCATTTCTCTATCCTTGCCAGTATCTTTCTGTAATGGCATAGGATTTTATCTTGTTAAGCAGCCTCATGTGTGGCACCTTATCAAATGCCTTCTGAAAATCCAAGTAAATGACATCCACTGCTTCTCCTTTGTCCACCCTGCTTGTTACTTCCTCAAAGAACTCTAACAGATTTGTCAGGCAAGTTTTCCCCTTACAAAAACCATGCTGACTTTGACTTATTTTATCAATAGTCTCCAAGAACCCCAAAACCTCATTCTTAATAATAGACTCCAACACTTTCTCAGCCACTGAGAATTTAATGCAGGCAAGTGTGAGGTTTTGCACTTCCATAGGACCAACCTGGAGGACCTGTATTATAAGGAATGATTGAATAGGTTAGAACTGTATTATTTAGAATGCAGAAGATTGAGAGGAGATTTGATAGAGGTTTATCAACATTATGAGGGAAATAGGTTAGGTAAAAGGCACACAGGTTTTTTTTCCATTGAGGTTGGATGGGACTTCAACCAGAAGACATGGCTCAAGGGTGAAAGGTGAGAAGTTTAAAAAGAACATGAGGGGAAACTTCTTCACTCAGAGGGTTGTGAAAGTGTGGAATGAGCTGCCAGTAAAAGTGATGCATGCGAGCTCAATTTCAACATTCTGGAGGTTTGGATAGCAGCGGTATGGAGGGCTATGGTCCCAGGCCAGGTCAATACGAGTAGGCAGTTTAAATGGTTTCAGCATGGGGTTGATGGGTGAAGGGCCTGTTTCGGTGCTGTACTCCTCTACGGCTCTATGGGGTCGAAACATACGGTGAAATGTGTCGTTTGTGTAAACGGCCAACACAGTCCAAGGATGGCCTTGTGGCATTCCACAAGTGTCACCACACTTCTGGGACCAACATAGCATGTCCACAACATAGTAACCCCAATCAGTGCATCTTTCAGATATGGGGAAACTGGAGCACCCAGAAGAACCCCACACCTCAGGTTCCATTCACCAAAGGAATTACTTCAGATGGTGGATATCCGTGGTATCCATGGTGATGGATACAGCCCAGTCCATTAAAGGGAAAGGCTTCCCCTTCCCCACCCCACCTTTTAGCACATCTACAAGGAGTGCTGCCACAAATATCCATCATCAAGGATCCCCACCATCTAGGCCATGCTCTCTTCTCACTGTTACCATCAGAAAGGAGATACAGGAGCCTTAGGTCCCAGATCTTCAGGTTCAGGGACATTTATACTCTTCAACCTCCAGGCCTGTGAACTGGCATGGATAACTTCACTCACCTTGACTCTGAAATGATTTCACGACCTTTAGGCTTGGATTGGACTCTGGAACTCTTATCCTCTGTATGATTATTCTTTGCTCAGTCTGTCTTCTTTTGCAGATTGGTTGTTTGTCAATCTTTGTCTATGTATAGTTCTTCATAAGTTCTGTTGTTTTTCTTGTTTTTCCTGTAAATGCCTGCAAGAAAATGAATCGCAAGTTGTACATGGTGACTTATATGCATTTTGATAATAAATTTAATTTGAACTTTGAACTTTGAGATTCATTTTCTTGCAGGCGTTCACAGTAAACGCTTAGAAACACAATAGAGCCGACGAGAAACTGCACACAAAGGTGGGCAAAGAACCAATGTACAATAGATGATAGATTGTGAAAATGCAAAAAAATAGAAGGCAAGTGATAATATTCAAGAAATGAGAAATATTGAGAATGAGTTGTTGAGCCCCTGAAAGTGCATACGTAGTTTGTGAAATCAGTTCAGTGTGGAGGTGAGTAAAGTTATGCACACTGGTTCAGGAGCCTGATGGTAGAGCCTGATGGTTGACTTCAGAAGGAGTAGTGGACCGCACGACCCAATTTACATCGGTGGTGCGCAAGTGGAACAGGTCAAAAGCTTTAAGTTTCTTGGGGTCAATATCATAAATGACCTGACTTGGTTGAACCAAGAAGGCCCACCAGCCGGACCTGCCTCTCGGTTTTCTTGCACTACCCTACTTCCCATTTTCCTATTTTCTAGTTATGATTTATAATTTAAATTTTTTAATATTTACTATTGATTTGTAATCCAGGGAGCAGAAAGTGCAGAATCAAATATCGCTGTGATGATTGTACGTTCTAGTATCAATTGTTTGGTGACAATAAAGTATAAAGTATAATAACTGTTCCTGAACTTCGTGGCATTGGACATGAGGCTCCTGTACCTCCTTCCTGATGGCTGCAGTGAGGAGAGAGCGTGGCCCAGACGGCGTGATCTAACATGTGTTGGCATAGCTTGAACTAGGCACTGGACGGCTGAGGCATTACCCCTCATTTTGATATATCCTATTCAGTGGATCTGTATTCTCCCACGTAATGTCATTATCCATTTCAATTGCTTCACTAGATCGCTTGCACTTGGTGCCGCATAGTTTGAAGTTTAAGTGAAAAACGTTCTGGGAACAGCTTCTTTCGCTCCATCATCAGGTTTCTGAATGGACAATGAACTTACCAACACTACTGCACAATTTTGTTGCTCTCTTTTTATGCAAATTTTTATGAAATTATTTTATATATTCTATATATCTACATATATTTCTATTGTAATTCATAATTTTTTATGCATTGCAATGTAATGTTGCTGCAACAACTGACCAGATTTAGGATTGCTGGCAGACGTTGTGAAATTAGTTGTTTTGAAGAAGCAGTACAGTGCAATACATAATATTAGAAACTGTAAATTACAATAAGAATTATATATAAAGTTAAATTAAATAAGTGGTGCAAAATGAGAGAAAAGTGAGGCAGTGTTCCTGGGTTGATTGTCCATTCGGAAATCTGACGGTGGAGGGGAAGAAGCTGTTCCTTAAACGTTGAGTGTGGGTCTTCAGGCTCCTGTAGCTTCTCGGTGATGGCAGCAATGAGAAGAGGGCATGTCCTGGGTGATGGGGCTCCTTAATGACGGATGCTGCTATTGCCTTGTTCTAATTCTAATGAAAGACGGCTAGGCATATAATTAACATCTAAGTGTAATGTAGCGCTTACTAACCATCTTTGAAACTTTAAGATTCTGAATAAAATGTTCACAGCTTTTTAGACTGAGATGTGGATTTTGCAGATTCTCAGATTCCCGCCACTGCTGTCTATTACGCGACAAATGTGTTGGTTGTGGTTTACCTTTGTAGGTGAGAAAGCTAATAATAGCTAACGTCAGAGTAATAGGTGCAAGCTTTTTTATTCACATCATACCGTGCTTCCTTCCCAAATGAATTATGTTCCAGTGACAATTACTCCCAACAGTAACGTAGCGGTTAATGCAACAGCTTGGGGTTCAATTAGATTAGATTAGATTAGATTAGATTAGATTAGATTAGATTAGATTCAACTTTATTGTCATTGTGCCAAGTACAGATACAAAGCCAATGAAATGCATTTAGCATCTGACCAGAAATGCAAAGAATAGTGTTATTTACAAAATAACTGTGAATAAAAAGTAAGTGCTACAGCACACAAATATAAAAGTACTGAGACAGTACAATATGGGTACAATACTGCTTAGCCTGTGATGTGAGGTTCAGCAGGGTCACAGCCTCAGGGAAGAAGCTCTTCCTGTGCCTGCTGGTGCGGGAGCGGAGGCTCCTGTAGCGCCTACCGGATGGGAGGAGAGTAAAAAGTCCATGGTTAGGGTGAGATGCATCCCTGATAATGCTTTTCGCCCTGCCCAGGCAGCGTTTATGGTAGATGTTCTCAGTGGTGGGCAACTGGGGGCTGATAATCCACTGGCATCCTCTGTAAGAAATTCTGTAAGAATTCTCACATCCTCTGTAAGAAAGATCGTACGTTCTTCCCGTGTGTGCGTGGGTTTCACCTGGGTGCTCTGCTTTCCTCCTGTGGAATCCGAATCAGCTTCAATATCACTGGCAAATGTCGTGAAATTTGTTGTTTTGCGGCAGCTGTACATTGCAATACCTGATAATTAAAAATTATAGATTACAATATATAAATTAAATTACGTAGCATAAAAAGAGAGGAAAAATACAGTGAGGCAGTGTTCCTGGGTTCATTGACCATTCAGAAATCCAATGACAGAGGCGAAGAAGCTCTTCCTAAAACATTGAGTACATATCTTCAGGCTCTTGTACCTCCTCCTTGATGGTAGCAATGAGAAGAGGGCATGTCCTGGGTGATTGGGGTCCTTAATGATCACCTTTTTCAGGCATCGCCTTTTGAAGACATTCTCGATGCAGGGTAGTTGAGTGACCGTGATGGAGTTGGGTGAGTTCGCAATTTTCTGTAGCTTTTTCCTCCCACGTTCAGAGACGTACGGGTTAGTAGGTTAATTGGCCATTGTATATTGTTCTGTGATTAGGCTCGGGTTAAGTAGGTGATTTGGGCCAGAAAGGCCTGTTCCATGCCTTGTCTCTAAATAAATAAAGTACAAGTGGGATGTTGTGTTGAAGTTGTATAAGATGTTGGTGAGGCCTAATTTGGAGCATTGTGTGCAGTTTTGGTCGTCTACCTACAGGACAGATGTAAATAAAGTTTGAAAGAGTACAGAGAAAATTGACAAGGATGTTCCCAGGACTGGAGGACCTAAATTATAAGAAAAGATTGAATAGGTTAGGACTTCATTCCTTGGAACATAGAAGAGTGAGGGGAGATTTGTTAGACGTATACAAAATTGTGATGGGTACAGATAGGGTAAATGCAAACGGGCTTTTTCCACTGAAGTTAGGTGGGAATACAGTTCGAGGTCATGGGTTAAGGGTGAAAGGGGAACAGTTTAAGGGACCATGAGGGGAAACATCTTCATTCAGAGGGTCGTGAGAGTGTGGAATGAAATGACAGTACAAGTGATGCATGTGAACTTGACTTTGATGTTTAAGTGAAGTTTGACTAGGTGCATGAAGATTGAGTAGGGGTATGGAGTGCAGGTCAATGGGAGTAGTCAGTTTAAATGGTGTGGCACAGACTGGATAGATTGAAGAGCCTGCTTCTCTACTGTAATTTTCCATAACTCGATGACTCTAAAATAATTGCTTGTGTGGCTCTCAACGTTCGCTTTGAATTTGAATTTTTTTTTCTGACTTCCCTTCCAGACCTGGCACTCACATATTGTGTTGACCATTTAGTTATGGCCCCAGCCGTGCCTCGCTCTGTCCTTGCCTAAACTCTGATGCTTGGACTCTCACGAAATTCTCATGACAGGAGTCCAGGATTCTTGGGAATTCACGTCTTGTATTCTATTAGCCAAGCTATCGTGAGCAATCATTGAGGCATCAATGTTCTGTCAAGCATGCTGGCCATTCTACGTAGGCACCAAAATATGTGGAGAAACTTGGGGGCAGCCCCCAGCATCCTTGGATGTCTTGGCTGTTGGGAACAAATGACACATTTTACTGTGAACTCCAGTGACCATTTTGTTAGGTACTCCTGTACACCTGCTTATTAATGCACCTATCTAATCAGCCAATCATGTGGCAGCAATTCATTGCATAAAAGCATGCAGGCATGGTCAAGAGGTTCAGTTATTGTTCAGATCAAACATCAGAGTGGGGATGAAATGTGATCTGAGTGACTTTAATTGTGGAACAATTTTTGATGCCAGATGAGGTGGGTTGAGTACCTCTGAAACTGTTGATCTGGGATTTTCACATACAACAGTCTTCAGAGTTTATGGAGATTCGTATGAAAAACGAAAAAAAAAACATCCAGTGAGCAGTAGTTCTGCGGACAAAAATGCCTTGATAATGAGAGAAGTCATTCTATTAGGTACAAGAGGTAGCCAGTAAAGTGTCCATTGAACCTACGTTTAATGCAGCATTTCAACTCCGTCCCTCCAGAACCAAATGCTACGTTCAGTCTGTTTAATGGTCCATTAACTCAAGTTGTGCCTTTAGGGCCTATTACCCCACATCACTTTGTTCCTTCTTCCAGTCTGGGCTTTCTATTTAAGAGGTAAGTCAGGTCCTCTTTCCTGAGGTCACCCTCGTCCCTGATGTTCAAAGTCAGTCCATGACTGAAGTTGCCATGCACGTGATAGGGTGGTAAAGAAGATGTGTGGTTTGTTGGCCTTCATTAGTCAGGGGATTGAGTTAAGAGCCATGAGGTAACGTTGCAACTTTATAAAACTCAGATTAGACCACACTAGGAGTATTTCCTTCAGTTCTGGTCACCAAATTATGGGAAAGCTGTGGAAGCTTAAAAGAGGGTGCAAAGAAGATTTACCAGGATTAAAGAGCATGTTTTATGAGAATAGATTCCATTCAACAGAAGACTGAGCAAGCTCAGGCTATTCTGTTTGGAGTGAGGGAGATGAAAGGTGACTTGATAGAGGTGTACAAGATGATACACGGCGCTGATACATAAAGTGTAAGCCAGAAACGTTTTCCCAGGGCAGAGATGGCTAATACAAGGGGTTAATCTTTAAGGTGATTAGGGAAAGCTGAGGGGGGTTTGGTAGAGGTAGGATTTTACACAGGGAGTGCTGGGTGCATGGTGTAGTAGTACAGACAGATACATTGGAAACTTTTAGGAGACTCCTAGATAGGCAGATGGATGATGGAAAAATGGTTATGTATCGGGGAACTCTCACATAGACGGTCCCAAGCCCAGCTGCGAGAGGAGGACGGTTGGGCTTGGGGCTAGCAATCCCATCCTGTAAAATCTCACAGCTACAGAAATGGCAAGAGAGGCTCCAAAGAGCTCATCCCTGGAACGTGAAGGATCTTCGAAGATGGGCTACACCTGGGACAACTTGAAAGACTGATCCAGGACAGAAGACTCTGGCCAACAAGCCGTCAAGGTGACGGGTTTAAGAAGAAGAGGATCTAGAAAGGAGGGGTTACGTTGATCTCAGAGTAGGTTCATAGGCACAGCAATGTGAGCTGAAAGGCTTGTATTGTGTTGTAATGTTCTAAGTTTTTCATCTTCTCTGAATGGAGGGGAAATCTGAGCATTGGTAGAGAGTAGGTTCTCGCTCTCTGGTCAAGAGCCCGCCAGCCTTTTACAGCTGAAAGTTCCACTACACTTATTTCCTCAATCACACTGCACTCTACGGTTCCCTGGACTGTTGCCCGGGGACTCTCCCACTGGCAGATGGTAAAGTGCGATGCGTACATAGTGATAACAGAAATATCTGCATATAGGCATACAGGGAAACCATTAAACCGACTGCTAGAAGCCCTATAATTCAGTCATTGAGCCATAGAACCCTACAGCACAGAAACAGACCCTTTGGCCCATCTAGTCTGTGCTGAACTGTCATTCTTTCTACTTGTTCGCTTGGCAGAAGACAAGCTGGGTTGTTTTCAACTGCTGCAACAGTAGAGGTTAGAGTGACGCTATTACAGCTGGAGGGGGGAGGTTTGCGTCGGGGAGTTTGGATTTCAATTCTGTTACTGTTCTGTAACGAGTTTCTGTACGTCCACACTGTGGAATGTATGGGTTTTCTCTGGGTCCTCTGGTTTCCATCTCACAGTCCAAAGACGTACCGTGTAGGTTGATCTTTGTAAATTGTCTCGTGATTAGGTTAGGATTAATTGGGTTGTGATGTGACGTGGCTCCAAGGGTTGGCCCGTGCTGTGTCGCTAAATAAATAAGTAAGATCCATGGAGTCGGACTTGGACTGCATTATATATTTTTTGTGTGATTGTATGTTTACTGCTATCTTATATGTGCCTCATGCTGTGGTGTGACTGCTGGTACTGTGATTTACTTCTTGACCCCACAGAAACGCTGTTTTGTATGGTTGAATGACAAATAAACTTCAACTTCAACTTTTTGTATTAAAAGTACGGGGAGTGTAGATGGAAGACTGGCTACAGGTTCATGGGACTAGGCAGCTAAATAGTTCAGCATGGACCAGATGGGATGAAGGGCCTGTTTCTGTGCTGTAGTGTTCTGTGACGCAATCTCCCTTCTATATGCTGATTCGTCATGGCCTGTGACAGTGGTGTCGTCAGCAAACTTAAATATGGCGTTGCAGCTGTGCTTAGCCACACACACTGTAAGTGTAAGATGAGCAGAGCAGTCTTGTGGTGTACCTGTGTAATGGAGATTGTGCAAGAGATGTTGCCAATCCAAACTGACTGGGGTTTGCAAATGAGGAAATCGAGGGTCCTATTGCACAAGTAGTTATTGAGGCCAAGGTCTTGAAGCTTTTTGATCAGCTTTCAGGGGATGATGGTATTGAATGTTGAGCTGTAGTCGATAAAGAGCATCCTGATGTGTGCGGCTTTGCTGTCCAGATTTTCTAGGGTTGAGTGAACAGCCAATGAAATGGTGTTTTAGTGGATCTGTTGTGATGGTAGGCAAATTGGAGTGGATCCAAGTCGCTCCTCAGGCGGGAGTTGATGTGTTTCATCTCCACCTTCTCAAAGCACTTCATCACATTGGATTCCTATAGATGCTGCCTGGCCTGCTGCGTTCCACCAGCATTTTGTGTGTGTTGCCTCATCACATTGGATGCCAGTAGTTGAGGAAGATTACCACATTTTTCTTAGATATGGGTATAATTGAAACCCGCTTGAAACAGGTGCAAAGTGAGAGGTTAAAGACGTTGACGGACACTCCAGCCAGTCTGTCAGCAGAAGTCTTTAGTACTTAGCCAGGAACCACATCTGAGCCGAGTGCTTTCCGTGGCTTCACTTTCCTGAATGATGCTCCAGCGTGAGACTCAGAAACTGAAACCTTAGGTCACTGGGGGCTGTGGGAGTTTGTAATGATTCCTCCGTGTTTTGACCTTCAAAGTGAGCATAGAAGGCGTTGAGCTCATCTGGGAGCAGAGCCCTGTTGTCACCTATGTGGCTTGGCTACTCTTTGTAGGCGGTGATGGAATTCAAGCCCTGTCCTGGCTATCAAGCATCCTTCATTGATTCGAGTTTAGTCGGAATTGCCACTTCTGTGAGATGGCTATTAAGAGGTCATACCTGGACTTCTTGTATCTTAATTGGTTGCCAGACTTCAAAGCCTCCGATGTGGCCCTCAGCAGATTGGCTCATCCAGGACTTCTGGTTGGAGTAGACTTTGAATGATCTTATGGAGACACACTCATCCACAACAGGAGAGACAACAGAACTAAGATGACTAAGATGATGCTAGCCTTGTGAGTCAGCTCTTTTATGCTACATCGATGAGGAAAATTCCATTCAAATTTGTAGATAACACTCAGGTAATAAGAATGCTCTTTTTCAAATAATGCAGCACCAAGAGAAGCTTCTGGAATCACACTAGTGTAACCAATATAACCACTAAGAGGCACATCAAACAACCATATATACATACTATGACCACTAGGAAGCAAAGTAAGCAGTTACTTGTGTGTAAGTAATTATATCAAATATAAGCAGATAATTAATTGTTAAACTGCAAAGAAAATAACAGTTAAACAGCCAGATCCAACAATACTCAGCCAGTCTAATTCTCTAGGCATGACATTTCCCCACAACGACTCGTAGAGCCATAGCACGGAAATGGGCCCTTCAGTACAACTGGTCCATGCCGACTAAAGTTCTAAGCTCATATTTGGTCCATATCCCTCTAAACCTTTCCTACCCATGTACTTAAACCATCTTTTAAATGCTGCTTATGTATTTGCTTTCATTACTTCCTCTGGACCACCCTCTGTGTGAAAACACTACCCCTCAGGCTCCTGGTAATCCTCTTCCCTCTCACCTTTTTAATATTTGACTCCTCAGTAGCATAGCGGTTAGTACGACACTACTAACACTTGGGGCATCGAAGCTCGGAGTTCGATTCTGGCACGGTCTGAAAGGGGTTTTCCCTTTCTCCCCATGACCATGCTCCCGTTTCCTCACACAGACTGAAAACATATGGTTAGTAAGTTGATTGGTCATTGCCCTGTGATTAGGCTAGGGTTAATTTAGTGGGTTGCTGTGCGCTGTGGCTTGTTGGGCCAAAAGGCTTGTTCTGCAATATATCTCAAAATAAAAATAAACTAAAAGTAAATAAATAGTTTCATCCCATCTATGCCCCTTATAATCTTGTACACTTCTATAAGATCACCCTTGAGTTTCCTACTGTCCGGTGAAGAAGTCCCAACCTCTCCACAACTCAGTCCTCTGAGTTCCAGCAACATCCTTTGCAATCTCTCCAGCCTAATGTCCTTCCTCCAGCAGCCGGATGATGATACCTTCAGTATTCAAAATGAGCTCTCGTCAATGTCTTGTTCAATTGCAACATAACACCCCAGCTGTCACACTGATGAAGGCCAACGTGCCTTCATGCCCTTAAGGATGCCACAGCTGCATAGTGGTTAGTAAAGAGCTATTATAGTTCAGGGAGTCAGAGTTTGGAGTCCAGTTCAGGTGTCATCTGTAAGGAGCCATCTTCACCACCCTGTCTACACATGAATCATGTAAATACCTAGGTCCCCTGTACTGCAACACCCCCACCCCCAGGTCTCTACCTGTGCAAGTCCTACCCTCATTTATCTTCCCAGAATGCAACACTATCATAGTGGGAGGGGGGCACAGTAGCACAGTGGCTAGTGCAATTTCATTAGAACTCTCGCAATCATCAATGAGGGTTCAATTCCCACCATTGTCCATAAGAAATGTATATGTTCTCCCCATGACCACATGGGTTTCATTCAGGTGCTCCAGTTTCCTCCTATAGTCGAAAGATGTATGAGTGGTGAGCATGCTATACTGGTGTTGGAGGTTTGGCAGTAGTTGTGGGCAGCACCCAGTGTATCCTTAACACCAACAATGCATTTTCACTATATTTTTCAATGTTTAAAGCCAAGATAGTAAATTTATTATCAAAGTATATATGTGTTACCATATATAAACCTGGGATTCATTTTTTTGTGAGCATTCACATTTAATACAAAAAGCACAATGAAAATCTACCCCAAAAGGATGGCCAAGCAATCAATATGCAAAAGACAACAAACTGTAAATACAAAAACTAGTAATAATAAATAAGTAAACTATAAGTATTGAGAATGCGAGATGAAGAGTCTTTGAAAATATATTCAGAATTTTTGTAAGCTGCCTGCAACACATTGCCACGGTTCACTAATGCCATTTTCTCTATCCTTGTCAATAATGGAAGGAGTTGGAATCAAATTAGAAACAATGGTGTGGGGTTCAAAAGACTTTCTACTTCCTTGTGGTCTGAACTGAGTAATCATACCATTTCATTGACAGTTGTCTGGATCTCTCCTTCCTGCACTAGGTCAGTGTAATCCTGACGCTGATGGTGCCTTACTATGCCATCGACACAGAGTCGCCACTGATGGAGATGTTCGTTCTTCACGGGTTTCATGCAGCCAAGTACATTGTGGCCATTGGATCAGTGGCGGGATTGACCGTCAGTCTGTTGGGATCGCTCTTCCCGATGCCAAGAGTCATCTACGCTATGGCAGACGATGGCCTACTCTTCAGGTTGGTGAATCTCTGGAAGGAATAGAAGACCGTGCTGATAGTGTGAGATATAGAGGTGTGCAGAAACAGCTGCATAGACTGAGTTGGCCGACTATCTAAGAACATAGAACATAAAACACTACAGCACAGGAACAGACCCTTCAGCCCAAACCAAATAAATTAGTAATCAAATGAATTCCTTCTGTCTACACAATGTTCATAGCCTTCCATTTTCCACACATTCACATGCCTATCTACACATCTCTTAAATGTTCCTAATGTATCTTCCTCTACCACCACCCCAGGCAGCACATTCCAAGTACACACCACCCTCTGTGTAAAAATCTCCTTTGTAATTCCCCCCCGCCACCTTAAATGCATGCCCTCTGGTATTAGACATCTCAACCCTGGGAAAAAGATACTGTCTGTCTACTCTATCTCTGTCTGTCATAATCTGATAAACCTCAATCAGCTCTGGCAGAATGCCTCACCAGACCTCACCACAGGCACCATGACCTTGCCTAGCTGGCAGGGAGAGGAACCCTCCCATTCAGATCCTTCCTCATGGTCGGACCGTCACTCCATCTGCGGGCTGCTTGTGGGATAACTGTAGTTGGGACAAGACACAGACTATGCGTTCGTGAATAGGGTGTGCGGAAAGATGTTCTGGTTTATCCCGAGCAGCTGTGAGACAGAGGACTCTCTGATCGACGGGCTGTTCCCAGAGACACACACCCACACACACATTTGCATCGAGTGCTGCCGGCAGATCATCAGCATGGCGGAAGACACTCTTTTGTCTGCCTGAAGCTTGTTTTTCTGCCAGCACGTCAAGATATCCATGGAGGAATTCTGACAACTAGCACATTCACGGTTCTAGGAGTACGTACTGAGGGGACACACTGAAGCCAGGCGCAGTTACTGCAAGGACGTGGTGGGGAGGACCACAGTGTAGGGTTAACATAGAAACATAGAAAATAGGTGCAGGAGTAGGCCATTCGGCCCTTCAAGCCTGCACCGCCATTCCGTATGATCATGGCTGATCATCCAACTCAGAACCCTGTACCAGCCTTCCCTCCATACCCCCTGATCCCTTTAGCTACAAGGGCCATATCTAACTCCCTCTTAAATATAGCCAATGAACTGGCCTCAACTGTTTCCTGTGGCAGAGAATTTCACAGATTCACCACTCTCTGTGTGAAGAGGTTTTTCCTAATCTCGGTCCTAAAAGTCTTCCCCTTTATCCTCAAACTGTGACCCCTCATTCTGGACTTCCCCAACATCGGGAGCAATCTTCCTGCATCGAGCCTGTCCAATCGCTTTAGGATTTTATACATTTCAATAAGATCCCCCCTCAATCTTCTAAATTCCAACGAGTATAAGTCTAACCCTTGGTTCTTCTGCTATTGGAGAGGGAGGGACCAGCTTGGGTAAGGAAGCCGCTTAATTACTGTAGAAGTTTACCATTCCACTCCTATAACAGTCCCATTGGTTTTAAAGAAAGTAATAATACATTACTTAACACATTGAGTAACGCACTGGGTCCCATCAAAAAGCTTGATGTTTATATTCTCATCTTTTTCCAAATTGCCCATGGCTGCAGCGCTCACAACAATCTCACTGCCCTTGGGTATCGTGGCTCCTCGCTCTGAAGATTACCCTACAGGAGTTTCACTGCCATAAGACCATAAGACATAGGAGCAGAATTAAGACGTCCAGTCCATCGAGTCTGCTCCACCATTTCATCATGACTGATTTATTATCCATCTCAGCCCCATTCTCCTGCCTTCTCCCCGTAACCTTTGACATCCTGACTAAACGAGAACCTATGAACCTCTGCTTTAAATATATCCACTGTCTAGGCCTCCACAATTGTCTGTGGCAATGAATTCCACTGGTTCACTTCCCTCTGGCTAAAGAAATTCCTTCTCATCTCTGTTCTAAAGGGATGTTCCTTTGTTCTAAGATTGTACCTTCTAGTCTGAGACACCCCTATGAAAGGAAAAATCTTCTCCACATGAACTCGATCTAGGCCTTTCAATATTCAATAGGTTTCACTGAGATCCCCCTCATCCTTCTAAATTCCAGTGAATACAGGCACAGAGCTATCAAACACTCCTCGTACATTAACCCTTTGATTTATTTTTATATAAAAATTCAACCTTGTTCTATGTAATTCTGAAAGTGTGCTGTTGTTGGCTGTCCCTCTCCAGGTTTTTAGCTCATGTCAGTGCCTACACAGAGACGCCAGTTGTGGCCTGCATTGTCTCGGGATTCCTGGCAGGGCTGCTCTCTCTGCTGGTCAGCCTGCGAGACCTCATTGAGATGATGTCCATTGGGACGCTATTGGCCTACACCCTGGTGTCGGTGTGCGTCCTGTTGCTTCGTTACCAGCCCGAGAGCGACATCGACGGCTTTGTCAAGTTCCTGTCGGAGGAGGGCACCAAGAAGAAGGAGGGAGTCCTTGCCGAGTGTGAGAAGGAGGCTGCCTCCCCCGTCAGCGAGGGCGAGGACTACACGGGCCTTGACAAGAACACATGTGGTGCCAAGAACCTGCCGTCCTTGGGGGACAACGAGATGCTGATCGGGAAGGCGGACAAGTCCAGCTATGGCGTGAATCACCCCAATTATGGCACCGTGGACATGAGCTCAGGCATTGAGGCAGACACCTCGGAGAACATCTACCTGATAAAGCTGAAGAAGCTGATTGGACCTCGGTACTACACTATGAGGATTCGCCTTGGGCTGCCCGGCAAGATGGACCGTCCCACCTCCATCACCGGCCGCACTGTCACCACCTGCGTGCTACTGCTTTTCGTCCTGACGTTTGTCTTCTGTTCCTTCATCATCTTCGGGGAGGAGTATGTTTACGAGCAGAGCTGGTGGGCTATCCTCCTGGTCGTCCTGATGGTCCTGCTGATCTGCTCACTGGTATTCATCATCCTCCAGCAGCCCGAAAACCCCAAGAAGCTGCCGTACATGGCGCCCTGTGTCCCCTTTGTGCCTGCCTTTGCCATGTTGGTAAATATGTACCTCATGCTGAAGCTCTCCAGTATCACTTGGATCCGCTTCGCCGTTTGGTGCTTTGTAGGTAAGTGTAAAATGAAATGCCTTGCCCGAGTGGCCCTTTTGGTTGAATGGTCTATACTCCCCATTAACTGGAACTCTTGGTGAGGATACGCTGAATGAGCTCGGACTTTTCTCTTCGGAGCGATGAAGGATGAGAGGTGAATTGATAGAGGTGTACAAGACGATAAGTGTGCCAGAGACTTTCTCCCAGGGCAAGAATAGCTAATATGAGGGGACATAATTGTAAGGAAATTGGAGGGAAGTTTAGGGGGGGATATCAGAGGTAAGCTTTTTACATGAGCTGTGGTGGATGCACAAATCCAGAGGTGGTGGTAGAGGCAGTTAAATTAGAGACATTGAAGAGACTCTTAGATAGGCACATGGATGATAGAAAAATGGAGGGTATGTAGGAGGGAAGGCTTGGATTGACCTAGGTTAAAACATCGGTTATAACATTGTGGGCCAAAAGGCCTGTACTGTAAAGGCTATACTGTTCCCAGTTCTATGTTCTTTGTCTTGCCTGTTCAAGGGGGCTCCAATTACATTCAAAAGACAGCACCAACGTGCTCATGACTGCCCTGGGCTTAAGTCTCTGTAGAGCAGTGAGAAGACAGACTACTCAACCATAAATGGCATTACACTGAACCGTGTGATTCTATAATAAGTGCAATAATAATAAATTCACTGGGGAGTAGTTACAGCAAGCCGCAGAGGCAATATCAATGCCTTCTCAGAACTGCTGACTCAGTCACAAATCCAACACCAATGGAAAACAGCTGGGGTTGAACCAGATATAGAACATGACAGCCCATAACAGGCCATTTGGCCTATCTAGTCCATGTTGAACTATTTATCTGCCTGGTTCCAATAACCTGCACCTGGACCATAGCCCTCCATACCCCTCCCATCCATGCACCTAACCAAATTTCTATTAAATATTGTGTTCGAACCCGCATCCACAACTTCTACTGGCAGCTCGTTCCACACTCACATCACCCCCGAGTGAAGATTTTCCCCTCATTTTCCCCTTAAACATTTCATCTTTCATCCTTAACCCACAACCTCTAGATCTAGCCTCACCCAACCTCAGTGGAAAAAGTCTGCTTGCATTTACCCTGTCTATTCTCCCCATACTTTTGTATACCTTGACCAAATCTTCCCTCATTCTCCTACACATCGGGGAATGAAGTCCAAACCTGTTCAAACCTTTCCTGTACCTCAGGACCTCAAGTCCCGGCAACATCCTTGTAAATTTTCTCTGCACTAATGTAGGAATGTAGAAACAAGGGAGAATATTCAGCTCCTCAAGCATGTTCTGGTGTACAAATCATGGCAGACCTTTGAGCTAAATCCATCAGTCCCAAGAGTTTTCATGGTAGGTTGTGTGTTCAGAGATGCTCTTCTGCACACCACTGTTGAAACACGTCATTATTTGAATTTCTGTCAGCTTGAACCAGTCTGGGCATTCTCCTCTGATCTCTCTCATTAACCAGGTATTTTCACCCACAGAACTGGATGCTTTCTTTTTGATTTTTTGCACCATTCTCTGTAAACTCCACAAACAGTTAGTGTATGAAAATCCCAGGAGATCAGCAGTTTCTGAGATACTCAAACCAGCCAGTCAGGCACCAACAATCATTCTAAGGTCAAAGTCACTGAGGTCACATTTCTTCCCTATTCTGAAATTTGTTCTGAACAACAAATGAACCTCTTGACCATGTCTGCATGCTTCTATACCTTGAGTTGCTGCCACATGATTGGCTGATTAGATATTTGCATAAGTGAGCAGGTGTATAAGGTGTACCTAATAAAGTGGCCACTGAATATAGCACAGTACAGACTCTTCAGCAAACAAAGAGTGTCGACCATGATCTCAAGTTACTTTGAATTCATCTACCAATATTTCCCTCAATTCATTGCATATGTCCCTACCTAAATGGCCCATTGATAGCTCTAACAGGAAAGAAGGCTGTTCCATCCATCAGGCCTGTACAAAAACTCTTTAAAGTGTTCTTCGCTCATGTCCATGGCTTCGCTCCTCCTTGCAAGACCGTTGAGTACTTGCGCTTCCTCTTCCCCGGTATATTAGAAAAATAGAAAACCTACAGCACAACACAGGCCCTTCGGCCCACAAAGTTGTGTCGAACATACCCCTACCTTAGAAATTACTAGGTTTACCCATAGCCCTCTATTTCTCTAAGCTCCATGTACCTATCCAAAAGTCTCTTAAAAGACCCCATCATATCCGTCTCCACCACTGTTGCTGGCAGCCCATTCCACACATTCACCACTCCCTGCGTAAAAAACTTACCCCTGACATCTCCTCTGTACCTACTCCCCAGCACCTTAAACCTGTGCCCTCTCGTGCTAGCCATTCCAGCCCTGGGAAAAAGCTTCTGACTGTCCACACGATCAATGCCTCTCATCATCTTATACACCTCTGTCAGGTCACCTCTCATCCTCCATCACTCCAAGGAAAGAAGGCCAATTTTATGGAACGTATTCTCAAAAGGCATGCTCCCCAGTCCAGGCAACATCCTTGTAACTCTCTTCTGCACCCTTTCTATGGTTTCCACATCCTTCCTGTAGTGAGGCGACCAGAACTGAGCACAGTACTCCAAGGGGGGTCTGACCAGGGTCCTATATAGCTGCAACATTACCTCTCGGCTCTGGAATTCAATTCCACGATTGATAAAGGCCAATACACCGTATGCCTTCTTAACCACAGAGTCAACCTGCACAGCAACTTTGAGTGTCCTATGGACTCGGACCCCAAGATCCCTGTGATCCTCCACACTGCCAAGAGCCTTACCATTAATACTATATTCTGCCATCATATTTGACCTATCAAAATGAACCACTTCACACTTATCTGGGTTGAACTCCATCTGCCACTTCTCAGTCCAGTTTTGCATCCTATCAATGTCCCGCTGTAACCTCTTACAGCCCTCCACACTATCCACAACACCCCCAACCTTTGTATCATCAGCAAACTGACTAACCCATCCCTGGACTTCCTCGTCCAGGTCATTTATAAAAATCATGAAGAGTAAGGGTCCCAGAACAGATCCCTGAGGCACACCACTGGTCACCGCCCTCCATGCAGAATATGACCCGTCTACAACCACTCTTTGCCTTCTGTGGGCAAGCCAGTTCTGGATCCACAAAGCAACGTCCCCTTGGATCCCATGCCTCCTTACTTTCTCAATAAGCCTTGTGTGGGGTACCTTATCAAATGCCTTGCTGAAATCTATATACACTACATCTACTGCTCTTCCTTCATCAATGTGTTTAGTCACATCCTCAAAAAATTAAATCCGGCTCGTAAGGCACGACCTGCCCTTGACAAAGCCATGGTAACTATTACTAATCATATTATACCTCTCCAAATGTTCATAAATCCTGCCTCTCAGGCCTCTCAGGTCTGATTAGGAACAGTCAACATGGATTTGTGCGTGGAAGGTCATGTTTGACAAATCTTATTGAATTTTTTGATGAGGTTACTAGGAAAGTTGACGAGGGTAAAGCGGTGAATGTTATCTATATGAACATCAGTAAGGCCTTTGACAAGGTTCCACACAGAAGGTTAGTTAGGATGGTTCAATCATTAGGCATTAATATCGAAGTAGTAAAATGGGTTCAGCAGGGGCTGGATGGGAGATGCCAGAGAGTAGTGGTGGATAACTGTGTGTCAGATTGGAGGCCGGTGACCAGTGGTGTGCCTCAGGGATCTATACTGGGTCCAATGTTATTTTTCATATACATTAATGATCTGGATGATAGGGTTGTAAATTGGATGAGTAAGTATGCAGATGATAATAAGATAGGTGGAGTTGTGGATAATGAAGTAGGTTTTCAAAGCTTATAGAGAGATTTAGACCACTTAGAAGAGTGGGCTGAAAGACGGCAGATGGAGTTTAATGCTGATAAATGTGAGGTGCTACATTTTGGTAGGACTAATCAAAATAGGACATACATGGTAAATGGTAGGGCATTGAAGAATGCAGTAGAACAGAGGGATCTAGGAATAATGGTGCATAGTTCCTTGAAGGTGGAATCTCATGTGGATAGGGTGGTGAAGAAAGTTTTTGGTATGCTGGCCTTTTTAAATCAGAGCATTGAGTATAGGAGTTGGGACATAATGTTAAAATTGTACAAGGCATTGGTGAGGCCAAATTTGGAGTATTGTGTACCGTTCTGGTCACTGAATTATAGAAAAGATGTCAATAAAATTGAGAAAGTACAGAGGAGATTTACTAAAATGTTGCCTGGGTTTCATCTCCTAAGTTACAGAGAAAGGTTGAACAAGTTAGGTCTTTATTCTTTGGAGCTTAGAAGGTTGAGGGGGAACTCGATAGAGGTATTTAAAATTATGAGGGGGATAGATAGAGTTGACATGAATAGGCTTTTTCCATTGAGAGTGGGGGAGATTCAAACAAGAGGATATGAGTTGAGAGTTAAGGGGGCAAAAGTTTAGGGGTAACATGAGGGGGAACTTCTTTACTCAGAGAGTGGTAGCTGTGTGGAACGAGCTTCCAGCAGAAGTGGTTGAGGCAGGTTCGATGTTGTCATTTAAAGTTAAATTGGACAGCTATATGGACAGGAAAGGAATGGAGGGTTATGGGCTGAGTGCAGGTCGGTGGGACTAGGTGAGAGTAAGAGTTTGGCACGGACTAGAAGGGCTGAGATGGCCTGTTTCCGTGCTGTAATTGTTATGTGGTTATATGTTATATAGTTATATCTTCTCCATCGACTTACCAACCATTGTATCAATTGCAAGAATATAGCAAGTGCGCATGCTTCTGTTCGATCATGCTGTAAATTGTTGAGGCCTTTAACAGTAATCAAGCCATGGCGGCCTCTCTCTTTTTGCAGGCACTTTTCGGTGCACACGTTTTTCACCTCAACAGATCTGGTTCATTGCTCTCACACTGTAGGTTGCCCAGAGTGTACCATTGCTAACATGTCTCAGTAAAAATGTTTAAGACCATAAAACCATATGACATAGGAGCAGAATTATATCAATGCTGCTCCACTATTCCATCATGGCTGATTTAGACCATAAGACGAGGAGCAGAATTAGGCCATTCAGCCCATTGAGTCTGTTGCGCTATTCCATCATGGTTGATCTTGGATTCCACACAATCCCATACACCTGCCTTATCGCCATATCCTTTGATGCCCTGACTGATCAGGAAACAATTAAATTCCACCTTAAATATATGTACGGACTTGGCCTCCACTGCAGTCTGTGGCAGAGCATTCCACAGATTTACTACTCTCTGGCTAAAAAAATTTCTCCTTACCTCTGTTCCAAAGGATGGCCCCTCAATTTTGAGGCTGTGCCCTTTAGTTCTGGATACCCCCACCACAGGAAACATCCTCTCCACATCCACCCTATCTAGTCCTTTCAACATTTGGTAGGTTTCAATGAGATCCACCCCCCACCACCACATTCTTTTAAATTCCCATGAGTACTGGCCCAAAGCTGCCAAACGCTCTTCATATGTTAACCCCTTCATTCCCAGAATCATCCTCGTGAACCTCCTCTGGACTCTCCCCAATGACAACATACCCTTTCTCAGATATGGGGCCCAAAACTGTTGACAATACTCTACAAGCAGCCTGAGTTGTGTCTTACAAAGGCTCAGCATTACCTCCTTGCTTTTATATTCTATTCCCTTTGAAATAAATGCCAAAATTGCATTTGCCATCTTTACCACAGACTCAACCCGTCAAGTAACCCTCTGGGAGTCTTACATGAGGACTCCTTGGTCTCTCTACACCTTTGATGTTTGAACATAGAAACATAGAAACATAGAAAATAGGTGCAGGAGTAGGCCATTCGGCCCTTCGAGCCTGCACCGCCATTTATTATGATCATGGCTGATCATCCAACTCAGAACCCAGCCTTCCCTCCATACCCCCTGACCCCTGTAGCCACAAGGGCCATATCTAACTCCCTCTTAAACATAGCCAATGAACTGGCCTCAACAGTTTGCTGTGGCAGAGAATTCCACAGATTCACCACTCTCTGTGTGAAGAAGTTTTACCTAATCTCGGTCCTAAAAGGCTTCCCCTCTATTCTCAAACTGTGACCCCTCGTTCTGGAACTCCCCAACATCGGGAACAATCTTCCCGCATCTAGCCTGTCCAATCCCTTTAGGATCTTATACGTTTCAATCAGATCCCCCCTCAATCTTCTAAATTCCAACGAGTACAAGCCCAGTTCATCCAGTCTTTCTTCATATGAAAGACCTGCCATCCCAGGAATCAATCTGGTGAACCTTCTTTGTACTCCCTCTATGGCAAAGATGTCTTTCCTCAGATTAGGGGACCAAAACTGCACACAATACTCCAGGTGTGGTCTCACCAAGGCCTTGTACAACTGCAGTAGTACCTCCCTGCTCCTGTACTCGAATCCTCTCGCTATAAATGCCAGCATACCGTTCGCCTTTTTCACCGCCTGCTGTACCTGCATGCCCACTTTCAATGACTAGTGTATAATGACACCCAGGTCTCGTTGCACCTCCCCTTTTCCTAATCGGCCACCATTCAGATAATAATCTGTTTTCCTATTTTTGCCACCAAAGTGGATAACTTCACATTTATCCACATTAAATTGCATCTGCCATGAGTTTGCCCACTCACCCAACCTATCCAAGTCACCCTGCATCCTCTTAGCATCCTCCTCACTGCTAACACTGCCACCCAGCTTCGTGTCATCCGCAAACTTGGAGATGCTGCATTTAATTCCCTCATCCAAGTCATTAATATATATTGTAAACAACTGGGGTCCCAGCACTGAGCCTTGCGGTACCCCACTAGTTACCGCCTGCCATTCTGAAAAGGTCCCGTTTATTCCCACTCTTTGCTTCCTGTCTGCTAACCAATTCTCCACCCACACCAATACCTTACCCCCAATACCGTGTGCTTTAAGTTTGCACACTAATCTCCTGTGTGGGACCTTATCAAAAGCCTTTTGAAAATCCAAATATACCACATCCACTGGTTCTCCCCTATCCACTCTACTAGTTACATCCTAAAAAAATTCTATGAGATTCGTCAGACATGATTTTCCTTTCACAAATCCATGCTGACTTCGTCCGATCATTTCACCGCTTTCCAAATGTGCTGTTATCACATCCTTGATAACTGACTCCAGCAGTTTCCCCACCACCGACGTTAGGCTAACTGGCCTATAATTCCCCGGTTTCTCTCTCCCTCCTTTTTTAAAATGTTTGGTTGCATTGGCCACCCTCCAATCCTCAGGAACTAGTCCAGAATCTGACGAGTTTTGAAAAATTATCACTAATGCATCCACTATTTCTTGGGCTACTTCCTTAAGCACTCTGGGATGCAGACCATCTGGCCCTGGGGATTTATCTGCCTTCAATTCCTTCAATTTACCTAACACCACTTCCCTACTAACATGTATTTCACTCAGTTCCTCCATCTCACTGGACCCGCTGTCCCTTAGTATTTCTGGAAGATTATTTATGTCCTCCTTAGTGAAGACAGAACCAAAGTAATTATTCAATTGGTCTGCCATGTCCTTGCTCCCCATAATCAATTCACCTGTTTCTGTCTGCAGGGACCTACATTTGTCTTTACCAGTCTTTTCCTTCTCACCAATGAGATAATAGTCCGCACTATTGTTCTGCTCACCAAAATGCATTATCATACATTTCCCAACATTATATTCCATCTGCCACTTTTTTGCCCATTCTTCCAAGTTGTCTAAGTCCTGCTGCAATCACATTGCTTCCTCAGCACTACCTACCCCTCCACCTGTCTTCGTATCATCCACAGACTTTACCACAAGGCTATCAATTCCATGATCCAAATCACTGACGAACATTGTGAAAAGTAGTGGTCCCAATACTGACCGCTGAGGAACACCACTAGTCACTGGCAGCCAACCAGAAAAGACCCCTTTTATTCCCACTCGCTGCCTCCTGCCTGTCAGCCATTCCGCTATCCATGCCAGAATCTTTCCTGTAACACCATAGGATTTTATCTTGTTAAGCAGCCTCATGTATGGCATCATTTCTAGTGGTCCAATATCAACTCTCACCTCCCTTTTAATCTTTATATAACTGATAAAATGTCAGTGTCCTGCTTTATACTATTGGCTAGTCTGCCTCATATTTCATCTTTTCCCTTATGGCTTTTGCAGTCGCCTTTTGTTAGATTTTAAAAGCTTCCCAATCATCCAACTTTCTATTCACTTTTGAGACCTTATATTACCTTTCCTTGTCTTTTATGCATTCCCTAACTTCCTTCATCAGCCAAGATTGCCTATCCCTGCTACGAGGGGTGATTGATAGAAGGTGGCCTAGGGTAGGAGGAGTCAATTTTAGAAAACATAGCACATTTATTTTTCCTACATTTACACACTTAGTCCAGCAGTCGTGGAGCATACGGATCCCTTCTTTGTAGAAGTCGGTGTCTTGGACCTCCAGGAAGTGGTCCACAGCAGGGGTGATTGATAAGTTCGTGGCCTAATGTAGAAGGAGATGAGTTATTAACTTCAAACTTTCTGCATTTTCATTCAAAGAGCTGAACTGCACATGCATGTAACGAGAGCTGTATAACTCATCTCCTTCTACCTGAGTCCATGAACTTATCAATTACCCCTGCTGTGGACCACCTGGAGGTCCAAGACACTCTCGTTACATGCACGTGCAGTTCAACTCTTTGAGTGAAAATGCAGAAAGTTTGAAGTTGATAACTCATCTCCTTCTACCTTCGGCCACAAACTTATCAATACCCCACCTGTGGACCACTTCTATAAAGAAGGGATCCGTATGCTCCACGACCGCTGGACTAAGTGTATAAATGTAGGAGGGGACTAGGTCGAAAAATAAATGTGCTAGGTTTTCTAAAATTGACTCCTTCTACCTTAGGCCATGAACTTATCAATCACTCCTTGGATTTGAGAGCTTCTTTCTCTGTGGGACATATCTATCCTGTGTCTTGTAAACTATTCCCAGAAACCTCAGCCTTTCCTGCTGTGCCATCATCCCCCCCAGTGTACCCCTCCAATCCACCTGGGCAAGCTCCTCTCTCATGCCTCTGTAATTCTTTTTAATTCCATTGAGATACTGATGCAAGTAAGTTATGCTTCTCCCTCCCAAATTGCAGCATAAATTCCATCATATTATGATCACTGCCTCCTGAGGGTTCCTTTATTATCCCTCTCATACACCATTCTCCTGGCTTCTCCCTATAACCTTAGAAACCTTTACTAATGCTTACTTTAAATACACTCAAAGACTTGGCTTCCAGAGCCATCCATGGCAATGAATTCTACAGATTCACCACTGTCTTGCTAAAGAAATTTCTACTCATCTCTGTTTTAAAGGGATGATCTGAGGCTGTGCCCTCTGGTCCTAGACTCACCCACTTTAGGAATACTTTTTCCACATGCACTCCATCTAGGCCTTTGAATATTCGATAGGTTGAAGTGAGATCCCCCCTCATTCTTCAACACTCCACCAAGTACAGTCCCAGAGCCATCAAACGTTCTTCATGCGTTAACACTTCCATTTCCGGAATCATTCTCAGGAACCTTCTCCGGACTCTCTCCAATACCATCACGTCATAAGCCAGCCAAACCTGTTCACAATGGGTATCATACCAGTCTTATTCCACACGTAGGAAGCAGATACCCAATCCGCTTTTGGCTGATGACTGTACTCTCCCTTCCCTAGGTTTTCTCATTTATTTCGGATATGGGATCTGGAACAGCAGCCTGGAGATCGGTGCGCGGCAAGAGGCTCTGAGCCAGAGCACGTATCAGCGCTACGATGTGGACGACAGCTTCTCGTACCCCGAGGAGGAGGACAACCAATGGCAGGAGGCATGGCCTGCGGCCGAGTCGAAGGGCTACCAGTCCCAGCAGGCGATGCCGGACATTGTGGGCAATCACAGGACCTACGGCAGCAAAGCCAAAGGCAAAGGGAAGCATGGCAAGACTTCAGAGGTGCTGATTGCAAATGACGAGCTTGACTATTCCCCTGAATAGGAGGTACTGACCCCCCAGACCCTTGGGCTAGCATCATGGATGTGATCTCTCATCATGCTGTGGTATGGCATTCAAAAAGGCAATATGCAGTTCATTGGAGATGCCTGCCCTTAACTTCACTCTGTTAGCATATTAAAGGGGTCCCCATTTTCATGAATAAATACTTGGCATGAACATGCACTGACTAGAAGTGTGGCTGATTGCAATGAGTTCTCTCGTACAGTGGCAGTAACCCTGGTTCAATTCCCTTGGCTGTCTGCAAGGAGTTTGTACTTTCTCCCCGTGACCACTTGGGTTTTCTCCAGATGCCGCGGTTCCCTCCCACTTTGCCCAGCTTGTGGGTTAGCGTTAGTGAGTTGTGGACTTGCTATGTTGGCGCCGGAGGTGTGGTGACACTTGTGGGCTGCCCCCGGTACATCCTCGGACTGTGTCGGTCAGTAACGCCAGTGATGTATCTCACTGTATGTTTCATTGAAATAGGGAGTAGAGCAAGAAGGACAAGGGTTAAACTAACGCTTCTACAGAACCTGTGACGCAGGTTCAATCCCTGCTGCTGCCTGTAAGGAGTTTCTTCATTCTCCTTGTGACATGGGAGTTCCTCCAGATGCTCTGGTTGCCTCCCACATTTCACAGATGTACAGGTCATAGGGCAATATTGGCTCATTGGGCCAGAAGAGACTGTAACCGTGCTGTATTTCCAAATAAACAGAAACAAGTGAGTCCCAATGACCTCTGTAGGCCAGGATGCTTTGTGTTTGTGAAAGCCCATGCAGGAATTTACAATACTTTTAACAAATACCCAAATATTCAGTAAATCAAGGTAAATGCTTTTGATCTGACACTTTATAGCAAGGTGTAATTATGAATAAACGATAAGGTGACGACATTTACAAAAGAGTTCAGGAGGAATATTGGAGAGCATTGAGACCCCTCTGTTGGTCGGGGTCCACCACTGATATTGCAACCCAGTTGTCCATGACGGGGCAGTGCGCTATGGAGAGCAAGTGTTTGCCCAATCAGCAGGCTCACACTCTCCACGCAGCTGATGAATCCAAAGGAATGGCAGAGACCCATACAGTTTGGCACCAGTGGCATCGCAGGAGTTGCCATTCAACGTGGCACTGCCTTCAGGACTCCAGCTCTGTACTTCTCCTTCAGGGTTTAATCCCCAAGCCTTCCCCATAAGTGGGCATAGCTGCAAGGCAGCAGAGGTTTAAGATCAGAGTTTTCCTGCCAACCACAGCTGACGAGCCTATCTGCCTGAAGCAACTGGTTTTAAGGTGCTAGTAACCCGCCTTTACCCCTTCACCTGTCAGTAGAAACCATTCTACTGGGCTTAGTAGCTAAGCCATACAGGAGCTGGACTTGGTTGTCAGAGGCTATTTGAGACACACACCATTGGGAGCGTTTAATAGGCAGTGGGAGCTTATCCCCACTAACGCCCTTGGCTAGGACAACCTTCAGGAACCTGGAGTGCATTAGTATGAGAGTAACACACACAGAGTGCTGGAGGAACTCAACGGGTCAGGCATCATCTACAGAGAGGAATGAAGAGTTGGTGTTTCTGGCCATAAATCTTCATCAGTCTTTCATGAGTCCTGAAGACTCAGCCCAAAATATCAACTTTTTATTTCTCTCCATAAATGCTGCCTGACCTGCAGCATTTTGTGTGTATTACTCTGGTTTCCAGCATCTGCAGAATTGTTTGTATTTATGATTACTGTGGGAGGTGATGGACATTCTGATCAGAAATGTTTGGGAATTGGATGGTTTAAAGTACACTTATTATCAAAGTGTGCATACTGTATACAATCTAGAGATTCGTCTTTTTGCAGAGAGCCACAATAGAAAGAAACACATTAAACCAATTTAAAAAAAACCCACAATACAAAGACCTTCAAATATGTGAAAAAAGCAGATCATGTAAACAATAAACATGTAAACAAATAACTTAGAGAAGAGGGACTGCAGAGTCCCCAAAAGTGAGTCCAAAGCCATGAAGTCAGTTCAGTGCCAAGGTGAGTGCCGATGGGTGCAGGTCATGCACTACAGATTTTTAAAGAGAGCAAAAAATAGAAGAATATTGAGGTTCATGGGTTCATTGTCCATCCAGAAATCTGTTGGTGGAGAGGAAGCAGCTGCTCCTGAACCTCCTCCCTGATGGTAGCAATGAGAAGAGGGCATGTCCTGGCTGATGGGAGTCCTTAATGATAGATGCCGCCTTTTTAAGACATCGATTTTTGAAGATGATCTCCTTTTGGGGAGGCTGGTGCCCATGGTGGAGCTGGCTGAGTTTGCAACATTCTGCTGCTTTTTTTCTGTTCCTGTGCTGTGGCCCCTCCGTTGCAGACAGTGATGCAACATCTGGAGAAATTTATTAGTCTTTGATGACATAACAAATCTGCTCAAACTCTGAGTGAAATATAGCTGCTGTCATGCCTTCTTTGTCTGCGTAATTATAATTTATTTCTGAGTGAATGATATCCAGCCGGCGTGTTTTTTTTTCTTCTCTGGTATTTAAGGGTTATTCATGGCCTCTGCATCCTGAGCAACACTTGATTTCCTTTAGAGTGAGGATACAGACATAGCCAGGAAGTCCAATGATCTCATTTCCTGTGTTTCATATAAGTCGCTCAGCTGAAGATCCATGTGTCTATTTTTAAGACATGACTTCTGTGGACATGAGTGTTTCCATAACAGGCCATGAGGCAACAAGTCACCGTGTATCTATAGAGATGGAGAGAGCAGAGGAAGAGAAAGACAAGAGGTGATGGGGGTATTGAGATAAGGGAAAAAAGGGGAACAAGAGGAATGGTTAGAGAGAATACTTGTTCGATTTTCTCATGGAACTACAAAGATATTTGTTTATTTCACGATGGGAACAGTTATGACATCGAAGATATATGGCAAATGCAAAGGAGTTGCTTCTATTTCTGTTTGCTTCAGTTTAAAAAAAAGACTTGAATGCTTCTGCAGTGCTTTTCCCAGGGAGTCCTTGTGCATGATTCCCTAAGGATCAACTTGCAGGTTAAGTCAGTGGCAAGGAAGGCAAATTCAATACTGGCATTCATTTTGAGAGGACTAGAATATAAAAGCAAGGATGTAATGCTGAGGTTTTCTAAGGCATTGATTGGATTGCACTTGGAGTATTGAGAGCAGTTTTGGGCCCCTTATCTAAGACAGGATGAGCTGGCATTGGAGAGGGTCCAGAGGAGGTTCACAAGAATGATCCCAGGAACGAAAGGGTTAATATATGAGTGTTTGATGTGGGCTTGTACAAGGTCTTTAGATGGAGGATCTCATTGAAGCCTATCAAATATTGAAAGGCCTAGACAGAGTGGATATGGAGAGGATGTTTCCTATAGTGTGGGAGTCTAAGACCAGAGGGCAGATGCTTCAAATAAAGGGACATCCACTTCAAACAGAGATGAGGAGGAATGTCTTTAGCCAGAGGGTAGTGAATCAGTGGAATTCATTGCCACAGATGGTTGTGGAGGCCAAGTCATTGGCTATATTTAAAATAGAGGTTGATAGGTTCTGATTACTCAAAGGTTACGAGAAGAAGGCAGGAGAATGGGGTTGAGAAGGATAAATAGCCTAACTATGTTCCTATGCCTTGTGATCTGGCGTTCCAAATTTTATCTGAGTTGATTTTTCAGAATGGACGTGTACTTACATTTTCTGGATATTAGCCTTGTTCTCTGGAGTTTGCTGATACTGTTGAGGTACGTGGAAGCCTCTAATGAGGGCACTGCGTTTCTGCAATTGGATAGAAAGACTGAGTGAATGGGTGAAAACCAGACAAATGGGGTTTCGACCATAAAACCATGGGACACTGGAGCAGAATTAGGCCATTTGGCCTATTGATTCAGTTCTGTCATTCTATCCTGGCCAATCCATTTTCCTCTCATCCCCATTCTCCTGCTTTCTCCCCATAACCCTTCACACCCTGACTAATCAAGAACCTATCAACATTCACCTTAAATGCACCCACTAATCTGACCTCCACAGCCGGCCGAGGCAAAGAAATTCCTCCTCATCTCTGTCCTAAGTGGCTGCCCCCCTGTTCTGAGGCTGTGCCTTTTTGGTCCTAAACTCCATCACCAAAGGAAAGATACTGTCTGCATCTACTCTGTTTAGGCCTTTCAACATTCGATCGGTTTCAATGAGATCCCACCTGCCATTCTTCTAAACTCCAGCGAGTACAGGTCACCTTAATGTGGGGAAGTGCGAGATGAAGAGCTCCTCAGAAAGTGAAATGTTAAGGATTGAGAGCATTGCGTGATACACTGTTGTTTGAACTGCTCCAATTAATCCCACATGGAGAACAACGGTTCGATTAGAAGAGCACAGGAGGATCGGATTAGTGTAAATGGATGCTCGGCAGAGACACAGTGGATGAAGGGCCTGTCTCTACGTAGTTAAAAAATCTCTGGGACAACAGACCTCTCATAGTATCAAGGGTGGACTGCTCTGCTGGAGACTTTTACTGAGGAGACACTGCACTTTCAGAGAGACAGAGACCAACCCTTTCAGCGTAGTTCTCTTGAAGGTCTGCACTGCAAATCTCCGGAGGTAACTTTCACTCTGGCTTTCCTTCTTAGTGAGGGGACAGGGCTGAATTGGCCCTTTGACCCTCCAAACAATTTACCCCCCAGCTCTCCCTCAGTTTGATCCATGAGCAACATTCGTCTTAAGGATAGATCTTAAGGTCATAGAACATAGCGCAGTGTAACGGTTAGCGCTAGGTCCCTCACATACTCCATCTCCGAAATGTAGGTTGGAAGATTGTAGAGATGGTTCCAGCCAGGTACCACACATTCCTAAAGAAGGTTTGGCCTAAAAAAAAATAGACCAATCAGAACAAGGCCAATTCAAATTAACCAATCAGGAATAGACAATTCAGATCCAGCCAATCAGGATTGAGCATTAAGCCCCTCTCGTGCCCTGCTCACCTGAGAGGGTATATAAGGAGGTGTCTCTCAGGGGACTTGTTATTTGACTAACTTGTGCCTGAGGAAGATGGTTATTAATTGTTAGAAAGTTGCAAACAGTATCTGTAAGTATGAGACTGTTAAGGCCAAAGGATAGTATGGAGTAATGGAAATAACCATGTGTAACAACTGTGGTCTGCAGAAAAGCATCTCTGAATCCACAACATGTTGAACCTTGAAGTGGATGGGTGAAAGCAGCAGAAGATCACAAACCTACGCTCAGTGGCCACTTTATTAGGTACAGTGAGTGTCCAATCCACTGGATCTGAGGGGAAGCAGAATGAGAAGTTGTGTGATCTCATGAAATGATGTTTATTATCATCTTAACAATGTACTTTTAATGTTATTTTGGGGGATTGATCTGTTATGAAATGAAATATTTTTAAAGGTGAAGGCATGTTCAAAAACAAACTGGTTAGGTGTTTGATGGGCCAAATCTCAGACTGAAGGGCTGATATGATTCTCTGCAAACAGATTCCAGATCCTGGCTCAAGTTAGCATTTGGAATAAACGAGGAAGGTGGATAATGATCCAAAAACAAGCTCTTGAAGTTCTGGGGTAGAAAGTCCATTTGCACGGCTGACAGTAAAGTGGAGGGTTGAACAGGAGGGAAAGGTTAGATTGATCTTGGAGTAGTTGTAGTTATAGTCATAGAGTACTGCAGCGCTGAAACAGGCCCTTCAGCCCATCTAGTCTGTGCTGAACTATTAATCTGACTAGTCCCAACAATTTACACCTGGATCGTAGCCCCTATACCTCTCCCATCCACATTTCTCTTAAATGTTGACATCAAATCCACTTCTGCTGGCAGCTTGTTCCACACTCTCACCACCCTCTGAGTGAAGAAGTTCCTCCTAAACATTTCACCTTTCATCCTTAACCCATGACCTCTAGATCTAGTCTCACCCAACCTCAGTGGCAAAAGCCTACTCATGTTTACCCCATCTACACCCCTTATAGATTTGTATACCTCTATCAAATCTCCTCTCATTCTCCTATGTTCCAGGGAATAAAGTCTTAACTTATTCAACCTTTCCCTATAACTCAGGTCCTCAAGTCCTGGCAATATCCTTGTATAGTTTCTCTGCACTCTTTTAAATTATTGGTTATAGTTTAAAATGTTGCCATAGTGCTATGACCGATTTATGTTATTGCTTGGAGACTGATGTAACCAGACATCTGGTTGGTAAGATACCAGGTGATCTGAGGGCGTTGTGCCTTCCGGTATGAGCTGTATGAAGCCTGAGTCAGTGTCTCTGTCACGTAGTGTCTCCTTGGCATTCCCCCATTGTTTTCTGATGCAGTTGTTTATAATATCTCAGCAAAAATGAGCAGAAAGCTAGTACTTGCATCTGTTGATTGAACACAAGATACACTGAATGGCCATTTTATTAGGTACACTTGTACACCTCATTAATGCAAATATCTAATCAGCCAATCATGTGGCAGTAACTCAATGTGTAAAAGCCTGCAGACATAGTCAAGTGGTTTAGTTTCCCCAGAATGGGGACAAAATGCGATCTAGGTGACCTTGATCATGGAGTGATTGTTGGTGTCAGATGGGCTTGCTTGAGTATCTCAGAAACTGCTGATCTCCTGGGATTTTCAAACACAACAGTCTCTGGAGTTTATAGAGAATCATCTGAAAAACAAACAAAAAAAAAATCCAGTGAGTGGCAGCTCTGTGGGCAAAAATGTTTTGTTAGAGAGAGAGGTCAGAGGAGAACGGCCAGACTGGCTGACGCTGACAGGAAAGCAACAGTAACTCAAATAACCACACATTGCAATTGTGGTGTGCAGAAGAGCATCTCTGAATGCACAACATATCAAACCTTGAAGTGGATGGGCTACAACAGCAGAAGATCACAAACATACACTCAGTTGCCTCATTATTAGGTACAGGAGGTACAGCACAGAAATAGGCCCTTTGGCCCATCTAGTCCATGCTGAGCAATTAATTTGCCTAGTCCCATCAACCCACATCTGGACCATAGCCCCCTAATACCCCTCCCATTCATGTACTCATTTAAACTTCTCTGAAATAGTGCAATCGAACCCTCATTGGAAAGCAAAGGGCCTGTACTCGCACAAACAAGAGAAAGTCTGCAGATGCTGGAAATCCAAGTAGCACACACAAGGCTGGAGGAGCTCAGCAGGCCAGGCAGAATCTATGGAAACGAGCGCAGTCGATGTCTTGGACCGAGACCCTTCAGCAGGACAGGAGATAAAGAGATGAGTCAGGGTTAGACGGTGTGGGGAAGGCAAGGGGAAACGCTAGGTGATAGGTGAAACTGGGAGAGGGAGGGGTGAAGTACAGAGTTCGGAAATTGGTGATTAAGATACGAGGCTGGAGAAGGGGGAATCAAATAAGGGAGGACAGAAAGCCATGGAAGTGAGAAAAAGGGGGAGGAGAACAGACTTCCCCAGTAATGCTGCTGCCTCTCCCCCACACCCCTCATTCTTCGCTATTCCCCATCCCTTTTCCCTCTCTCACTTAATCTCCTTGCCTTCCCGTCGCCTGCCTCTGCTGCTCCTCCCCCTTTTCTTTCTTCCATGGCCTTCTGTCCTCTCCTATCAGATTCCTCCTTCTCCAGCCCTGTATCTCTTTCATCAATCAACTTTCCAACTCTTTACTTCATCCCTCCCCAGCCCCTCCAGGTTTCACCTATCACCTTGTGTTTCTCCCCCCCTCCCCCCCCCACCCTCTACCACAGACCTCATCTTTCTTCCTCCAGTCCTGTGGAAGGGTTTTGGCCCTAAATGTCGACTGTACTCTTCTCCATCGATGCTGCCCGGCCTGCTGAGTTCCTGGGGCTGTACTTCGCTGCAATGCTCTATGATCTATTCCTGTTATTGATTGGAGATTGATGTAATCAATCATCTGGGTTGTTAAGTGCCGGGTGAAATGGATGATTGATAGCAGTGGAAGACCACAAATATACAGAAATGTTCTCATGGTCACTTTATTAGGTACAGGAGATATGGAATAAAGTGGTGACTGAGTGTAGTTCCCAGTGGAAAACATCCCATTCTGGCAGTTACTCTCTCTTTCATTGCTTTTGATATTCTTTGACAAGTTCCTCTAGCATTTTGTATGCATTCCTGTGGATTTCCAGCATCGACATAATCTCTTGTGTTTATAAAAATGACAATGAATAACGAAGTAAATAGTGCATAAAGCAAAGAATAATGGGGTAGTGTTCCCGGGCTGTTCACATGAGATCTGGTTTCTAAGGTACTAAATGATGAACCAAAAGCCTTGCAGTGTATTATTTCTCTCAGTGGTTCGTGCAATCTTCATTGAAGATTAGTGCACCGGCTGTAAGATCAAGGTTCAATTCCCACCATTGTCTGAAAGGAGCTCGTACGTTCTCCCCGTGACCACATGGGCTTCCTCCAGGTGCTCTGGTTTCCTCCTACAGTCCAAAGATATACATTTGGCGTTCGTGAGATGTGGGCATCTATGTTGATGTCAGAAGTGTGGTGTGTCTTGTGGGCTGTTCACAGTTTAGGATGACAGTTCAGAAAAGCAGATCTGCCAACTATCTTCTGAGGGAGATTGTTTAAATTTAAGAGAACGGCGGTAGAAGACCTGAGAACAAAAGTGATTCTGGTCCCAGAATATTAAGAGCTTTAAAACAAGTAAGAGACCTTTTAAATCAATTCTAAAAGATTCAGGAAGCCAAAGCAGTGTAGCTGGGCTTGGAGTCATATGCTCCCTTGTCCTGATTTGAGTTAAAAGTCTAGCAGCAGTGTAGAGCTTAACCCAGCCAAATGTCTCGCTTGAACCTTTTAGCACAGCGGATGCTGGAGGTTTGGATCACTAAGTGAGTGTCTTCAGTGAAGATGAATTGTGTCAACAAGGGAGCCTGTTAGTGCTAATGCATTCCTTCATTTGTCAGACTTGGTAAAAATTGCAAAATGTGTTCTTTCTGTAATATTCTCACTTTCCTGCACTGTACTCAGCTGTGTATTACATTTGGTTCCATATTCAGTAGATTACAGTTAAGCAGGGCACATTGGGACTAGTACGTTTTGTCTCATCAAGCAGCTGCCTCAGTTGGTTGGAATTTCCTGGAAATAATTAAAAAGGTATAAAAAAGACAAACTACCATGTAGCTGAGAAACAAATTATTTATTTAAATGAAATACAGAACGAATTAGAAAACTACCAATACTACTACAGTACTATAAAACTGTATATTAGTTTATAATAGTTATCAATAGAGGAATTCATCCAGTGTTTGCGGGCATTTTTTTTAAATTGACTGTAAATGAGCAAAATCAGTGCAGGTACCAAGTGCAGATAGTGGGCAGCCTTCAAACAATACTTCCGATGATTGCATCCTCCAAATCTTAATTTTCATTGTAATGTTCAAGATTGTCGACACCTTATAATTCTTCATAAATTATTGAAATAGTGAAATCATTTAATTTTCACTCCCAGCCGTCTCTGGCATCTCCAAGCCTGAATGCTTGAAACCGCGATGAGGAAAGCAGTTCTGAATTGTCCTGCTGCTTACTTCTCACCAATTATCAGTAACAAAAATCACTGCTTTCCAAAGACAACACACACAACTTATGCTATTTAAAAACTATTTGCTCTAAGCACGTTGTAGTGTCTAACGATCACGTTGTGTATGCGACTGACACTGGTTAGAAACTGTTTGGCATCAGTCTCCTGGCCCAATTAAGCATCATAGTGCCCCAGATAAATGAAATCAATTTAATTTTCATTCTTTAAGAGTTGTTACAAATAAATGGTGGCTGCGATTAGCTGATGGCCTAATTAATTTCATTATTATTGCCTGTGTATTAATGCCCAGTGCTTAAGAGCCTGGAATGACAGCGATGGTGGGAGCTCTACATCAACTGCTTCTACAGCTATCACCATATGTTCTTGATCTAGTCCAAGGGTCATGTGAAAGAAGCAATGACTGAGTGTTTCTTCTTCAAAGAAACAGGAATAATTTCCATAAATTAAACCTCAGAAACAAGCTTGAATGTGATATTGTTGTACACATGTGCTATCACTTCTCAACAGAACATCCAAAAGAGAAACAGAGGCCTTCTCAGAGAAAGTGATGGATAAACGTTTACTGCCGGCCCACTGAGTGGTCAGCAAAGGTCAAAGGCTTATTTCTGTTCCTTTCCATTTTAATGTCACGCTTCACTCAATATTTCACATTGCTTCCAATGTGAGCTTACCCATACATCATCCACCTCTGTAAATTGCCCCCTCTGTCTGGATTCTCTGGTCTGAGTTGAAGTGTACCCATCTGTTTTTGGTTTACTTTAGTTTTGAGGAATGAATTTAGGTTGATTTTTCTGTATATTTTGAATTTCTGGTGTGGAATTGCTGTATATTTATTACCAGTTATGTACACTGTGAACCTGCATCGGTGTGTCGTGTTCCATTGCTGTACCAAAGCCATGCAGAGAAAAAAAAAAAGACATTTATTGCAAAAACATCCGATGGAGTGATTCATTTATTGACTTTTCATTATTTTCACATGGAATTGTGTCAGAGAATTACGGAGATTTGCAACTGAAAAGGTCTTGCATTATCTCGTGTCTGTGTATAAATATATTATAGACATCATATAATATAATATATACTGTACATCTACAACATGTATTGAATACATCTATTCAATATGCTAAATATATTTCATATTTATATATCTGTAACATATATTGCATACTTGTATATACATATATATGTTATATGATGCAAATTAATCTTTGCAACAAAAACAGTTCACTTCACTTTTTGAGTTTATTTCACCATCAGACACAGAATCAGGTTTATTCTCCCTGGCATACGTCATGAAATTTGTTGCTCTGCAACAAATTAAATAAGTGATGCAAAAATAGTGAGGTTGTGGATGTAGGTTCATTTTCCACTCGGAATTTGGATGGCAGAGGGGAAGAGAGCTGTTCCTGAAACATTCAGTGAGTGTCTTCAGGCACCTCCACCTCCTCTGTGATATTAGCAACGAGAAAAGGGTAAAAGGGGTCCTTGATGCTGGATGTCGAATTTTTGAGGCATCGCCTTTTGAACGTGTCCTCAATACTTGGGAGGCGAGTACTCATGCTGGATCTGGCTGAGTTTTTCTGAACTTGTACAGTGGCCCCTCCATACCATACAGTGATGCAATCAGTACAGCTTCGAAATCAGTACGAGGGGTGATTGATAAGTTTGTGGCCTAGGGTAGAAGGAGATGAATTATACAGCTCTCGTTACATGCATCTGCAGTTCAACTCTTTGAGTGATTATGCAGAAAGTTTGAAGTTAATAACTCATCTCCTTCTACCTTAGGCCAAGAACTTAACAATTACCCCTGCCTTGGACCACTTTCTGGAGGTCCAAGACGCCGACTTCTACAAAGAAGGGATCCGTATGCTCCACGCCCGCTGGATTAATTCTGTAAATGTAGGAGGGGACTATGTTGAAAAATAAATGTGCTAGGTTTTCTAAAATTGACTCCTCCTATCTCAGGCCGCAAACTTATCAATCACCCCTCGTAGAACATAGCGCAGTACCACACAGGAACAGGCCTTTTGGCCCACAATTAAATTACTAATCAAATGCCAACTGAGCTGATCTCTTCTGCCTACCCAATGTCCAAATCCTTCCATTTTCCTCACATTCATATGCCATCTAAATGTCTCTTTAAAAATCTCCAATGTATCTGCCTCTACCACCTCCCCAAGCAGTGCATTCCAGGCACCCACTACTCTCCGTGTTTTAAAAAAAACCTTGCCCTTCCCATTTCCTTTGAAATTACCCTATCAGACCTTAAATACATCCCTCTGATATTAGACATTTCAACCCTGGGAAAAAGATAGTCCACTCTATCTATATCTCCCCATAATCTTATAAACCTCTGTCCTCTTCTACCACTTCAGAACAAATGAGCCAAGTTTGTCCAACCTCTTGTTATAGCACATGTCCTCTAATCCAGGCAGCATCCTGGTAAACCTCTTCACTTTTCCAAAGCCTCAACATCCTTCTTATAGTGGGATGACCAGAACTGTACACAATACTCCAGATGCAGTCTGACTGGAGTTTTATCAAGCTGTTTTATAAAACAAGGGGTCCACAACCCTTGTTTTTTTATCCTTTAATTCCCTTACAGCAAAACAACTTTATAGATTCACCATTGAATAGTTCATATGGCCCAAAGGTTCTGCAGCCTTTTGAGAGGCAGGGTTTCAATTACTGCTTGTGGGAGTGTTTCCAAACTGCTGTCCTAGAAAGACTTTGTCTGATTTTTAGAGTCTGTCTCACAGTGTGAGTTTCTCCTGCTAGGAAAATTATCCATCCCTTCAGTTTCCAAAAATACCTGGAAAATTTTGATCAAGTGTCTTCTTTCCAGAGACGTCATTACTTAACAGTGGAGGCCCTTCATTTATCACGCATTTGCCACAGATGTTGTGTTCTGACTGTCATACACAAGCCAGGGCAATATGATAAGGAGAGCAAACCATTGCCCAGGTCGCAGGTTCTCCCTCTCCATACAGCTGATGAATTGAAAGGAATGGTAGAGCCGAAGACTAATACAGTTCGGCACCAGCGGTGTCACAGGAGTTGCCAGTCAGAATTAAGACTGCCTTAGGGACTTCAACTCAGAATACTCCCCTGGGGTTTACTCCTGTGTCCTTCCCCATGAGTGGGTATAGCCGCAAGGCAGTGGAGGTTTGAAACCAGAGTTTATCTTCTCCTAGGTGAACTGCCATGGCTGGTGAGCCCCCATCTGCCCGAAGCGACTGGTTTTGCCTTTGTCCTTTCTCCTGTCAGCAGAAACTGTTCTACTAGGCTTAGTAGTTAAGCCAGATGTGAAGGCCAGGAGCTGGACTCGGTTGTCAGAGGCTGTTTGAAGTGCAAGCCATTGGGAGCATTTAATAGGTAGTGGGAGCTCGTCCCCACTACCATCCCCGGCTATAAGATCCTGAAGGGATCACTTGCCCATCAAAGCCCAGCTTACATTCGGTATATCTGCACTGCTGTCCCTCCAGTAAATCTTTCCAAAGGTGTGGGGCACTAAATTGTTCAGATCACCCCAGGTATAATCTAACCAGGGCTTAAACACATCAGATACAGCAGATGCTGGAAGTTCCAGTAACACAGACAAAATGCTGGAAGAACTTAGCAGGTTAGGCAGCATCTATGAAAATGAATAAACAGTCAATGTTTTGGGCCAAAATCCTTCATCTGGACTGAAGATAAAGGGGGAAGAGGTGGGGGTGGGGAGGGGGAAGGAGAACAAGCTGGAAGGTGATAGGTAAAACCAGGTGGGTCAGGGAGGGAGGATAAAGTTAGAAGCTCAGAGATGATAGGTAGAAAAGATAAAGAACTGAAGAAGGAATCTGATAGGAGAGGAGAGTGCATCATGGGAGAAAGGGAAGAAGGAAGGGCAACGGGGAAGGTGATAGGCAGGCGAAGAGAAGAGGTAAGTGGTCAGGTGGGGAATGAAAGAGGAGGAAAGCAGGAAGGGAAAAGAAAAAAAAAGAGGAAGAAAATGCCAGAGGGAGAAATTGATGGTCATGCCATCAGAATGGGGTCTACCTAGAGCTGCTACTCCTCCCACCAAAGACTGGCCTCATCGTTGCAGAAGAGGAAGCCATGGACTGACATGAACCAGGGCTTTACGTGAAAGAAATACTGGATTTTCCAGTGGACAGTGTCAATTACAATATGTCAGTGTAGATCATTAAAATCCATTTTTACTACTCTGACAGATCATTTCCAGTTAAGAACATACGAAGTAGGATCCATAGTCAACTGTGTGATTTTATAAACTTGCTCTGACATTCAAAGTTCAACAAATTTATTATCAAAGAACATATACCTTATACAGCCCTGATTCATTTTCTTGCAGGCATTTACAGCAAAATACAGTAATGCAATAGAATTTATGAAAAACTATACATTAGTAAGGACTGACAAATAACCAATGTGCAAAAGAAGATGAATCAAGCGAATAAGAAAAAGGAATAAATAATTAATACTGAGAGTCCTGGAAAGTGAGTGGAATCAGTTCAGCTTTGAGGTGAGTGAAGTTATCCGAACCAGTACAGGAGCCTAATGGTTGATGGGTAATAACTGTTCTGAACCTGGTGGCGTGGCTTTGAAAGCTCCTGTACCTCCTGCCTGATGGTAGTTGTGCAAAGAGAGTATGGCCTTAATAATGGGGTCCTTGATGATGGACGCTGCTTTCTTATGCCAGGGCTCCTGTAGATGTGCTCAATGGTGGGGAGGGCTTTGCCTCTAATAGACTAGGCTACATCCATCTCTTTTTGTAGACTTTTCCATTCCTGGGCTTTGGTGTTTCCGTAACAAGTCATGACACAATCAGTCAGGATACTCTCCATTGGGCATCTCTAGATGTTTATAAAAGTTTTCGATAACATGCCTAATCTATGCAAACCTCTGAGAAAGAGGAGGTGCTGTTGAGTAATGGCATTTATGTGCTAGTCCCAGGACAGATCCTCTGATATGATAATGCCAAGAAATTTAAAGTTAATGACCATCTCCACCTCCATTCCCCTCTGATTTCATCCTCCTGTAGTCAACAATTTTTGGTTTTGCTGACAGTAAGTGAGAGGTGGTTGTTACGGCAACACTCAACCAGATAGACATAACTAGTGTCAGTGTAGATAGTTGACTATCCATTTTACTACTTTGTCAAATCTTTTTCAGCCAGGAATGAATGAAATAGGATCCATAGTTAAACACGTGATCCTACAAACCTTCTCTGACATTCAATCGCAGAACAGGCCGCCACTGGGCCTCCAAGCCACCAGGTCTGTAAACTTTGGCCCTGGACTCTCAGATGCAGACATCAATGTCCAGTCCCTGACCCAGACCCGCAGATTCGACCTTCAGGCCTCTCAGAATGATCAGCTCAGGAGAGAGAAAGAGATGGGAACACACAGGTGAAGTGCCCTCTGTGCTGAAAAATACACTTCTTTACAGTAAAACTGAATTCCACCTTATGCCATAGGACCATCAGACAATGAAGCAGAATTAGGCTATTTGGCCTGTCAATTCTGTTCTACCATTTGATCATAGCGGATTTATAGTCCCTCTCAATCCTGCCTTTTCCTCGTAACCTTAGACACCCTGACTAATCAATAACCTATCAACCTCTGCTTTAAATATATTCATTGATTTGGCCTCCACATATTTGGCAATGAATTCCACAGATTCACCTCCCTCTGGCTAAAAAAACTTCTCTTCACCTCTGTTCTAAATGGACATCCTTCTATTCTGAGACTGTGTCCTCTGGTCCTAGACTCACCTACTATAGGAAACATCCTCTCCATGTCCACTCTGTATAGTCCTTTCAATCTTCGATAGATTTCGATGAGATCTGCCCTCTTTCTTCTAAACTCAAGTGAGTACAGGCCCACAGCCAGCAGATGCTCCTCATATGCTAACCCTTTTTTTCTCAGGTTCATTCTGAATCTCTACTGGACTGTCTCCAACTCCAGCACATCCTTTCTGAGATAAACGGCCCAAAACTGCTCACAATAATTTGCGTGGTCTGACAAATGCCTTGTGGACTTCACCATCACATCTTCGCTTTTATATTCTAGTCCTCTTGAAATGAGTGGTGACATGCAAAGGCTTATCATCAAATCAAAAATCCCTCCTCCCTTCCCCCTCACCAGACATGGCCTGTCACCCACGTTTGTGGAACAGTCAGTGCTGCCTGTTGTCTGCATATGTGTGTGTACAAGAATGGGTCAAGCACATAGAGAAGTATTGGCTGGAGTGGGAATTCTCATACAGGGAGAGGTATTGGCTGGAGTGGGAATTCTCATACAGGGAGAGGTATTGGCTGGAGTGGGAGTTCTCATACAGGGAGAGGTATTGGCTGAAGTGGGAATTCTCATACAGGGAGAGGTATTGGCTGGAGTGGGAATTCTCATACAGGGAGAGGTATTGGCTGGAGTGGGAATTCTCATGCAGGGAGAGGTATTGGCTGGAGTGGGAATTCTCATACAGGGAGAGGTATTGGCTGGAGTGGGAATTCTCATGCAGGGGGAGGTATTGGCTGGAGTGGGAATTCTCATACAGGGGGAGGTATTGGCTGCAGTGGGAATTCTCATACATGCATCAGGGAGGGAGCCCCTGTGCAATCCGGCTGAGAGGTGTGTGTCGGCTGCATGGAGAGATCACCACTTCTCTCACTGTGACAACTGGAATACTTTTGCTTCCTGGTTTCTTCACCATTGCAGACCCATGGAGACCCAAAGCCAGAATTAGAATCAGGTTTAATATCACAAACGCATGTCATGAAATTTGCTTTGTGGCAACATTACAGTGCAAGGCATAAAAAGTTCAAAGTAAATTTATTATTCAAGTGCATCTATTTATTTATTGATTTAGCGATACAGTGCAGAACTGGCCCTTCAGGCCGATGAGCTGTGCTGCCCAGGAACCCACCTATTTTAACCAAGCCTTAACACGGGACAGATTACAATGATCAATTAACCTGCTACCTGGTATGTCTTCGGTAGAAACCAGAGCACCTGGAGGAAACCACGGTCCGGAGAGAACACTCAACTTTCTGACAGATGGTGCCGGAATTGAACTCTGAAGTCCAGAAAGCCCCAGGCATCGCGCTAACCACTATGCTACAGTAATCCCATACACTTCCTTGAGATCCATTTTTTGGAAGATATTTACAGGAAAAGGAAGTAGAATAGAATTTTACGGAAAAAGTATATAAAAACAAAGATTGTCAAACACTAATGCCAAAAGAAGGCAAACCGAGCAAAACAATTAGAATACTGACAACGTGAGTTGCAAAGAGACCTTGAAAGAGAATCAGCAGGTTGCAGAATCAGTTCAGGGTAGCAGTGAATGAATTTAACCACACCAGTTCAGGAGAATTACCACAAGTTACAAAATAAATAGATAGTGAAAAAGAGAAATAATGAGCTCGTGCTCATGGGTTCATGGACTGATCAGAACTCTGAAGGTGGAGGGGAAGAAGCTGTAACTGAATTGTTGAGTGAGGGTCTTTAGGCTCCTGTGCTGCCACCCCGATAGCAGAAGTGAGAAGAGGGCATGTCCCTGATGCAGAGGGTCCCTAATGATGACTGTCAGCCTTTCGAAGATGCCCTTGATGGTGGGGAGGGTTGGATGTGATGGAGCTGACTGAATCTACAAGCCTCTACAATCTCTTGCAATCATGTGCCAGGATCCTCAGTACCAGGCTATGATACAACTAGTCAGAATGCCCTCCGCTATACATCTATAAAATTTGTGAGAGTCTTTGGCGACATACCAAATCTCGTGAAATTCCAAATGAAGAAGAAGTGCTGATATGCTTCTTCATCAATGTGTTGGGCCCAAGATAGATGCCGCCGCCCAGGAACTTGAATCTGCTCACCCCTACTGAAGACTGCACATGAATGGACTTCCAAGGGATCTAGCTGTTCATGAATGAAAGCTAAAAGATGGCAGGTAGATGCAGCGGATAAAACATAGTGAGGCAGTGTATATGGATTCATTGTCAGTTCTGAAATCTGATGGCACAGGGAAGAGGCTGTTCCTGAAACATTGAATGTGGGTCTTCAGGCTCCTGTACCTCCTCCCTGATGGTGGCAATGAGAAGAGGGCATGTCCTGGGTGATGGGGGTCCTTTTTGAAGGATGCCACTTTTCTAACTCATCACTTTTTGAAGGTGCCCTTGATGATGTGGAGGCAAATTTCTTTTTGCACTGCATACTTAATTTCTTTTCTATATGTGTGTGTGTGTGTGTGTGTTATATAGAGGAAACTGACATGGTCACGGGGAGAACATACAAACTCCTTGTGGACAGTGGCAGGAATTGAACCCTGAACACTGATCACTGGCACTGTAAAGTGATTGTGCTGACCACTACACTATCATTGCCATTGACTAGTTTTCTGACCCTGTCTACAAGGTGAAACATTTGAGTGGAATTTCAATGATTATGGAAAATGAAAAGATTAATGTATGAGGAGCATTTGATGACCCTGGGCTGTACAGTAGGAAGTTTAGAAGAATGAGGGGGGATTTCCCAGAAACCTATCAAATTTTGAAAGGCCTAGATAGAGAGGATATGGAGAGGATGTTTACTTTAGTGGGGGGGGGGGCTCAGAGTGGAAGGACATCCATTTAGAACAGAGATGAAGCGGAATTTCTTGAGACTGTTTTTCTGACTTAGAGCATAGATGTATCCTCCATATCCGTCCCATCCAAGCTTCTTTTAAGTGTTGAAATCGAACCTACGTCCACCAGTTCCACTGGCAGCTCGTTCCACACTCTCTCCACCCTCTGAGTGAAGAAGATGCCCCTCATCTTCCCCTTAAATAATTCACATTCCGCTCTTAACCCATGACCTCTAGTTGTACTCTCACCCAACCCCAGTGGAAATATCCTGCTTGCATTTACCCTATCTATACCCTTCATCATTTTGTGCACCTCTGTCAAATCTCCTCTCATTCTCCTACACTCCTGGGAATAGAATAACTACCTATTCAACCTTTCCCTATAACTTAGGTCCTCAAGTCCCTGTAACATCTTAGTAAATTTTCTCTGCATTATTTCAGTTCTATTTACATCTTTCCTGTAGATAGGTCCATGGATGGGAGGGGTAAGGAGATGTATGGACAGGCGCAGATCAACAGGACTAGGCAGAGTAACAGTTCAGCATGGACTAGATGGGCTGAAAGGCATTTTCTCTGCTGTATTGGTCTATGACTATGATTTCTATGACTAGGGATTGATACCTCTAAGTATAGTTCTGGCCATTCAGGCTGTGGGTGAGAGAAAAAAATTCTTCCCACCACCCCCCCCTCCCAGGATTCCCTACCCAAGGTGGCCACAGAGCCTCAGTGGCTGAATACACTTAGTGGCCACTTTATTAGGTAAACGTGAACACTTGCTCCTTATGCCAATATCTAATCAGCCAATCATGTGGCAGCAACTCAATGCACAAAAGAATGCAGACATGGTCAAGAGGTTCAGTTGTTGTTCAGATCAAACATCAGAATGGGGAAGAAATGTGATCTAAGTGACTTTGACCGTGAAATGATGGTTGATATCAGTGGAGGTGCTTTGAGTGTCTCCGAACTGCTCATCTCCTGGGGTTTTCATTCACAAAAGCCTCTAGAGTTTGTAGAGAATAGTGCAAAAAGCAAAAAAAAACTTCAGTCATCTGTGGGCGAACGTGTCTTGTTAATGAGAGAGGCCAGAGGAAGGTGATGTTACAACAGTGGTGTGCAGAACAGCGTCTCGGACATCAATATGTCAAACCTTGAAGTGAATGGGCTGCAGCAACAGAAGATCACGAACATCCACTCAATCCCACTTTTTTAGGTATAGGAAGTTCCTAATAAAGTGGACACTGGGTGTATATTGAAGACAGAGATCAATAAACTTCTGAATGCTAAGAAAAATAACGTATATCTGCTCAGAGCAGAAGATTAAAGATGAGGTTGAAAAACTAGCCACAATCTAAGAGAATGTTGGAACAGTTAGGTGGGCTGGATGACCCTCTCCATTCACTGGTTATAGAATATTCAGTTCACTAAATTAGGCCGGTGTCTAAAATTAGAATCAGAAATAATGTCCATGGAGGTACTTGATGTTTGTCAAAATTGTAAAATATCACACCCCACAACTGGGGATTCCTCCACACCACTGAGCACATCTACACAGAACTTAGTCACAGGAAGGCAGCATCCATCATCGCAGACCCCCACCATCCCGGATATGCTCGCTCCTTGCTGCTGACATCAGGAGGAAGGCACAGGAGCCTCATGACATGCACGGCAAGGTTCAGGAGCAGTTATTACCCCTCAACCATCAGACCCTCAAACTAGAAGGGATAACTTCATCGAACTTCACTCACGCCGATGTTACACCAATTCCACAACCTATGGACTCTACAACTCACCTTCTCATTATTTATTGCTTCATGTTTATTATTATTATTATCTTGATTTTTTTTGCTCTTTTTGTATTTGCACATTGGTTGTTTGACCATCCTATTGGGTGTGGTCTTTTATCGATCTTATATGTTTCTTTGTATTTAATATGAATGCCCACAAGAAAATGAATCTCAGGGTTGTGTATGGTTACATATATGTTCTTTGATAATAAATTTACTTTGAAGTTAATATCCTTTTGTGAAGGAAGTCAGCCATCCTTACCCAGTCTGATGATGTCTCTACACTGGTCACCTGTTCCAGCTAGATTTAACCAATGTGCACACTGACCATGAAAGGTTAACGTTTACAGAGCCGACCAACACCATAGGTCCAGAAACCTGAAGCAGATTTTTAAAATTTATTTTATTTTTATTTAGAGATACAGACAACAAGTGGCTCCATGCAGCAACCCACCTATTTACTGTAGCCGTATTAGCGTAGCACTAACTGCTAAGCAACTGTGGCGCACGAATGTTGTCTTAATTAACACTGCTCAGTTCATTGCACGAACCATGAATTTGATTTCCCTTGGGATAAAAGCACTAATTGACTTTGCTTCTTAGGCCTAACATCAAAGGAAATGTTTAATAATCTTTGAAATTAAGTGCCGCAGTGGTGGGGGCACAGTTTTCTAGCCTCCGTCTCCTCCTACTCACATTGTTTGTGTAGCCTGTTATGACATTCCATCATAATTAAAATCCATTTGCAAAAGAGCTGGCACAAAATTGAGTTATAAGGCATGTGGCTTCCAGGGATCTGATGCTGAAAGGAGATTATCGGAGGATTTGATTTAGCTTGGAAGATTAATGCTGACATTAGTGGGGATTGAAAGGAGTCATTGCCAAAAAGGTGAACTATCTAGGGAAGCTAGCCAATGATATTTAAGTGTAAAGTTTTTTTCAGATATATAAAGCGTAAAATAGAGATGAGAGTAGATACCGACTGCTGGAAAGTGACACTAGACTAATGAGGGACAAAGAAATGATGGACAAACTTAAGCATTTTGCGTCAGTTTTCACTGTGGAAGACACTGTTCAAGAGTCTTGGGGGCAGAAGTGAGTGTTGTTGCTTTTATTAAGCAGAAGGTGCTTGGGCACTGAGAAGTCTAAAGCTAGATAAGTCACCTGGATCAGATGGTGTACACTCCAGGGTCTGAAAGAGTTGGCTGAAGAGATTGTGGATGCATTAGTAATGATTTTTCAAGAATCAATAGGTTCTAGAATTGTTCCTGAATGGAAGATTGAAAATATCACACACTCTTTAAGAAGGGAGGGAGGCAGAAGGAAGAAAATTATAGGCCAGTTAGCCTGATCTCAGTGGTTGGGAAGATGCTGGAGTCTATTATTAAGGAGGAGGTTTTGGAGTTCTAGGAGGCAAATGACAAAGTAAGCCACAGTTAGCAGGTTTTCTGAAAGGGGAGTTATTGCTGACAGATCTGTTGGAATTTTTTGAGGAAATAACAGAGAGGATCGACAAAGGATAGTCAGTGGATGCTGTTTATTTTGATTTTCAAGAGGCCTTTGACAATGTGCCCCACACATGAGGCAGCATAACAAAATAAAAGCCCATGGTATTACAGAAAGGTACTAGCAAGGATAGGAGATTGGCTGACTGGCAGGAGGCAATGAGTGGGGATAAAGGAGGCCTTTTATAACCAGTGATTACTGGTGTGCCGCAGGGTTTGGTGCTGAGGCACCTTTATATTCCTTTGGAGGAAGGAATTGATGGCTTTGTGGCCAATTTTGTGGAACATATGTGGAGGGGCAGGCAGTGTGAGGAAGTAAGGTGTATGCAGAAGGACTTAGACAGAGTGGGAGAATGGCAAAGAGGTGGCAGATGATATATAGTGTAGGGAAGTGTATGGTCATGCATTTTGGCACAAGGAATAATGTAGATTATTTCAAAATTTCGAAAATTTCAAAAATCAGGTGTGCAGAGATACTTGTGAGTCCTCTTGCAGGAGTTCCTAAAGGTTAACTTGCAGGTTGAGTAAGCGGTGAGGAAGGCAAATGTAATGTTAGTATTTATTTTGTGAGAATTAGAATATACAAGCAAGGATGTAATACTGAGGCTTTATAAGGCATTGATCAGACCGCACTTGGGGTATTGTGAGCAGTTTTAAACATAGAACATAGAACATAGAAATCTACAGCACATTTTAGGCCCTTTGGCCCACAATGTTGTGCCGATCACGTAACCTACTCTAAGAAAATGCTGAGAATTCCCTACCAGATTGCCCTCTATTTTTCTAAGCTCCACATACTTATCTAAGAGGCTCTTAAAAGACCTTATTGTATCTGCCTCCACCACTATCACCAGCATTCCATGCACTCACCACTGTGTGTGAAAAAACTTGGCCCTGACATCCTCTCGATACCTGTTTCAAAGCACCTTAAAACTATTCCCCCTTGTGTTAATCATTTCAGCCCTGGGACAAAAAAGTCTCTGGCTATCCACACGATCAATGCCTCTCATCATCTTATACACCTCTATCAGGTCACCTCTCATCCTCAGTCGTTCCAAGAAGAAAAGACCGAGTTCACTCAACCTATGGGTCCCTTTTCTAAGAAAAGATGTGCTGCCATTGGTGAACGTTTAGAGGAGGTTCATCAGGATATCCCAGGAATGAAAAGGTTAACATCTGAGGAACATTTGATGGCTCTAGGCCTGTATTCGCTGGAGTTTAGAAGGATGGGGGGAGGGTATCATTGAAAGCTATTGAATATTGAAAGGTATAGATAGAGTGGATGTGGAGAGGATGTTTCCTACAGTGGGGGAGCCTGGACCAGAAGATACAAATAGAGTAGATGTGGAGAGGATGTTTCCTAATATGGAGGAGTATGGGACCAGAGGGCACAGCCTCAGTATAGAAGAACAACCCTTTATAAAAGAGATGAAAATACATATCTTGGAATCTAAAGAACTTATTGCCACAGACAACTTTGGAGGCCAAGTCATTGGGTGTATTTAAGGCAGAGGGTGATAGGTTTGTGATGAATCAGGGTGTCAGAGGTCACTGGGGGAAGGCTGGAGCATGGGCTTAAGAGGAATGATGGATCAGTCATGATGGAATGGCAGAACATACTAGATGGGCCGAATAGCCTATTTCTGCTCCAATGTCATGTCTTATGTTTGAGTCCCTGGCTTACTTTACCCACAGGTCCAGCTTAGATCAGTAAGTAAACTAAAACTATCTCCTGCCTCAATGCCATAACCTGAACTCTTCCCCACCCCTCTCAACATCCACCACCATCCAATCCATGCTCTCTTCTCACTGCTGCCATTGGGAAGAAATGTGCAGGAGCCTCAGGTCCTGCACCACCAGGTTCAGGAACAGTTATTACCCCTCAACCGTCAGGCTCCTGAACCAGAGGAGATAACTTCACTCAACTCCACTCACTCCAACACTGAACTGTTCCCACAATTGATGGATTCACTTTTAAGAACTCTAAAACTCATGTTCTGTACTTCTAAGACTTATTTATTATTATTATCTTTCTTTCTTTATGTATTTGCACAGTTTGCTGTCTTTTGCCCATCGACTGTCCATTTTTTCATGCGTTTCTTTCATTGATTCTGTTGTTTTAATTTCTACTTACTGTGAATGCCTGCAAGAAAGTGAATCTCAGGGTTGTATATGGTGACATATATGTAACTTAGACACTAAATTTACATAGAACTTTGAAACCCACCCGCCCCTTAGCAGATAAAGACTCGCTTCAGCTTCTGAAGTTATACATTTGCATAACAATGAACCAATATTTCTCATTATTTCTCAGTGACTATTCCTCAACGTATTCTGGCAAAAATCAACAATAAAATCATAAACCAGGGTTGATTTATCTGTCCAACATGAAGAATAACTTCCATCGCCGTCCTCCATTCTGTCAGAAGATAGTGTGTTTTCAGATTGGTGCTTTGCCTCTAGTTAATTGACACGAGATATTCTCGTCCACACACTTGTTCCTTAGACGTGCGCACTCTTGGCGTGTGTTGGGTTCACCATGGAAGAAGACCCCTGTGAAGCAAAATAGTATCGGTTCTCTGGGAGCTCTGGTGAAGGGCCGGTGCAGCAGGCAATCACCGCTCCTCCAAAAAGGCAGAGGCCTGTGCCTATCCAGCCCAGGAAGAGTGAATAGCCAAAGTTGAAGAGGTACTCTGCTTCGTGAACTCCCACTGGAAACCAAATGGTGGCTACTGCTGAACAGATCGCTGGAAGATACAAAAAAGAAATTCTTGCAATTAACAAGGCAACTATTACCGTCTTTACCTTAACTTTTGATTTTTTTTAAAATTTAGGGATACAGCACGGTAACCTGTCCTTTTGGCCCAACGTGCCCACGTTGGCCACAGTAGCACAGCAGTTAAGTGCGACCCTATTACGGCTCAGGGCGTCGGAGTTCAGGGTTCGGTCCTGCCGTCATCTGTAAGGAGTTTGGACACCCTCGCCATGGAATGCATGGGTTTTCCCGGGGTGCTCTGGTTTCCTCCCACAGTCATTGTAAATTGTCCTGTGATTGGGGCTGTCACAGGTTGCTGGGTGGTGCAGCTCGATGCGTCAGAATGGCCTACACAGTACTATATCGCTAAACCAGGGGTTCCCAACCTCGGGTCCACAGACCCCTTGGCTAATGGTAGGAGTCCATGGCATAAAAAAAGTTGGAACCCCTGCCCTAAGTAAATAAATAAATAAAATTGATGGAGTACTATCACTGTCTTTAATATAAATTCTTATTTTTTAAAAATAATTTGGAGATACAGCATGGCCAATTACACCCATCAACCCATACAACTTTGGAATGTGGAAGGAAACCGGGGCTTTTGGAGGAAACCCACAAGGTCACAGGGAGAACTTACAAACCCCTCACAGACAGCGGGCGCTATAAAACGATGCGCTACCGTGCCGCCCCAGAGTGACAGGGTCAGAGTCGTGGAGCAAGACAGCACAAGTACAGGCCATTCAGCCCAACCATTCCATGCCAACCATGATGACCATCCAGCTGGTCCCAATTTCCTGCCCAGCCCCGCTATCTAACTATCCAAGTGTTTCCTAAATGACACTATTGTACCTGACTCAACCACTTCCTCTGGCAGCTTGTTCCACATACTCACCACCCTCTGTGAAAATGTTACTCCTCAACTCCTTATTAAACCTTTCCCCTCTCACTATAAACTGAAGCCCTTACTTTTGGTCTTCCCTACCCTGGGGAAATGACTGTTACCATTCATCTTTCTCATAATGTTAAGCACATCTACAAGGCTTCTCCTCATTCCCCTACAGTAAGGATTAAAGACTAAGCCTGGCCAAGCTCTCCCTGTGACTTAGGCCCTCTCATTAACTTCAGGAAGGCAAGAACTACCAAACAAGCCCCACTAGTTATAAATGGTGAGGTAGTGGAGACGATCTCCAGTTTCAAGATTTTGGTGATGAACATCACCAAGGAGTTCTCTTTGCCCAACCTCAATAGTAAGGAAGGCAGTGACTATACTTTCTAAGGAGAGCTAGTCTGCCCCCAAAATTGCCAGCCGATTTTATCGATGTGCAATAGAGAGCATACTGACATATGGAATGACAGTGTGATACTCCAGCTGCGGCAAGACAGATCATGAGGCACTCCAGAAGGTGATTAGGACAGTTCAGCACATCACTGGGACTCAACTACAGGACCTGGAGTCAATCTACAACTCCCAATGCTTCATTTGCGCTCGTAACATCATTAAAGATCCATTCTATCCTGGACACTGTCATTCAGTCTCCTGCCATATGGTAGGAGATACAGGAACATCTTAGCCAAGACAGCTAAGATGGAAAAACAGCTTCTTCCCGAGGGCTGTTGTGCGGCTGAATGATGCTACACCCCACTTGCCAATGGCCTTTGCAGGTTATGGAGCAGCACCGCAATTTTGTCCACTTGTGCAATAACAATAAAGTTCTATTCTATTCTCAAGTGCTGGCAACATCCTAATAAATCTGCACTGGACACTTTTCAGTCTACCCACATCTTTCAGGGGAAAGACTGTTACTGTGCACCTTATCTCTGCCCCTTATGATTGTGAATGTTTCTACACTGTGCCCTCCTCACTCTTACTTTAGAAGAATTATCAAAGAAAAACCTAGTCCAGATGTGCCACTGCAATGAAATCCCATTGAAATGAAGTGCTCTTTTTACCATAGAAATACAGGATGCACAGTTGACGTACATAGACACACACACACAAAATGCTGGATGAGCTCAGCAGATTAGGCAGCTCCTATGGAAATAAATAAACAGTCAAAGCTTCAGGCTGAAACTCTTCATCAGGACCTGATGAAGGATCTTGGTCCAAAATGTCAACTGTTTATTCCTCTTAATGGATGTTACTTGTCCTACTGAGTTCCTCCAGTATCTTGTGTGTGTGTTATTCTGGATTTCCAGTATCTGCAGAAACCCTTGTGTGGTTTGGAAGTACAGTTACCAGTCTCAAAGAGAGTGTCACCATAAAATTACAATATTTAAAGATTAGCTTCATTTGTCACATGTACATTGAAACATCATGAAAAGCCCAGTTTGCATCAAATCAAATCAACGAGGATTATGCTGGGAACCCTGAAAATATTACCAAACTTCCATGCTAACGTAGCATGCCAGCAACTCACTAACACAGACTGTATTTCTTTGGAATGTGGGAGAAACCCGGAGGAAACCCACATGATCGCAAGGAGAATGTACAAGCTCTTTGCAGAATTGAACCAGGCTTGCCGGCATGCTAGAAGTGTTATGTCATCTGCTACATCCCTGAATTAGCCACTCTCACCCAGGGTAAGAATATTGGCCGTTCACTAGATCCATGCCTCTAAACATCATATACACTGCCATCAAGTCACCTCTCATCTGCTTTCGTTCTGAAGAGAAAAGTCCTTGTTTGCTCAGTGTATGCTCATAAGACATGCTCTCTAATAATGGCAGAATTCTGGTATGAACAAATGAGTGAATTGACTTTATTTCTTACATCCTTCACATACATGAGCAGTAAAAATCTCTACGTTATGTCTCCATCTAAATATGCAATGTGCAATCATAGTAATTTATAATAAATAGATCAGTCAATGTGATATTAACTACACTCAAGTCAGCATGAATTCATCAGTCTGATGGCCTGGTGGAAGAAGCTGTCCCGGAGCCTGTTGGTCCTGGCTTTTATGCTGCGGTACCGCTTCCCGGATGGTAGCAGCTGGAATAGATTATGGTTGGAATAGCTTGGGTCCCCAATAATCCTATGGGCCCTTTTTACACACCTGTCTTTGTAAATGTCCTGAATCATGGGAAGTTCACAACTACAGATGCATTGGGCTGTCCACACCACTCTCTGCAGAACCCTGCGATTAAGGGAGATACCGTTCCTCTACTAGGCAGTGATGCAGCCAGTCAGGATGCTCTCAATTATGACCCTGTAGAAAGTTCTTAGGATTTGGGGACCCATAAGCACGTGAGGTCCTTGGTGAAGTGAATGCCGAGGAACTTGAGGCTGTTTACCTCCTCAATCCCAGATCCATTGATGTCAATAGGGGTTAGCCTGTCTCCATTCCTCTTGTAATCTACAACCAACAGCTCCTTTGTTTTTGCGACATTGAGGGAGAGGTTGTTTTCTTGACACCACTGTGTCAGAGAGATGACTTCTTCCCTATAGGCCACCTCGTTATTGTTTGAGATTAGGCCAATCAATGTAGTGTCGTCGACAAATTTAATTAGCAGATTGGAGCTGTGGGTGGCGATACAGTCATAGGTATACAGAGAGTAAAGGAGGGGACTCAGTACACAGCCCTGAGGGGCTCCTGTATTGAGGGTCAGAGGGGTGGAGGTGAGGGAGCCCACTCTTGCCACCTGCCAACGTTCTGACAGGAAGTTCAGGATCCAGCTGCACAAGGCAGGGTCAAGGCCGAGGTCTCTGAGCTTCCTGTCGAGCCTGGATGGAAATATGGTGCTGAATGCTGAACTGTAGTCCAAGAACAGCATTCTCACATAAGCATCCTTCTTTTCCAGATGTGTAAGGATGGTATATAGAGCAGTGGCTATTGTGTCATCTGTCGATCGGTTGTGTCGGTAGGTGAATTGTAGGGGGGCCAGTTTGGGTGGTGGCAAGCTGCAGATATAATCCTTGACCAGCCTCTCAAAGTATTTGCTTATTATTGAGGTGAGTGTGACAGGACGCCAGTCGTTCAGACATGTTACCTTCCACATCCTTCCTCTAATGAGGTGTCCTGATCTAAACACAATACTCCCATTGTGGTCTAACCTGGTTTTCACAGAGATGCAAGAATACCTCGTGGCTCTTGAGCTCAATCCCCCGACTAATGAAGACCAATGCACTTGTTAACAATCCGACTAAACTGTGAGGCAACTTTGAGGGAACCATGGACGTCGACCCCAAGATCCCTCTGCTCCTCCACACTGCTAAGATTCCTGCCCTTAACCCTGTATTCTGCCTTCAAGTTCAACTGTGTTTCAGTCCAATAGGGAGTACAGTAGGATCTAACTCATTCAGAGTCCTTGGGATTTGAGTTCCCTGTCACGCGGGTCAGACAGTAGCTCGCTTACCCAGCAGAATGAGGAGAAAAGCACCCAGCATGGATCGCTTGTGCTTGGAAGAACGGTTTTCGGCTCCGAGACGCATGCACGGTAACGCCATGAGTATGAGGAGAATGGCGGGCAGTCCCAGGATGGAGGCAGTGATCATCAGGGCACGGCTGGCCTGCAGGTAGGCTGCACCAGGGAGAGAAAACAGAATTTTAGTAGGAGATCGCGATCCCCATATAGCCATACACCTGTGAGAAGTGCATCCAGCTGCAGCTTCTAACAGCTTGCATTCAGGAGTTGAAGCTGGAACTGGATGAATTCTGGATCATTCTGGAGGCCGACGGGGTGACAGATTGGACATATAGAAAGGTGGTTACACCCAAGGTGTAAGTCGGGAAGGGGAAATGGGTTAAAGAGCCAGTGCAGAGTATCCCGTCACCATTCCTCTCAAGAACAGGCATTTCACTTTGGATACTGTTGGCGGAGATGACCAAACAGAGAAAAGTCACAGTGTCGGGTCACTGGCACAGACTCTGGGTCTGTGACTCACAGGGGAAAGGGGGGAGAGGAGGCACACTGTGGTGATAGGGGATTCGTTAGTTAGGGGAACAGACGGGAGGCTCTGTGGATGAGAATGAGATTCCTGGATTGTATGTTGCCTCCCAGGTGCCAGTGTCCGGGATGTCTCGGATTGAGTTCTCAGCATTCTTAAGTGGGAAGGTGAACAGGCAGAGGTCGTTGTCCATGCAGGTTCCAATGACACGGGTGGGATGAGTGACGAGGTGCTGCAAAGGGAGCTCAGGGAGTTGGGTGAAAAGCTAAAGGGCAGGACCCCCAGGTTACCTGTGCCACGTGCCAGTGAGACCAGAAGTAGGAAGATTATACAGTATAACACATGGCTAGGGAGTTGGCGTAGGTGGGAGGGCCTATTTTTTGTATCACTGGGCTCTCTTCTGGGGAAGGTGGGATCTGTACAGAAGGGACGGTTTGTAGCTGAACTGGAAGGGGCTAATATTCTAGCAGGAAGGGGCTAATATTCTAGCAGGAAGATTTGCTAGTGCTGCACGGTGGGGTTTAAACTAGAGTTGCAGGCGATGGGAACCCGAGTGCCAGAACAGTTAGTGGAGAGGTTGTGGAGACAGATGTTGGTGAGACCTCAGACAAAGTTAGGAATCAAAAGGTTGAGCATGGTATGACTAGTGTCCTGAGTTGTATATATTTCAATGCAAGAAGTACGGTATTGTAGGAAAGCCTGGAATTACGACATTGTAGCCGTCAGTGCGCTTGGTCGCAGGAGGGGCAGGGCTGGCAGCCTAATATTCAGGGGTTCTGTTGTTTTAGGTGTGACAGAGCAGGAGGGATTAAGGAAGGAGGGGTGGCGTTGGTAGGCAGGGAAATTGTCACACACCGTTCCGTCAGGACAGACTGCAGATCTCGACTAGAGAAGCGTTATGAGTAGAACTGAGAAATAGGAAACTGCCCTGGACTGGGTGGCCCAAAGGGCCTGTTTTGTGCTGTATTTTTCAATGATTCTATGACTCTATAAAATATAGGTGCAAAGTTAGGCCATTTGGCCCATCAGGTCTGCTCCACAATTTCATCATGTTTGGTTTATTATTCTTTTCAACCCAATTCTCTTGCCTTCTCCCAGTATCATTTGACACCCTCACTAATCGGAACCTATCAACCTCTTTTTTAAATATACCCAATGACTCAGCCTCCACATCCATCTGTGGTCATGAATTCCCCAGATTCACAACTTGCTAAAGTGCTACGTGTGGTTTTTATCGAATCATATAAAATGCAACATAGGATCCTTTCCAGTTTGCTTAAAGATCAGCTTGATTCACTGATGATGCTATAGCCTCTCCATCCTATCCCACCTCGAAAATGATGTTTTGTACACCAGGATGTTGTTCATCGACTTCAGTCAGTGTTTACCACGATCATCCCAGAGATTCTGGTGGTAAGCTGTCCTCGTTGGGACTCAACACCCCTCTCTCAAACTGGATCTTGGTCTTCATGATGGAGACCCCAGTCAGTCTGAGTTGGCAGCAACATCTCAAGCTCCATCATGCTGAGCATTGGTGCTCCCACACCCCCCCACCCCCACCCCCACCCCCAGGGCTGTGTGCTCAGTCCACTGCTGACTCACAACTGCACTGCCTGATCCGGCTCAAACTGCATCATCAAATTCGGTGATCCTACAACAGTGGTTGGCTTCATCACTAACAACGATGAGCAAGCATACAGAGAGCTTGGTCAAATGGTGTGAGAACAACAACACGAGTCTCAATGTGGACAAAAGAGATGATTGTGGACTTCAAGAAGGCACAGGTTGACCACGCTCCATTGCACATCGATACCTCTGCCTTGGATAGAGTGAAGAGATCAAAGTTCCTTGGTCTACAGATAACGGACCCTCAACACCTCCTAACTAGTCATGAAGGCACAGCAGTGTTTACACTTCCTGAGGAGACTGAGGTGTGCAAGGCTGTGTGCCCTTTTTCTACCAACTTTCTACAGGAGCACCGTTGAGAGTGTCCTGCCTGATTGCATCATTGTGCGGTACGGAAATTGCAAGGTATCAGACCGCAAGACCCTACAGAGGACAGTAAAAATCACCGAGGGTCATTGGGGTCTTCCTCCCCCTATTTGTGACGTTTACCAGGAGTGTTGCAGATGAAGGGTTCAAAGCAGTGTTGAGGATTTACACCACCCATCCACAATCACTACCGTCAGGAAGGAGGTACAGGAGAATCAGGACTCAGACTGTCAGACTGGGGAACAGCTTCTTCCCTCAGGCTGTGAGACTAATGAACACCCTGCCACCACCAAGGTCTCGTCACTGGGTCAGCGAGATGTTTACTGTTTACTGTTCTGTTTATTGTTTACCCGTACTGTACTTTACTACATACATTTTGAATGATATTTTATTATCTTACTTATAGTATAATATTTTGCTTTACATGTTGTATGTGATAGAGTCATAGTCATAGAGAAGTATAGCACAGAAACATGCATATTGGCCCATCTAGTCCAAGCTGACACCATTTAAACTGCCTGTTCACAATGACATTCACCAGGACCAGAGCCCTCCGTATCCCTCCTATCCATGTACCTATCCAAACTGCTCTTAAACATTGGAATCGAGCTGGCGTGCACACTTGTGCTGACTCTCACGACCAACTGTGGAGAAATTTCCCCTTAAACCTCTCACCTTTCACCCTTAACCCATGACCTCTGGTTGAGGTCCCACCCAACCTCAGTGGAAAAAGGCTGCTTGCATTTACCATATTTATATTGTTCAGTCGTTAAGTTGAGTCCGACTCTTTGTGACCTCACGGACCCCTGCACACCAAGCCTTCTTGTTGGAAACTGCCTCTCTAAGATCCCCCAAGGTCATACACATTGTCCGAGTAATACTATCTATCCATCGTAGCCTCTGTTGTCCTCTCCTTCTTTTACTTTCTGTCTTTTACTTAACCAAGGAATCCTGTCTTCTCATGATGTAGCCAAAATATATTAGCTTTTGTCTCATAATTAAGCCTCCCAGTGAGCGGTCTGGCTGTATTTCTTTCATATCCATGCCCCTTATAATTTTGTATATCTTTTTTAAATCTTCTACATTCAAAGGAATAAAGTCCTAATCTATTCAACCTTTTGTTATAACTCAGGTCTTCCACACCTGACAACTTACTTGCAAATTTTCCCTGTTTTCTTTCAACTTTATTTACATCTTTCCAGTAGATAGGTAACCAAAACTGCACACAATATTCCAAATTAGGCATCATCAACATCTTATACAACTTCAATATAACATCCCATCTTCTGCAGTCAATACATTGATTTCTGAAGGCCAAGGTGTAAAAGCTTTCTTTACAACCCTATCTACCTGTGACATCACCTACAGCACGTACCTGTATTCCCAGATCCATTTGTTCTACCACACTCCTCAGTGCCCTATCGTTCACTGTGTGAGACCTACCCTGGTTGGTCCTATCAAAGTGCAAAACTCGCACTTGTCTACGTTAAATTCCATCTGCCATTTCTCAACCTATTTTTCCAACTGATCCAGATCCCTCTGCAAGCAATGATAACCTTCCTCAGTGTCCACTACACCCCAATCTTGGCGCCATCCACAAATTTGCTGATCCAATTAACCCATGATCTTCCAGATCAATGATACAATGATAAGCAATAAAGGACCCAGCACTGATCCCTGTGGCACACCACTAGTCATAGGCCTCCAGTCAGAGAGGCAACCATCTACTACCACTCTGTGGCTTCTTCCACAAAGCCAATGTCTAATCCAATTTACTCCCTCAGCCTGAATGCTGGGTGATTGAACATTCTTGACCAGTCTCCCATGTGGGACCTTTCAAATGCCTTATTAAAATCTATGTAGACAACATCCACTGCCTTGCCTTCATCGACTTCCTTAGCAAATTCCTCAAAAAACTCTATAAGATTGGCTGGACATGGCCTACCATGCACAAAGCCAAGATGACTATCCTTAATCAGTGCAAGTCAATCAAATACTTGTATATCCAGTCCCTTAGAATACCTTCCAATAACTTTCCTACAACTGATGTCAGAATCACCAGCCTATAATTTCCTGGTTTCTGTTTAGAGCCTTTTTTAAAACAGTGGAACAACTTAGGCTATCCTCCAATCCTCTGGCACCTCTCCTGGCCTAAGGATGTTTTAAATATCTCTGTTGGGGCCCCAGTAATTTCTGCACTTGCATCCCATAGAGTCTGAGGGTACACCTTGTTAGGCCCTGAGGATTTATCCACCCTGATTTGCATCAGGGTAGCAAACATCTCCTCCTCTGTAATTTGTACACGGATATGTTTTGTGGGTGCACCTTTGTCCAGAGAAATATAGCCCTCTATTTTCCTGAGCTCCATATACATATCTAAGTTTCTTAAAAGATCCTATTGTATCTGCCTCTACCACCTTCGCTGGCAGTGCATTCCACACACTCACCACTCACTGCATGAAAAGCTTACTTCCGACGTCCTCCTTGTATTTACTTCCAAGACTATGCCCTCTCACCTTAGCCACTTCAGCCCTGGGAAAAATCCTCTGGCTATCCACACGATCAACGCCTCTCATCATCTTATACATCTCTATCAGGTCACCTCATCCTCCATCGCTCCAAGGAGAAAAGGTCCAATCCACTCAACCTGTTCTCAAAAGGCATGCACTCCAATCCAGGCAACATCCTTGTAAATCTGCTCTGCACTCTCTCAAGAGTATCCACATCCTTCCTGTAGTGAGGTGACCAGACATGAACACAGTACTCCAAGTGGGGTCTAACTAAGGTCTTATATAGCTGTAACATTACCTCATGGCTCTTGAATTCATTCTTAACAACACTGTCAACCTGCACAGCAGCTTTGAGTGTCCTATGGACTCGGACCCCAAGATCTTGTTGATCCTCCACACTGCCAAGAGTCTTACCATTAATTTTATATTCTGTATTCAAATTTGACTGACTGAAAGGAACCACTTCACACTTATCTGGGTTGAAATCCATTTGCCTCTTCTCACCCAGGCTCTGCATCCTATCAATGTCCCATATTACCTCTGACAACACTCCAGGCTATCCACAACACTCCCAACTTTTGTGTCATCAGCAAACTTACTAACCCACCCTTCTACTTCCTCATCCAGGTTATTTATAAAAATCGCAAAGAGGAGGGGTCCCAGATCAGATTCCTACGGAACACCTATGGTCACCGTCCTCCATGCAGAATATAAGCCATCTACAGCCACCCTTTGCCCCCTGTAGACAAGCCAATTCTGGATCCACAAAGCAAGGTCACCTTGGATCCCATACCTCATTACTTCCTGAATGAGCCTCGCATGGGAAACCTTATTAAATACCTTACCAAATCCATATACACTACATCCACTGCTCTACCTTCATCAATGTGTTTTGTTACATCCTCAAAGAATTGATTCAGGTTCACAAGGCCTATAAAAGAAAGCACAACAGCACCCCTACTTCCTCAGGAGTCTGTGGAGATCTGGCGTGTCATCCAAAACCTTGGCAAACTTCTATAGATGTGTGGTGAAAAGTGTGCTGACCGGCTGCAGTATGGTTAGTATGGGAACACCAATGCCTTTGAGTGAAAAATGCTACGAAAGGTGGTGGACTCAGCCCACTACATCACAGGTATAATCCTCCCAACCATTGAGCACATCTACGTGAAACACTGTCATTGAAAAGTTCATCCATCATCAAAGATCCTCACCACCCAGGCCCTGCTCTCTTCTCACTGCTGTCGTCAGCCAGAGGTTACAATTGCCTCAGGACTCGCGCCACCAGATTCAAGAACAGTTGTGACCACTTGACCATCAGGCTCTTGAACAAAAGGGGATAACTACATTCATTCTATTTCTGGAGTTCCATAACCAATGGTTTCACATTAAGGATTCTTTATCGTGTTATTTCATGCTCTCGTTATTTATATTTGCATTATTTATATGAAGTTATCCCCTTTGGTTCAAGAGCCTGATCGTTGAGTGGTGGTAACTCGTCCTGAATCTGGTGGTGTTGGTCCTGAGGCTCCTTTACCTTCCTCCTGATTGCAGCATTGAGAAGAGAATATCACCTGGATGCTGGTCAACTCATTTTCTTGTGATGGCAAGACCCGGTTCGATACTGGATATGGAGAATACTGCAGGCCCGGTTCATTGATGAGACTGACAGCTGGGGAGTTGCATGGCGTCAGATGTCGTGTGGACCAGCCCTTCACGCGGTGGGGTGCTGCCTGTTGCAGCCTCTCGGGAGAGACGATGTCTCAGGCGGTGTGGTGCGGAGTCCGTGCTGCATTGGGGGCCCGTCAGCGCTGAGCTCCGGTGTTCACCTGATGGAAGACAATTTGGGCTGGGTTTGTCTGTGGACTGCTCTCGCCAACACTCTCCAAGCACCATCAATCCACAGACATGACACTCAGATTCGGACTATGTTATATATTTTGTGTGTGACCCTATGCTTGCTGCTATCTTATGCTTGTCTGTTGGTACTGCATTTCACACCTCAGTCCCGAAGTAACACTGTTTCGTTTGTCTGTTTTCATGGGCATTCATGTATGGATGATGACAATTAAAATTGAATGTGACTTCCTCAGCAGGCTGTGTGTTGCTCAAGACTGCAGCATCTGCACTCCCTTGTGTCAACATTGTCGTGAATCTTCTCTGCACCCACTCAGATTAATCACAATCTGCCTATAGTGTAGATGTCTAGTGCTGTGAGACAGTGTCTTTTCTCACTGTGACACTGTGTGGCTCTTCACTCTCCACCATCAGTCACACAGTCACACTCCATCAGTCACACACTCACACTCAGCCATCAGTCACACACTCACACTCCATCATTCACACTCACACTCCATCAGTCACACACTCACACTCCATCAGTCACACACTCACACTCAGCCATCAGTCACACACTGATACTCCATCAGTCACACACTCACACTCCATCAGTCACACACTCACACTCCATCATTCACACTCACACTCCATCAGTCACACACTCACACTCCATCAGTCACACACTGACACTCCATCATTCACACTCACACTCCATCAGTCACACACTCACACTCCATCAGTCACACACTCACACTCCATCAGTCACACAGTCACACTCCATCAGTCACACGCTCACACTCCATCAGTCACACAGTCACACTCCATCAGTCACACAGTCACACTCCATCAGTCACACACTGACACTCCATCAGTCACACACTCACACTCCATCAGTCACACAGTCACACTCCATCAGTCACACTCACACTCCATCAGTCACACATTAACGCTCCATCAGTCACACACTCACACTCCATCAGTCACACACTCACACTCTATCAGTCACACGCTCACACTCCATCAGTCACACGCTCACACTACATCAGTCACACTCACACTCCATCAGTCACACACTGACACTCCATCAGTCACACACTCACACTCCATCAGCCACACACTGACACTCCATCAGTCACACACTGACACTCCATCAGTCACACACTCACACTCCATCAGTCACGCACTCACACTCGGCCATCAGTCACACACTCACACTCGGCCATCAGTCACACGCTCACACTCCATCAGTCACACACTCACACTCGGCTATCAGTTGCACACTCACTGATTAATCACAGCCTGATTAATGCCTGTCTTAATCGGGATGGTCAGGATGACTGCATGAACACAGGGCCAGTCTGATGGTAACACCATGAGTCGAAGAGAGAGAGGGACATAGACAAGAGAGAAGAACACAGTCAAGGGAAGGAGAGGAGAGAGACGGTTGGACGGAAGGCAGAGTGAGCTGGGTAGGAGAGAGAGAGGAAGACATTGAGAGAGATGGAGAAAGTCAGAGAGGGAGGGGAGGAAGGGAGATAGGGAGGGAAAGAGGAGAGAAGGGAGAAGGAGAGAGGGGTAAAAGACAGGGAGAGATAGGCAGAGAAAGGGAGGGAGAGAGGGGGAAGGGGACTGATGTAGGGAGGGATGGAGAAAGAGCGAATGAGAGGGAAGGGGAAGGGAAAGTGAGATACAGAGAGAAGGGAGAGAGAGTGAGGAGGAAGGGATTTAGAGAGAGGGGAACGAGGTACAGGGGATGTGGAGAGAGATGGATGAAGGGAGAGTGGGTGAAGAGGGGTGAAGGGACACGGAGGGGAAGAGAGGGGAGAGGTTGAAGGGAAGGGGGAGGGAAGGAAAGGAGAGGGGATGGGGAGGGAGAGACGATAAAGGGAGAGGGGAGGAATGGAGGGAGGGGGAAGGGGCCGGGAGGAAGGGGAGAGGGAATGCACTAGGGAGTAGACAGCGAGAGGGTTCTGGATACGTTGTGACAGAAAGTGGGCTGTAACAATACGTGAGTGATACTGACAGATGTGATACACCGCCTGTGAATACAGAGACCAGGGACAATGAAACAACAATTGTTTGTCTGGCTGAATGATGTTGACGTAAAGGGGTAAAATATTCTTTTGAATGTGTTTCCTGTTGGAGAGGTATAGTTTTGCCTCACATCGGCCACGTAGTGTTATAATATTTAGTTGTTTACTTGCAAGGAAACAAAGCAGCGATAGGAAAAGGGGTTGCTTTTGTTCCCCCGTGCCTGGCACCTTTCAGCTGCTCCAGGTTATCGGCTTTCCTGTGTTTATACAACGCAGCCCGCAGCTGCTGCCGATCTTTCACGGGTTAGGCAGTCACAGCTGCGAAAACACGGCCAGTCTCGCCGCGCTCACACGCACAGCGCTCGCATTGCCCCGATGCACGGACAGAGGCCCTGCAATTACCAACTGAGAACGGTGACGAATCGAAAAGACTTACAGCCGCATTGCTGCGTGAAACAATAAACTTCGGGGTTTTAGGTGCGCTCCTTTCTCACTGCTGCCATCAGGAAGGAGGTACAGGAGCCACAAGTCCCACACCCCGAAGTTCAAGAACAGTTATTACCCCGAAACCATCAGGCTCTTGAACTTGAGGGGATAACTTCACTCACCACAACACCGTGCTGATTCCACAACCCACGGACTCACGCGACAACACATGCTCTCAATATTTATTGCTTGTTTGTCTGTCTATTTATGTATCTACTGTATCTGTCTCTCTATGTCTCATAGTCGTAGTCATACTTTATTGATCCCGGGGGAAATTGGTTAAATCTATCCACCTGTCTATCTGTCTGTCTATCTATCTATCTATCTATCTATCTATCTATCTATCTATCTGCTGTATCTGTCTCTCTATGTCTGTCTACCTGTCTATCTGTCTGTCTATCTGCCTATCTATCAGCCTACTTATCTATCTATATCTATCTATGGACAGTACAGTGCAAAAATTTTAGGCACGTAAAAATCTCTGTAAAGTGAAGATTTTTTCAAAAATAATGAAATGAAAAGTTTCTAAATATCAAAGATTTTACTATAAAGAGCAGTAAACAGTAAAAAAAACTACATCAAATCAATATTTCAAATCTCTTACTAGCTCTTTTTTCAGTTAGTCCTGACCAAGGGTCTCGGCCCGAAACATCGACTGTACCTCTTCCTAGAGATGCTGCCCGGTCTGCTGCGTTCACCAGCATTTGTGTGTGTTGCTCAAACCAATATTTGGCGTGAGCACCCTTTGTCTTTAAAACTGCATCAGTTCTCAGGTTTTGCAGTTGTGCAGTTTTATCAGAAAATCAGCTGATCGGTTGTGGAAGCATCTTGGAGAACTTGCAACAGTTCTTAGACCGTAAGACATAGGAGCAGAATTAGGCCATTCTGCCCATTGAGTCTGCTCCACCATTCCATCATGGCTGATCCCGGATCCCACTCAACCCCGCACACCTGACTTCACGCCATATTCTTTGAAACCCTGACCAGTCAGGAAACTATCAACTTTTGCTTTAAATATACCCACTGACTTGGCCTCCACTGCACTCGTGGCAGAGCATTCCACAGATTCACTACTCCCTGGCCAAAAAAAAATCCTCCTTACCTCTGTTCTAAAAGATGGCCCCTCAATTTTGAGGCCCCCTAGTTCTGGACACCCCCGCCAGAGGAAACATCCTCTCTACATCCACCCGATATAGTCCTTTCAGCATTCGGTAGGTTTCAGTGAGATCCCCCTACAATTTAAATTACAGTGAATTCAGGCCCAGAGCTGCCAAACGCTCCTCATTTGTTAACCCCTTCATTACCAGAATCATCCTCATGAACCTCCTCTGGACTCTCTTCAATGATAACACATCCTTTCTGAGATATGGGGCCCAAAACTGTTGATGATACTCCAAGTGCGGCCTGACTAGTGTCTTATAAAGGCTCAGCATTATCTCCTTGTTTTTATATTATATTCCCCTTGAAATAAATGCAAACATTGCATTTGCCTTCTTTACCACAGACTTAACTTGTGAATTAACCTTCTGGGAGTCTTGCACGTGGACTCCTAAGTCCTTCTGCACCTCTGATGTTCGAACCTTCTCCCTATTTAGATAATAGACCGCACGATTGTTCCTTTTACCAAAATCCATTATCATACATTTCCCAACACTGTATTCCATCTGCTACTTTTTTTTTGCTGGTTCTTCCTATTTGTCTAGATCTTCTGTAGACTTTGGCTGTCTCACTGGCTTCTGGGTCATCCCAGACAGCCTTAGTGATGTTGAGATCAGAGCACTGTTGAGCCTATGCCTTCTGAAACCATATAAAAAACCTAGGGTGCCGAGAATTTTTGTGCAGTACTGTTTTATTTATTTATTATTATAATTATTTTCATTTTCTTTTTATTTTCGTAGTTGCACATTTTGTTGGTCCATCTGTTGTGTGCGCTTTTTTCATTAATACTGTCGTGATACTTCCCATATATTATGAATGCTCGTAAGAAAAGGAATCTCTGGGTGGTATGTATGTACTTTGATAATGAGTTTACTTTCAGCTTTGCGAAAGTAGTGAAGGGTCACATCGCGTGTCATCTGGTGACTGGTGAGTTTTATTGGAAATCCGATGAGAAGGGGAGAGATGCAGAACAGGTGTAATTCTCTCTTGCACCGAGCCTTCCAATCCCCACAACACGGAGACCAACTCGACGGAGGGACCATCACAGTGTCAGTGCCGAAGTGAGATCAGGAAGAAATCAGACTCAAGATAGTTTAACATCATTTCCAGTACATAAGTGTAAAGGAGAATGAAATAACTGTTACTCGGGATCTGATGCAGCATTAAAAAAAAACACAATAATATAAAGAACACAATAATAATAAAACACAATAAATATAAATCCATAAGGTAGCTTATATACATAGACTTATTGTAAGCCCATAAAATGATGCCAGGCACAGGAGTTCCTGTACATAAGATCACAAGTTGTAGGAGCAGAATTAGGCCATTTGGCCCTTTGATTCAGCTCCACCATTCCATCATGGCTGTTTTATTATTCCTCTCTACCTAATTCCCCTAACTTCTCCCTGTAACATTTGATGCCCTGACTAATGAAGAACCTATCAACCTTTGCTTTAAATATGCCCAGTGACTTGGCCTCCACAGCTATCTGTGGAAATGAATTCTAGCTAAAGAAATTGCTCCTCATTTCTGTTTCAAATGGATGTCCCTCAATCTGAGGCTATGCCTTCTGGTCCTAGACTCCCAACATTCACTCTATCCCAAGGGTTCGCAGCCTGGGGTCTATGGACCCCTTGGTTAATGGCAAGGGTCCATAGCATAAAGAAGTTTGGGAACCTCTGCTGTATCCAGAGCTTTCAATATTCAAATGGCAGGAAATAATAAAGAAGTGGTGGTTGGGGATGGAGAGGAGTGGTTTGGTGGGTGAAGGTGTTGATCAGCCTTACTGCTTGGGGGAAAGTAACTCTTTGAGTCTGGTGGTCCTGGCGTGGATGCTACGTTGTCTCCTCCCTGATGAGAGTGGGACAGTCCATGAACAGAGCAATAGTTCATGCAAAATATCCCAAGGCAAAATTTTGAGGAAAAGCAGGGATAATTTTCTTTGTACACTGGCCAATATTTATCCTTCACTCAAACAAATCATCCAGCCCTTATCTCCTGGCTAGTTAGTGCACAAATTGACCACTCTGTTTACTGTATTTGGAAGTTTGGCACATCCAAAGGTCATTAGGCCATATTGGGAGGCAAGTCATAGCCATAGATTCATAGAGAACTACAGTATAGACACAGGCCATTCAGTCCATTTAGTCTCTGCTGAACTGTTATTCTGCCTAGTCCCATCCTCCCCCCATCCACGCACATATCCAAACTTCTCTTCAATGTTGAAATCAAATCCACATCCATCATTTGCACTGGCAGCTCATTCCAGAATCCCACCACCCTTTGAATGATGAAGTTCCCCCTCATAAGAGCATAAGACATAAGAGCAGAATTAGGCCATTCAGCCCATTGAGTCTGCTCTGCCATTCCATCATGGCTGATTTATTATCCCTCTCAACCCCATTTTCCTGCTTTCTTTCTGCATCATTTGATGCTCTGACTAATCAAAAACCTATCAACTTCCACTTTAAATCTACCCAATGACTTCGCAATGAATTCCACAGATTCACCACCCTCTGTCTGAAGAAATTCCTCATCGTCTCTTTTCTAAATGGATGTCCCTCTATTCTGAGGCTGTGCTCTCATGTTTCCCTTAAACTTTTCAACTTTCACCCTTAACCCATGATCTTGAGTTCCAGTCTCACCCAACCTCAATGGAAAAAGCCTGCTTGCATTTATACCCCTGATAATTTTGTATACCTCTATCAAATCTCCCCTTGTTCTCCTGGTTCTGCTCGAGATCCTGATGAGAACCTGAGGAGTCCCTAATGAAGTGCCTCGTCCTGAAGTGTTGACTGTTCATTCCCCTCCATTGATGCTGCCTGACTTTCTGAGTTCTTCAGCATTTTATGTGTGTCATTCTGCTTGAGAACCTGTTTGATGTTTGCCTACATCTGGAAAACTACTAGACAGCAAAGGTTGTAGGACCTGTTTAATTTATTTACCACTATATATAGCTGGGGGTGGTAGTAGGGACAAGCTCCCACTGTCTATTAAATGCTCCCAAAGGCATGAGTCTCAAATAGCCTCTGATAACCAAATCCTGCTCTAGGCCTTCACGTGTGGCTTAGCTACTAAGCCCAGCGGAACTCTCCTGACAGGAGAAGGGGAAAAGGTGGGTCACTGGCGCCTTCTAACCTGTTGATTTGGACAAAAGGGGCTCATCAGCCGTGGCTGGCAGCTCTTCTAGGAGAAGGAAAACTCTGATTTCAAACCTCTGCTTCCTTGTGGCTAGGTGAAGGCTCCCGGAGTAAACCCCGAGGAATAACCCAGAGCTGGAGTCCCTAAGACAGCCCTACAATGAGTTCAACGCTAACTGCTGCGATGCTGCTGGTGCCAAGTTGTACTGGTCTTTGCCGTTCATTTGGATTCATCAGCTGTGCGGAGAGGGGGAGCCCGCTGCCTCGGCAACAGCTTGCTCTCAATATTGTACCAGCTTGCTTATCATGTAGATAGCTAGGATGCAGCTGATGACCAACGGAGGACCTCCAAGCAGGCTTTCCCCACTGAGGTTGGGTGAGACTATAACCAAAGGTCATGGGTTATGGGTGAAAGGTGAAAAGTTTAAGAGGAACAGGATTGGTTCCCTGAGAGGACGTTATGAGTGTGCCATCTGAATTAGTGGATATGGGTTCATTTTCCATTGGGAACCTCTGGTCTAAAAGAAAGGAATCTGCTGAGCACAACGGATTCTGCAGATGCTGAAAGTCCAGAGTAACACAGACAAAACGCTGGCGGAACTCAGCAGGTCAGGCAGCATCTATGGAAGTGATTAAGCAGTCGATGTTTCAGGCTGAAAATGAAGAGGGAAGAAGCCAGAATCTTGAAAATGTGTTTATTGTCATGTGTAGTAAGAGGCAGTGAAAAGCTTGTCTTGCATACTTCTCATGCAGATCAGATCATGACACAGTGCACTGAGGTAGAACACTGAAAAGCATTATCAGAATGTGGCATAAAGTGTAAACTCTCGAGCAAGCACAGTGCAGGCAAACAATAAGGTGCAGGGGTCACAACGATGTCAATCGCGAGGTCAATAGTCCATCTGATCATACAGCGGGACTGTTCAATAGACCCATAACAGTAGGATAGAAGATGAACAGGTATGAAGATGGAAACAGTATGTGTTTTCAGGCTTTTGTATCTTCTGCCGATTGGGGTGCGGGTGGGGGAAGAGAAAATCTTAATGAAGTGATTTAGATTAAAATGAGTGATCAGAAATCTCAGAGAGTGGTTTCATGTACTCACAGAGTACAGGAAAACAGGCTATTCCGCCCACTACATCTATGCAAGCCTAGAGGTGTCCATACATTTGAATCTCACCTTCCATCACCTGGTCCGTAACTTTCTGAGCCAATGTGATCAAAACTCAAAAACTTGTCTTTCACTCATTAGAGATGAACTGGGAAAGGATGAAAGGGGTCCAAGTGTTTAAGGTGTTTGCTATTGGGAAAAGTCAGATATATTCCTGATGAATATATTAGCGCCCAGAAGCAGAAATGCAAAAGGCAGATCATCGTTTTTGCCTCATCATCATCATGGGAGCATTCTAACAGGTTGGATCACTGCCTGGTATGGAGCAGCCACTACACAGCCTCGGGAAAAGTGGCGGAAAGCTGTAAACTCAGCCAGCTCTGTCAGGGTCACTAGCCTCCTCTGCATCACGGACCTCTTCGAAAGGCAATGCCTCAAAAAGGCGGCATCCGTCATTAAGGACCCGCCTCACCCGGACACGCCCTCTTCTCACTGATGGCACCATGTTGGAGGTACAGGAGCCTGAAGACACACACTCGGTGATTTAGGAAAAGCTTCTTCCCCTCCACCAACAGACAATGAACCAACCCACGTACACCACCTCACCGTCTTTCTGCTCACATTTTGCACGACTTATTCAATTACTCAATCTCACGGGTTTGGTAGGACTGGAGTGGGTATTCCCTAGACTTACACAGCCAAGGAAAGCATGGGGTGGGGGGGGTATGTTTATTGAACTGTATTGCTGCCACAAAACAACAAATTTGACAACATAAGCCAATGATATTAAACCTGATTCTGGTTCTGACCATCAAGTGCAAGTTGGTAGGGTGTTTATGAAGGTGTTGGTCTTCATTAGTTGGGGGAGATTGAGTTAAAGAGCTGCAAGGACCCTGGTCAGACCCCACTTGGAGTACTGTGCTCAGTTTTGGTCGCCTCACTACAGGAAGGATGTGGAAACTATCGAAAGGGTGCAGAGATTTACAAGGATGTTGCCTGGATTGGGGAGCATGCCTTATGAGAATAGGTTGACTGAACTCGGCCCTTTCTCCTTGGAGCGACGGAGGATGAGCGGTGACCTGATAGAGGTGTATAAGATGATGAGAGGCATTGATCATGTGGATAGTCAGAGGCTTTTTCCTAGGGCTGAAATGGCTAACATGAGAGGGCATAGTTTTAAGGTGCTTGGAAGTAGGTACAGAGGAGATGTCAAGGGTAAGTTGTTTTTTTTTACGCAGAGAGTGGTGAGTGCATGGAATGGGCTGCTGGTGATGGTGGTGGAGGCAGATACAGTAGGTTCTTTAAAGAGACTGCTGGACAGGTACATGGAGCTTAGGAAAATAGAGGGCTTTGGGTAGCCCTAGGTAATTTCTATAGTAAGTGCATGTTTGGCACAGCATTGTGGGCTGAAGGGCCTGGATTGTGCTGTAGGTTTTCTTTGTCTCCATGTAATATTGTAGTTCTATAAAACCCTGATCAGGTTACATTTGGAATATTGTGTTCATTTTTGGTCATCTCATTATAGAAGCCTCAGAGAGGTTGCAGTGGTGATTTACCAGGATGCTGCCTTGATGAGAGGCAGTGGAGGTTTGAGATTGATGTGTACAGGATGATAAGGGGCATAAATTGAGTGGACAGCCAGAGACTAACATTAGGGGGCATAATTTTAAGGTGATTGGAGGAAAGTATAGGGGGAGATGTCAGAAGTAGTTTTTGTTTTAAATCACAGAGAGTGGAGAGTGTGTGGCAAGCCGTGACAGGAATGGTGGTAGAGGCAGATACATTGGAATACTTAAGAGACTCATAAATAAGCACATGGCTGATAGAAAAATGGAAGGTTGGATTGATCTCAGAGTAGTTTAAAAGGTTGGCTGAAGGGCCTGTTTTGTGTTGTACTGTTCTATTTTCTATCCCTTGGAGGGCAAAGGAAACGTTTCAAAGATAACAACAAAATCAGCCTGAAGACATTCAAGGTTACAGCTAAGAACTGGGAAGAGATTGCACTCAATAGATACAGTCGGAGGAAATCTGTTCAAGAGGGAGCTGTGCCATGTGAGAATATCCTCCGCTGTGCTGCACGGAACACACAGCACCTGCGAAAAGAGACATTAAGCAACCAAAAGACTCAACCACTAACCACATTCACCACTTCCACCTGCCCACACGGTACCAGAATAGGTGGATCCCGGATCAGCCTCTACAGCCACCAGAGACCCAGCAACAGACAAACCCTTAGGGAAACGTCCCCCTCAACTCAAATGATCACACTATTACTTCTTTCCATTTGGGATACCTTTTTGCCTGCATTGGTAGAAACCCCAGGTGAAATGAGACTTCCATTGGTCAATCATGGATGTTGCGTGCTAGCTATGGAGAATGAGGGGGGATGAAGGGGGGGACCTCATAGAGACATTCTGAATGTTAAAAGGTCTGAACAGATTAGATATGGCAAACAACAGGAATTCTGCAGATGCTGGAAATTCAAGCAACATACATCAAAGTTGCTGGTGAACGCAGCAGGCCAAGCAGCATCTATAGGAAGAGGCGCAGTCGACGTTTCAGGCCAAGACCCTACGTCAGGACTAACTGAAGGAACTCTTCCCTTCGTCAGTTAGTCCTGACGAAGGGTCTCGGCCTGAAACGTCGACTGCGCCTCTTCCTATAGATGCTGCTTGGTCTGCTGCGTTCACCAGCAACTTTGATGTATGTTGCTTAGATATGGCAAAGTTTTTTCCCATGGTAGGGGATTCTAGGACAAGAGGACACAATTTCAGGATTGAAGGACGTCCATTTGGAACAGAGAGGCAGAGAAATTACTTTAGTCAGAGGGTGGTAAATCTGTGGAATTTGTTGCCATGAGCTGCTGTGGAGGCAAAGTCATTGGGTGCAGTTAAGGGGAGATAGATAGGTTCTTGATTAGACAGGGTATTAAAGGGTATGGGGAGAAGGCAGGGCAGTGGGGATGACTGGAAGAATTGGATGAGCTCATGATTGAATGGTGGAGCACACTCGATGGGCTGAATGGCCTACTTCTGCTCCGATCTTATAGCCTTATAGTCTATCAACCATGGATGTTGTGTGCCAGGGTAGTACGATATAGAGAGCGAGCTGTGCCCACGTAGCAGGCTCCCACTCTCCATTCAGCTGATGAGTTCAAGGGAACGGCAGAGACCGATACAGTTTGGCACCAGCAGCATCGCAGGAGTTGCCAATTGGCATTGAACTCAATGCAAGACTTCCTTAGGGACTCCAGCTCCGGATTTTTCCCTGGGTTTACTCCCAAAGACTTCCCCATCATTGAATAATACCATAAGGCAGCATAGGTTTGAGATCAGAGTTTTCCTTCTCCTCGATGAGCTGCCAACCATGCCTGACGAGCCTCATTTGCTGAAGCAACTGGTTTTAAGGTGCCAGTAACTCACCTTTGCCCCTTCTGCTGTCAGTAGAAATGGTTCTGCCAGGCTTAGTACTTAAACCACACACGAAAGCCAGGAGCTGGACTTGGTTGTCAGAGGCTATTTGAGACGTACATGATTGGGAGCTTTTAATAGATAACGGGAGCTTATCCCCATTACCACCTCCGGCTATAATAACCTTAGGAAATCCTACATATGACGGAATTAAGCAGGAATCCTAGCTCAGCAGATAAGAGGAGAAACAAGGAATTCGGATTTAAGCAGCAACTTTTACAACCTACAAACAATAGAGTACATTGTCAGTGTACTGACTGCTGGAATGTACAGTAGCCAGTTGTATCCGGGGACCTCCCGCAAACTGGAGTGAGAGAGATAGTCAATGACCTGACTGTGGGATCGGGATTGACCCAGGTCATGGGGAAAATTCACCTGCTTTGACTCAAACCGTGGAAATTCTCAGCCTGACAGGCAGTAGGAAAACAGAAGCTCTTGTGGTGTAACACTCACTCAGCGGGAAGGGTCATCTGGTTCAGAGCACAGATCTCTGCAGTGGGTCAGGAAGCCACAATCCCCAGCCTCAGTAATGCGAGCGACTCTCACTGAAGCTGCACACTCAAAATTTTAGCAACATCTTCTTCCTCCCTCACCCCCAAACCCCACCGCCGGATTTCTGAACAGTCCACGTACACTACCTCAAAATTTTGCTCTCTTTTTTGCACAAATTGCTTATTTTTTATATATTTTAATGTAACTTATGGTATGTTTTTATATATTGCACTGCTCTGCTACTGCAAAACAACACATTTCACAGCCTATGCCCTGTGGTCTCTTTATCAGATTCACCTTTACACCTGCTCGTTAATGCAAATATCTAATCAGCCAATCATGTGGCAGCAACTCAATTCACAAAAGCATGAAGGTATGGTCAAGGGGTTCAGTTATTGTTCAGACCAAAGATCAGAATGGGGAAGAAATGTGATCTAAGTGACTTTGTCCGTGGAATGATTGTTGGTGCCAGATGGGGTGGTTTGAGTATCTCAGAAGCTGCTGATCTCCTGGGATTTTCATGCACAACAGTCTCGAGTGTTCACAGAGAATGGTGCGAAAAGCAAAAAGAAAATATCCAGTGAGCAGTGGTTCTGTGGGCAAAAGTGTCCTGTTAATGAGAGAGGTCAGAGGAGAATGGCCAGACTGGTTCAAGCTGACGGTAACTCAAATAACCACACGTTACAACAGTGGCGCGCAGAAGAGCATCTCTGAACGCACGACACATCGCACCTTAAAGTCGGTGGGCTACACAGCAGAAAAGCACAAACATACACTTGCTGGCCTCTTTATTAGGTATAGGAGGTAGCTAATAAAGTGACCGCTGAGTGGTTGTCATGAGTATTGTTCCTTTGCAGCAGCAGTACTGTTGCAATACGTAACAAAATTACTGTAAGTCACCACAAGAAATATAAAAAAAGTGTAAAAAATAGTTGACTGTTGAAGTTTAGTGTTGGATAAAGACAGAATACGTACGTAAATATCTGACTGTGCTAATGAAAGGAACAGAGGGTTAACAAGACACTCAGGAGTCAACGTTACCTGGGATTCTGAGGATATCGGATAACGTCTTGCAGTGGTAGGCTTCAGCTGATCGATAGCATTCTGTCCACAGTCCCCGTAGTTTAATGCTTTGGAATTGTTGGCAAGCACTTGCTTGCATGGAGCAAGTTTGAACCCACTCTTTGCTGCCGGTGGCGATCAGGAGGCTAATCCAACCCAGCGTGCTGCAAATGAAGCCCATGACATGCAGGCACACAGAACTCATCCCGTCTTCAACCACTTGACCAGGTTAGTAGCGATTAAACAGCTTGGATTTTCTCTTCTCACAGCCTCTTTGCAAGATCACTCAGATAAACAAGGAGCTTCCACAGTTCAACGTCCGCTCGTGTATTTCCAGGGAAAAAAACACTTTCTTTCTGCTCACTGCTGGAGTACAGCTCTTTCAGTGGTCTGTTCAAAGAAAGTGAGGCTGTATCCAGCAAAAACTCTGAGAAGTTCTGGTCTGAAATTTCAACCAACCAATCAGGGCTACAGGAGGGGCCAGAAGCAACTTTCCCATTCTACCAGTGGGGATTTAAGTGAGTCTGGGCATGTTTTCCTCTTTGAAATTGTTTCTAGTTATATATAAAAAAAGGTTGCTAACTGGAAGTATAGTCTGTGCCTAATATATTTTGCTGTTGCTGGTTTGAACTGTAAGAAAGTAACTCTAGCTAAATAACCCCTTTCACAACCTGGAAACATTGAACAAGACGAAGAAGTGTAAGACCATAAGACACAGGAGCACAGTTAAACCAGTCGGCCCATCGAGTCGGTTCCTCCATTCCATCATGGCTGATTTATTATGCCTCTCAACCCTATTCGAAGGGCCGAATGGCCTACGCCTGCACCTATTGTCTATTGTCTATTCTGCTGCCTTCCTCCTGTAACTTTTGTTGTTCTGACTAATCAAGAATCTATCAATATCTGCATTTAATATACCCAATGACTGGCCTCTGTAGCCGTTTGTAGTAATGAATTCCACAGATTCACCATTCTCTGGGTAAAGAAATTCCTCTTCATCTCTGTTCTAAAGGGGCATCTCTCTATTCTGAGGCTGTGCCCTCTGGTTCTCGTCTCACCCAGTAAAGGAAGCATCCCCTCCACATCCACACTCGACACTTGTGGGCTTTCCCCAGCACAATCCTTACTGATTTGATGATGTAAAACAATGTATACTTCGATGTACACGTGACAAATAAAGCCATTCTTTATGTGGCTTAACATCACGAGCACCTCCTCTGTTTCAGTGTGGGTTACAGACCAGTATGTCATGTCTGGTGTAACTACACCACAGCCGGTACCCTGTGGAGTCCCACACACAACGGAGTGATACAAACCAGAGCACAAAGCTTAGTGATGGTGGTTTAATGAGAAGTATCTGCCAGGAATACCGGACTCTGAGAAACCTCCTCTGCTTTTACTGACAGAGTAATATCACATCTTTCACATCCTTTCACGAGGCCAAAGTCCAATCTGAGAGGTGAGCATCCAGATCCTGCAATGTTGGGTCTTATTCTCACCTCTGAATCACAATGATATTCAATTGGTATCCCATTGCCAAACCTATATGTATAAGTTCGGCTGTGATCCTATTCTTCAAATCTATTGTCCTTAGACGTCAGCAAACTCCACAGCAGCCCTAACCCCAATGTTAATGATTCCCTGGTACATGGGAGACAAGTCTGTGTCCTCCCAGCATACTGAGTAACACAGAGACCAGTATTCCACTTACTTTTTGCCTGCTGAGGGATCCAAGTGCACTCTTACAATTCCTCTTAAATTCCCGACTTTTCTGACTACGTTCCAGAGCCTTGAGGTAATGTTGCAGCGCTATAAAACTCTGGTTAGACCGCACTTGGAGTACTATGTTCAGTTCTGGTCGACTCATTACAGGAAGGTTGCAAAAGCTTTAGAGAGGGTGCGGAAGAGATTTACCGGGATGCTGCCTGGATTAGGGAGTATGTCTTGTGAGGGAAGAGTGCGCAGGCTAGGGCTTTTCCCTTTGGAGATGAAGGGGAATGAGAGGTGACTTGATAGATGCGGTCGTACAAGATAATGAGGCATAGACCGAGTGGAGGGCCAGTGACCTTTTTTCCAGGGTGGAAGTGGCTAATACAGGGGGGATATAATTTTAAAGTCATGGTAGGAAAGTACAGGGGAGACGTCAGAGATAGGATTTTTTGGCTAGAGTGGTGGGTGCATGGAACGTGCTGCTAGGGGTGGCGTTACAGGCAGATACATTAGGGATACTTAAGAAACTCATAGATAGGTACATGACTGTGAGAAAAAGGGTTGTGTGGGAGAAAAGAGTTATATTGATCTTAGACTAGGCACAGTATCGAGGGCTGATAGTGATTGTTTTACTTCTTAACTCCATGATGTGGTGTTATGCTCTATGTTCTATGATGTATTCTTGTCGAATTAGGATTTGATATCACATTAAAACTCCCTATAAATCCCGCAGTATTTCACTGTGATTGGTCTAATCTCCGTCTCTTGCCATGTACAGGGCAACTTCAAGTGGACAGCTAACAATCTCACTGACGTGAACTAATGTGGGGGCTCTCGTCTTGTTCCGGGGGGCTCCTGAGGGTGGATGTGCCTGGGCTGTCACTTGAGTTGTTTCTCTGAGGATTGTCATCTTGACGTGGTGCGGAGGGATCCGACCAAAGCCTCAATGGCGGAGCTGGCGGGAGGTGACGACACACCGCCGCGGCAGTGAAGGCGGAGGAAGGCTGCAGCACAGAAGGGTCCCCAGTCATCCTGCACTCCACGCCACTGGACCCTGACCCCGATCTGTCTGGCAACACGTGGTTGCGGCCTGTGCTTAGCATCCCCACGTCAAACAAAGTCACTCACAGGCGTCTTCGAGTAAGGGAGGACGTCATACTCGAGTAATTGCACTACTACTTAACTCCAAGATGGTGGCCCAGTCCTGAACCTGGTCCCGAGGCTCCTGAGGCTCCTGTACCCTCCTCCTGACGACAGCAGCAAGAAAAGAGCATGGCCTGGCTGGCAAGGGTCCTGGATGATGGACACTGCTTTCTTGTGACACCGCTCTGCGTAGACGTGCTCAATGGTGGGGAGGGCTTTACCCGTGATGGACTGGGCTGTATCCATCACTTTTGGTAGGATCTTCCGTTCAAGGGACAGACTTTATTTGTCAGCTGGCATCCAGTTAGTGGACCCAATGGACTCTGAGATTACACTCACCGAAATTCAGAAGAATGAGGGGCACCTTACAGAAACATTAAATGAGCATAGCAGTTAGCACAACGCCTCCCAGCTCCAGCAATCACTGATCAAGGTTCGATTCCCACTGCTGTCTGTAAGTAGTTTGTACTTTCTCTCCATGATCCTGTGGCTTTCCTCCGGTTTCCACCCACATTCCAAAGGTGTACGGGTTAGGGTTAGTGTGTAGTGGGTATGCTATGTTGTCACTTGAAGCATAGTAATATTGTGGGCTACCCAGCACAAACATTGCTGGATTGATTTGATTTTTGACGGAAACAATTCCTTTCAGTGTATTTATTGATGTACATGTGATAAATAAAGGTAATACAAAACTTTTAAAGCAAAAATGAAAATCATGAAAGGGATCTGTATTCAGTGGCAGAGAAGTTGTTTCCACTGGTGGGTCAGACTAGAACTCGGAGTGGTCGTCTCAAGCTTCAGGAGAGTAAATTTAGGATGGCGATGAGGAGAAACTCTTTGACCAGAGAGCAGCGAATCTGTGGAATTCTTTACCCTGGGAAGCATTAGAGGCTACTTCATTAAATATAGTTAAGGCAGGGTTAGATTTTTTTGCAAAGCAGTGGAAAAGACAGGTAAGTGAAGCTGAGTCCATTGTTAGATCAGCCATCATCTCATTGAATTGTGGAACAGGGTCGACAGGCCGGATGCCGACTCCTGTTCCTAGGAGTTCCGGGAACGTTGGGCTCCGCGGGGGTGGGGGTTGGTGCCATCATTGACAGAGTTGGAAGCATTTTAGTTTAATGTCGATTGTCTATTAGTAGTGTAGTAATTGTGTTAGTCACTGGTCTGTATATATTGTAGTACTGAATTTGTAATAAAGATATTTTGTTAAAAAAAAGTTCTTATGTTCGTTCCACTTTGTAATAAAAATAAATTCTCAGAAGGTTTCTGGCGCCCTCTAGTGCTTTATTGCTGCACTTCAACTTAGACTGCACGTTGTAAGATGAAGTTTTACCATGAAAGGGTGGGGGGGGGGGGCAAGGAACTGATGCATGTAAGAGTGTGTGTGCGTGTGTGTCGAAAAGAGCTCAGTAAACGCACTCCGTACACATGCACAACACACAAACACAATCACACACACACACGCACACACAATCACACACTCGCAGGCACACTCTCTCTCTCTCTCACACACACACACACACACACGCACACACAATCACACACTCGCAGGCACACACTCTCTCTCTCACACACACACACACACACACGCACACACAATCACACACACACACGCACACACACTCGCAGGCACACACTCTCTCTCTCTCACACACACACACACAATCACACACACACACACACACACACAATCACACACTCGCAGGCACACACTCTCTCTCTCTCACACACACACACACACACAAACATTGCCTTATCATTCTGCTGTCATTGCGCTGATTGTGTGCACTTTCAATGGATTCGCTTTATGTTGCCTTTCCCGCCATACACAGTGGAATATTTCATTTCTTTTGTAAGGGGAACGTGTAAATGTGTATTGTTGTCTGTATTTAAAAACGCAAACACGAGGAAATCTGCAGATGCTGGAAATTCAAGCAACACACACAAAAAATGCTGGTGAACGCAGCAGGCCAGGCAGCATCTATAGGAAGAGGTACAGTCGACGTTTCAGGCCGAGACCCTTCGTCAGGACTAGGGTAGGAGGTAGAAATGGGAAGTGCGAGGTGTGGGAACTACAAGGTTGGCAGCAGTGGATGGGAGATCCCCTGAGTTGATAAAGTCGGTGATGGTGTGGGAGACAATGGCCTGGTGATTCTTAGAGCAGTCATGATCGAGGGGTAAATAAGAGGAGATATCCGTGAGTTGTCGCTGTGCCCCAGGAGGGTAGAGGTCAGTCCGCCAGACTACAACAGCACCCGCCCCCCCCTTATCGGCAGGTTGGTAGGAGGTAGAAATGGGAAGTGCGGGGTGTGGGAATCCTAGTCCTGATGAGGGTGTTGCAAGGACGTGGCGGTGGAACGAACCCTTGTGCTGAACACGGGCGTGGAGGCCGAGCCGGCAGGCGTTACGGTCATGGCGAGCGTGGAATTGGTGTCCAAGAGAGTCTTTACCTGGACTCTTGGTTTTAGTAGAGAATTCAGCAACGATGCTAGACTTAGAACTGATAGTACTAAGATCCATGGAACAAGGTTACTCATGCACGAGTTGACCAATGAACTGGCAGCTCCCTGTTGTGATCACAGGGTCTTTATCCTGCAGTTTCTGATGGGAAGCAGGTGTGTGTAGTTAGTGGAACCTGGGAATGATTGGAAATTAAATGAGGTGATTGAGGCCCAACTGCTGAGATAAAAGGCAAGATGGGGGGCTGGGATTGCCAGAATGAAAGGGGGACCATGACAGAAGGGTCTTGGCCTGAAATGTCAACCGTACCTCTTCCTATAGATGCTGCCTGGCCTGCTGCGTTCACCAGCAATTTTTATGTGTGTTGTTGTCTGTATACTGTATGTGAGGTAGATATTTCTGTTTCTTCTGAAATGTGATTGTAACCACATTGTGGGGTGCATCATATTCTAATCGATGTGTGCTCTCAAGCTAACTTTGAGGGTGACTGAAGATGGTATGTCCTGGTGCCAGGAAAACAGGGCGGACTCTCCCTTGGCAGGAGAGAGAGGTTGAGCTGCCAGGAATTAGTATTTAGCTGTAATTGTGTTTTCTTTTTGTAAACATTGGCAGTTTTCTTTTTGGTATTTTTGCTAATTTTTTGGAAGTTAATTTTTGATGCACTTAATAAACACCCTTGTACGAAAGTATAGAGCGACTCCAGTCATCTTGCCTTTGGACAAAACCCACATATGCATAACATATGCCGGCAGCAGTGGGATGGCCAACCGTGAAGAGATGAGTTAAACTCGGAGCAGGGCGAGAATGAGGTATCGAGTCAGGAAACCCTCTGAGGTGAAAAATGAAGCAGATGCCTGGGGAACTGCAGAGACTTCGGAGAAGGAAGAATTTCTGCCCAGAGCCAAACTCTCTGAATCCAGGATGCTTTTAGGAAGGAAATCCAAAGCCTGCAGAAGGGTCCAATGATGCCACCTTATCAACAAGGTGATGGTATTGTGAACTATCTCCTCAGGTTCAAGAGGATGGCCTGGATATGACAATGACCCAGGGAGGAGTGACCCTGACAGCTCATGCCACTACTGATGGGTAAAGCTCTCGAAGCGTGCACTGCAATGAATGAACAGAGGTCTAACAACTATCCCGACCAGAAGGAGGCGCTGCTGGCTAACTTTAATATTGCGGGTGAATAATAATGCTTCTGATCCTGTACTCTACCAGCAGGGGAGTTACCCATGGAGATGCATCATCACCTGAAGAGCCTACTGGTGATGGATTCAACCACAACAGAAGTCTGTCCAAGGAGGAGATTGGTGAGGCCATTGATCTGGAGCAGTTGCTTCCTCCAGACACCAGAACGTGGGTCTGAGAGTACCAGCCAGCAAGTGGACTCACTGCAGCCCAACTTGCCCTGCATACCTCAACGCCTGCAAGGGGGTGTCATCGCTGCCAACCTTCTGAAAGAACAGACACTCACCCTCCAAGAGACACTCAGGGTGATTCAGTGGAATTGAGAGCCTAGAGCGGAACTTCGTAGTGGCCAAGCATTTTAACAATAACGTCTTAATTGTGATTCCAACTCCCATTCCAACTTGCTAGTACGTGGCCTTTTCTTGTACCCTAATGAAGCCACCCTCAGGGTGGAGGAACAACAGTTTATATTCCGCCTGGCTAGTGTCCAGTCTGTGTCATGAATATCTATTTCTCCTTCCAGTAAAAAAATATTCTCCCACCCACTCTACTCCTTCTATTGCCCACTCTGGCCTTCTACCTCTTCTCAGCTGTCTATCAATTATCCCCTGAGTCCCTTCCTCTTCCTTCCCTTTCTCCTATAGTATAATCTTTTCTCCTATCAGAACTCTTCCTCTCCAACACGTAACCTTTTTCATCTATTTGTCACTGCACTATATACAGTACTACCCAGAGATTCATTTTCCTGCAGGCATTCACAGTAAGTACAAAGAAACGTAATAGGATCAATAGGAAAACACACACAGCATAACAAACAGGCAATGTACAAAAGATAACGAACTGTGCAAATACAAAAAGAAGAAAAAAATAATAATAAATAAATAATCAATAAATATTGAGAATGTGAGATGAAGAGTCTTTGATAGTGAGTCCATTGGTTGTGGGATGGGGAGAGTGAAGTTATCCCCTCTGGTTCAAGAGCCTAATAGTTGTAGGGCAATAACTGTTCCTGAACCTGGTGGTGTGGGATCTGATGATTGAGGGGTAATAACTGTTCCTGATCCTGGTGGTGTGGGACCTGATGGTCGAGGGGTAATAACTGTTCCTGAACCTGGTGGTGTGGGACCTGATGATTGAGGGGTAATAACTGTTCCTGATCCTGGTGGTGTGGGATCTGATGATTGAGGGGTAATAACTGTTCCTGATCCTGGTGGTGTGGGACCTGATGGTCGAGGGGTAATAACTGTTCCTGATCCTGGTGGTGTGGGACGTGATGGTCGAGGGGTAATAACTGTTCCTGATCCTGGTGGTGTGGGACCTGATGGTCGAGGGGTAATAACTGTTCCTGAACCTGGTGGTGTGGGACCTGATGGTTGTAGGGTAATAACTGTCCCTGAACCTGGTGGTGTGGGACCTGATGGTTGAGGGGTAATAACTGTTCCTGAACCTGGTGGTGTGGGACCTGATGGTTGAGGGGTAATAACTGTTCCTGATCCTGGTGGTGTGGGACCTGATGGTTGAGGGGTAATAACTGTTCCTGAACCTGGTGGTGTGGGACCTGATGGTTGTGGGGTAATAACTGTCCCTGAACCTGGTGGTGTGGGACCTGATGGTTGAGGGGTAATAACTGTCCCTGAACCTGGTGGTGTGGGACCTGATGGTTGAGGGGTAATAACTGTTCCTGATCCTGGTGGTGTGGGACCTGATGGTTGAGGGGTAATAACTGTTCCTGATCCTGGTGGTGTGGGACCTGATGGTCGAGGGGTAATAACTGTTCCTGATCCTGGTGGTGTGGGACCTGATGGTCGAGGGGTAATAACTGTTCCTGAACCTGGTGGTGTGGGACCTGATGGTTGTAGGGTAATAACTGTCCCTGAACCTGGTGGTGTGGGACCTGATGGTTGAGGGGTAATAACTGTTCCTGAACCTGGTGGTGTGGGACCTGATGGTTGAGGGGTAATAACTGTTCCTGATCCTGGTGGTGTGGGACCTGATGGTTGAGGGGTAATAACTGTTCCTGAACCTGGTGGTGTGGGACCTGATGGTTGTGGGGTAATAACTGTCCCTGAACCTGGTGGTGTGGGACCTGATGGTTGAGGGGTAATAACTGTCCCTGAACCTGGTGGTGTGGGACCTGATGGTTGAGGGGTAATAACTGTTCCTGATCCTGGTGGTGTGGGACCTGATGGTTGAGGGGCAATAACTGTTCCTGATCCTGGTGGTGTGGGACCTGATGGTTGAGGGGTAATAACTGTTCCTGAACCTGGTGGTGTGGGACCTGATGGTTGAGGGGTAATAACTGTTCCTGATACTGGTGGTGTGGGACCTGATGGTTGAGGGGTAATAACTGTTCCTGAACCTGATGTTGTGGGACCTGATGGTTGATGTGTAATAACTGTTCCTGAACCTGGTGGTGTGGGACCTGATGGTTGAGGGGTAATAACTGTTCCTGAACCTGGTGGTGTGGGTCCTGAGGCTCCTCTATCTCCTCCCTGATGGCAGCAGTGAGAAGAGAGCATGTCCTGGGTGGTGTAGGTCCCTGATGGATAGATGCTGCTTTCCTGCAACAGTGCTCCTTATAAATGTGTCCTGTGGTGCTGGGGGGTTTTACCAAGGAAGCTTTGCTCAACTTATATAATGAGGAGACCAGATTTCCTCACTGTTTATCACTGTACTGTAAAGAGGGTGGGTGATCGTCAGTAAAATGTTGCCAGAGGAACTGGTAAAGACAGATAAGATAATGACCTTTAAAAGACATTTGGACCAGTGCATGGATAGGAAAGGTTTAGCGGGAAATGGATCCTATCCAGGGCTAGTAGTTGAGTTAAACTCCCACTACCTATTAAATGCTCCCAATGGCATTTATCTCAAACAGTCTCTGCCAGCCAAGCCCATCTCCTGGTCTTCATGTGTGGCTTAGCAGCATATTTTCTACTGATAGGAGAAGGGTTACTGGCACATTAATGCCTGTTGCTTTGGGCAGATAGGGGTCATAAGCCTTTGTTAGCACCTCATCCAGGAAAAGGAAAACTCTGATCTCAAACTTCTGCTGCCTTGCACGAGGAAGGCTAGGGGAATAAACCCTGATGGAAAATCTGGAGTTGAAGTCCCTAAGGCAGTCTTACGCTGAGTTCAAAGCTGACAGGCAACTTCTACAACACAACTGCTGCCAACCTGCATTAGTCTCTGCTGTTCCTTTGAATTTGTTAGCTGTACGGAGATGGGGTGCCTGCTGCACGGGCAACAGCTTGCTCTCCATATCATACTCCCCCGGCTTGCATATCATGTAGATAGCCAGGATGCAACACCCATGGTTGACCTCGAACAGCAGGGGGCGCCAAGCGGGAGATGGGCTTCCAGCAATCAAATGTGATTAGCTTGCATAGACATCATGGTCAGCATAGACGAAGTGGGCTAAGGTCCCTGTTTTTGTTCCACATAACACTCATGAAGCTATACCATACCACAAGAAGGACCAGGATAGATTGACCAGGGTGTAGCCTGGGCTTTATATGTCATTGATCACATTGCACTTGGAGTGGAGCGAGCAGTTTTTACTCCTTATCTAAGGAAAGAAGTGCTGACATTGGAGAAATTCACAAGAATGATTATGGGAATGAACGGGTTGATGAATGAGGACTGCAATGGCTCCGAGCCTGAAATCGCTGCATTTAAGAACAATAAGGGGTTTATTGGAACTCATCGAATGTTGAAAGGCCTAGACAGAGTGGATGTGGAGAGGACGCTTCTGATTGTGGGTGTGTCAAGGACCGGATGGCTCAGCCTCAGAGTAGTAGGCTGCCCCTTTAGACCAGAGACGAGGAGGAATTTCTCTGGTGGTGAATGTGTGGAATTCATTGCCACAGAATGCTTTGGAGGTCAAGTCATTGGGTGTATTTAAGGCAGAGGTTGATAGGTTCCTGACTCACCAGGGTGTGAAAGGTTGTGGGAAGGAGGCAGAAGAATAGGGTTGAGAGGGATAATAAATCAGCCTTGATCGAACGGAGGACCTGACTTGATGGGCTGAATAGCCTAATTCTATTCACATGGCTTTTGGTCTTAGTCAGCGTCTCAGTTATGAGGAGAGTTTGAATATGTTGGTTTGATTTCATTGGAGAATTGGGACTTGATTGAAATATGCAACATTTTGATGGTTGTGGAGTAGACAGACTCAGAGAAGTGCAGCGCAGAAACAGGCCCTTCAGCCCATCTAGTCCATGCTGAAACTATTTACATTGCCTACACTCATCAACTGCACTGGGATGATCTATGCACCTATCCAAACTTCACTTAAACATTGAAGTCAAGCTCGCATGCACCACTTGTGTTGGCAGATCATTCCACACTCTCACAACCCTCTGAGTGAAGAAGTTTCCAATCATGTTCCTCTTAAACTTTTCACCTTTCATCCTTAACCTGTGAAGTCTGGTTGTAGTTCCACCCAACGTCAGTGGAAAAAGCCTGCCTGCATTTACCCTATTGAGACCTCATCAGACCACAGAACCTTCTTCCAGCTGACTTCAGAGTCTCCCACATGCCTTCTAGCAAACTCTTGCTGAGATTTCATGTGAGTTTTTTTCTGCAGTGGATTCTCTTTGACACTCTCCCATAAAGATGCGACTAGGGAAGCACCTGGGCAACAGTTGTTCTATGTGCTGTCTCTCCCATCTCAGTCACTGAAGCTTGTAACTCCTCCAGAGCTGTCATAGGTCTCTTGGTGGCCTCCCTCACTCGTCCCCTTCTTGCACAGTCACTCAGTTTTTGAGGATGGCCTGCTCTAGGCAGATTTACAGCTGTGTCACATTCTTTCCATTTCTTGATGATTGACTTAACTGTGCTCCAAGGGATATTCAGTGACTTGGAATTTTTTGCATCCATCTCCTGACTTGTGGTTTTCAATAACCCTTCGCAGAGTTGCTTGGAGTGTTCTTTTATCTCCATGGTGTAGTTTTTGCCAGGACACTAACTCACCACCAGTTGGACCTTCCAGATATAAGTGTATTTTTACTACAATCAATTGAAACACTTTGAATGCACACAGTGATCTCTATTTTACTAATTATGTGACTTCTAAAACCAATTGGTTGCACCAGAGATGATTTGGTGTGTCATATTAAAGAGGCAAATACCTAAACCATGAATTATTTTGTATTGTCTGTTGGTGACGTGGTGTTTCCCAGGGGTCAGTATTGGGACTGCTGTTTTTCACATCATTTGTCACTGATTTAGATACTGGAGTTGATGGCTTTGTGGCAAAGTTTGTGGATGATACGAAGATAGGTGGAGAGTTAGGTAGTGCTGAGGAACAATGTGATTGCAGCAGGACAAATTGGATGAATGGGCAAAAATTGGCAATTGGACTAGTGTTGGGAAATGTATGATAATACATTTTGGTAAAAAGGAAAAATGGTGTGGACTGTTATCTAAATGGGGAGGAGGTTCAAACATCAGAGGTGCAGTGAGACTTGGGAGTCCTCAAGCAAGACTCCCAGAAGGTTAATTTACAGGTTGAGTCTGTGGTAAAGAAGACAAATGCAATGTTGGCATTTATTTCAAGGGGAATAGAATATAAAAACAAGGAGATAATGCTGAGGCTTTATAAGACACTAGTCAGGCTGCGTCAACCGTTTTGGGCCTCATATCTCAGAAAGGATGTATTGTCATTGGAGATAGTCCAGAGGAGGTTCATGAGGATGATTCCAGGAATGAAGGGGTTAACATATGAGGAGCATTTGGCAACCTTGGGCCTACATTCACTGGAATTTAGAAGAATGCAGGGGACCTCATTGAAACCTACCTAATGTTGAAAGGACCAGATAGGGTGAATGTGGAGAGGATGTTTCCTCTGGTGGGGTATCCAGAACTAGAGGGCACAGCCTCAAAATTGAGGGGCCATCCTTTAAAACAGAGGTAAGGAGGAATTTTTTTAGCCAGACAGTGGTAAGTGTGTGGAATGCTCTGCCACAGACTGTGGTGGAGGCCAAGTCCGTGGATTTATTTAAGGTGGAATTTAATCACTTCCTGATCAGTCAGGGCAACAAAGGATAAGGTGAGAAGGTAGGTGTATGGGGATGAGTGGGATCTGGGATTAACTATGATGTACTGGCAGAGCAAACTCGATGGGCTGAATGGTCTATTTCTGCTCCTGTGTCTTTGGTCTTGTGATCTTGTGCTCCTATCATGTTTTATATTTGTTGTGCACAGCACGTATTCAGTAGTTGCGCCCAGCACGTATCGCCTCACTGTACATATAGTTATGGTCCAGCACATACAGTTGCAAAATATTATTAGCACAAGTCGCTGAGTGACATGGCCTGATTGATGGGTTGGAATCAAGTGTGAGGTGCATGTTTAAATAAGACAGTATAATGTTACTGACACTAATATAATGAAACAAACAATCACATAAATATGTGAAACAGCAGCAATAAACAATGAATAAAGACCAGTGCAGGATGAGACTGTGTCTGTCAGCTGGGGAATGGGGGGGGTGGGGGGTGCGGCTGGGCGTTCGCATGGGTTTTGGATGTCCGCTAGGTGGTAGCATTGTGTTAAGACGTCTAACAGGCTGGGGGATGAAGATGTCACCCAGCCAGACAGTTCTGTTTCAATGTGCTGTGGTGCCTTCTGTCTCTACGTATGCTCTTCCTTTCGGGGCTGGGGGAAGGACAGACACACTAACATCAGCAAACCGGAGGAGGCCAACATGAGCAGCTTCTCCACCACGGAAAAGCAGCACCAACTCCGATGGATTCTCCACAGCATCCAGGTGTCTAACTCCTGTCTCCCCAAACAGATCCTCTGGACCAGGGTGTAAAGCACAGTAGTATACATAACACACAATAATAAAATATAGCACACCTTAATGTCAGAAAGCAAAAGATAAATCTACAAATGAATTATGCATGAACAAAGTAAAGTGCATAAATTAAATATTGTGGGGTACAGTACCTATTATCCAGTGACACTTCGAATATGATGTGGCAGGGAGTTCAAAAGCCTAATGGCCTGAGGGAAGAAGCTGTTTCCCATCCTGACTGTTCTTGTCTTTATGCCTCAGGGTCCCCTGCCTGATGGCAGAATGTCAAAGAGGATGCTGGGTGGATGGCAGGGATCCTTGATCATACTAAAGTTTGACAGAATCTTCTGAACTTTGGACATGTGTTTCCAGCAGTTGGTCCAGATTCCGATTCTGATTGTGCTTTCCTGCTCTCTTGTGACCAAAGTCCTCCATAACCCATCCATCCATTTACTTATACAAACTTCTCTTAAATGTAGCAATCAAACTCGTGTCCACCATTTTCACTGGCAACTTGTTCCACACTCTCACCACCCTCTGAGTGAAGAACTCCCCCCCATGTTTCCCTTAAACATCTCTCCTTTCACACTTAACCCATGAACTCTAGTTCTAGTCTCACTCAACCTCAGTGAAAAAAGTCTGCTTTCATTTACCCTCTCTATACTCTTAATATTTTTGTTACCTCTATCAAATCTCCCCTCATTCTCCTGCCTTCCAAGGAATAAAGTCCTAACCTATTCAACCTTTCCCTTTAACTCAGGTCCTCAAGTCCCTGTAATTCCTGGGTTGGTTGCTGTCCCGGTGAGTTTAAGAAAATGTGTGAATGGTCATTCTTGATAAGGTTTGATTGAATCTTCTGATTTTTCAACATCAAGGTGACCAGCAGCGGGAAATTGTGTGATGGGCAGTGGGTTGATTGTGCTTTCCTGCCCTCTAGTGGTCTTCGTATGTAATTACCTGCAAACTTGCTGCTCATCACCTGATTCTAAGTTTGACATTACATAAGATTGGTTTTAATTCGTTGAAAGATTTGCTTTATTTCTAACATGTGCCCCCAGCGACCATTTTATTAGGGACACCTGTACAGCTGCTCATTAAAGCAAATATAAGACAAGACCATCAGACATAGGAGCAGAATTCCGTCATTCTGCCCATCGAGTCTGCTCCACCATTCCATCATGGCTGATTTATGGCATCTTCAGCCCCAAAACTTTGGTTCCCATTCCTCTGCCAAGTTAGTTTAAACCCTCCCCATCAGCCCTAACAAACCAGTTCGCAAGGATACTGGTTCTTCCTTGAGTTCAGGTGCAATGCATCCCTTTTGTACAGATCAAACCTTCCCCAGAGGAGATCACAATGATTCAGAATTCTGAAGCTTTGCTCCCTGCACCAATTCTTCAGCCATGTATTCTTCTGTCACATCATCCTATTCGTACCTCACTTGGTATGTGGCACAGGCAGCAATCAAGAAATTACTACCCTGGAGGTCCTGTTTCTCAGCTTTCTACCTAGCTCTCTTCAGCATCTCCTCCCATTTCCTACTTACGATGTTGGTAGCAATATGTACCAAGGCTGATCACTCTCCTCCTTTAGTCTGCCAGGGAGCCGAAACAAGACATCCCTGGCCCTGGCACCTGGGAGTCCACATTCCATCTGGGTGTATCGTTCACGTCCACAGATACATTCTGCTCATAGTTTTGTATGCCTCGATAAGATTTCCCCTCATTCTCATCTGCTCATAGTCATAGTCATAGTCATACTTTATTGATCCCGGGGGAAATTGGTTTTCGTTACAGTTGCACCATAAATAATTAAATAGTAATAAAACCATAAATAGTTAAATAGTAATATGTAAATTATGCCAGGAAATAAGTCCAGTACCAGCCTATTGGCTCAGGGTGTCTGACCCTTCAAGGGGGGAGTTGTAAAGTTTGATGGCCACAGGCAGGAATGACTTCCTATGATGCTCTGTGTTGCATCTCGGTGGAATGAGTCTCTGGCTGAATGTACTCCTGTGCCCACCAGTACATTATGTAGTGGATGGGAGACATTGTCCAAGATGGTATGCAACTTGGACAGCATCCTCTTTTCAGACACCACCGTCAGAGAGTCCAGTTCCATCCCCACAACATCACTGGCCTTACGAATGAGTTTGTTGATTCTGTTGGTGTCTGCTACCCTCAGCCTGCTTCCCCAGCACACAACAGCAAACATGATAGCACTGGCCACCACAGACTCGTAGAACATCCTCAGCATCGTCCGATATGGAATGAAGTCGTACCACAGGCATGGCAGATGCGGCATGCAGTGTGGCCCCTCGACTCTTTAAAGCCTGGCTGTAATCAAAAAGATCCATAAAGCTTGTTTTACTGCCAAGTGAAGCTGATTATTTTACTGGCAAATGATGTTTTACAACCAGAAAGCAGTGAGATGTTTTCACAGGAGAAACCTCACGCTGGTTTGGTGCCAGTTCGATGGCTGTGAGAACACGTGATGTTGGATGGTCTGCTTTGAAACTCTGATGGACCTGGTGAGAGTGTTACCGTTGGGATGGAGAACGATGGGGTCAGCTGGAGGAGGACCCCTCTGATTATATTGATTTTTCTGTCCTTTGGTTGTGAACGTTTGATATTCAGTGATAGTTGCAGAAAATACTCTATGTTGGGAATATTTACTTCTTTGCAATAAACATTTTATTTAGTATATTATTGAAACAAAGTAATTTATTTACTTACAGATACAGTGGGGAACAGACCCTTACAGTCCTTCCAGCCACACTGCCCAGCAACCCCCGTTTTAACTCCAGTCTAATTACAGAACAATTTACAATGACCAATTTACCATGAACTGGTATGGCTTTGGACTGTGGGAGGAAACCCATGGGGACAATGTACAAACTCCTAATAGACGGTGTCAGAATTGAACTCCGAACTGAAGTATTTTTGCAGATGACTTCAACACCAGGTTAAAGGGATCCAGCCAAACAGTTGATGTTATGTTTGATAAAAGCCTTTGAAAACAAATTGTAAGTATTTGAATGTGATGCCACGAATGTCACTTCGAAAATTTTTTTTCTGTAGTGCTCCATCATGGGTACCAGCCTCTGTAGTGTCCAGGATATCTTCAAGGAGCGATGCCTCAGAAAGGCCTCGTCTATCGTTAAGGACCCCCACCACCCAGGACTTGCTCTATTCTTCTTACTATCAGGAAGCATTTTACAGAAGTTTGAATGCACGCACTTAACGACTCAGGAACAGCTTCTTTCCCTATTCTATCCAATTTCTGAATGGACATTGAATCAATGAACTTTTTAAAAATTTCCTTTTTTTGCACTACTTACTTAATTTAACTATTTAATACACAATGTAATTCACAGTTTTCTTTTCCTCTCTATTGAAACACCCTGGTTTCCTTGGCTGCGAAAGTCTAGGAACAACAATCTCTAGCCCCGCCTGGCTCTATGTGAGATAGAGGCGTGATCCCACCCCAGTCCCCCTGTTTGTGTCGATGCTGTGTAATTCATGACCAAATTACAAATGACTGCCATGAAATCCTGTAACAGACAGTACACCGCATGCGATTAAAAGATATATCTTTATAATTCTTAATTTGAATGAAGGGTTAGTAAGGAAAAGAACAAAAAAAGAAAAGGGCCCATCTTAATGAAACGGTCTAATGTGCACAAGTTGGAGCTCACAGTTTCCCCAGGTCACCGATCCTCAATCGGTCTCACCCCGGACTTCACTAAATCACAGTCCCGCTGCGGGTCAAATCCTACGACCTCTTCTCTCCGGCGTCTTCCTTCTTCCTCTTCTCTCGAACAAAAGACCCAGGCTTAACCTTTGTGTCCCTCACAAGAGAAACCTCCCCTTCAATTCGACCATCCTAATTAGATGGCACACGTTTCTCCTCATCTCTTATTTTCAACAATAACTCAAACAAGCTAACAACAAGTAGCTCTCACAGAACTGCCAAAATGAAATACATACAGCATAACAGTAAAAATATGAAATTGCACTATTATCATGCATTGCATTGTACTGCTGCTGCAAAGTTAACAGATGTCATGATGTATTCACTCCAGGATGAGCAGGGTGAGGTGCCTCAGTGACTATCATTCTATAGCACTTACATCTCCGATGATTAACTGGTTGAGTTGGTCATGGCTGAAATCAAATCTGTCACAGGAAGGACTTGGACTCAGTGTTTTTTGCCCATCGCCACAACAGGTCTACAGCAGATGCGATTTCAATGGCTCTCCACACGGCCTCAGACCACTGGATAATGCAAATACCTGTCAGGATGCTGTTTATCGACTATAGCTCAGCATTTAACACCATTATTCCTACAGTCCTGACCAAAAAGCTACAGAACCTGAGCCTCTGTACCTCCCTCTGCAATTGGATCCTTAACTTCCACAATCTGTCTGGATTGGTGATAACATGTCCGCCTCACTGACAATCAATACTGTCACACCACAGGGATGCTTAGCCCACCGCTCTACTCTCTCTCTACCCATAACTGTGTGGTTAGGCATAGCTCAAATACCATCTATAAATTTGCTGATGATATAGCCATTACTGGCAGAATTCTAAGTGGTGAGATAGGGCGTACGGGGCCGAGAGTATAGGAGTTGGGATGTTATGGGGAGGTTGTATAAGACATTGGTGAGGCCAAATTTTGAGTATTGTGTACAGTTCTGGTCACCTAACCAACCAGGAAGGATATTGGTAAGATTGAAAGTGTGCAGAGAAGATTTACTAGAATGTTGCCAGGTCTTCAGGAGTTGAGTTACAGGGAAGGATTGAACAGGTTAGGATTTTATTCCTTGGAGCATAGAAGAATGAGGGGGGATTTGATAGAGGTTTACAAAATTATGAGGGGTATAGACAGAATAAATGCAAGTAGGCTCTTTCCACTTAGATTAAGAGAGATAAACACGAGAGGACATGGCTTTAGGGTGAAAGGGGAAAGGTTTAGGGGGAACATTAGGGGGAACTTCTTCACTCAGAGAGTTACACTCACAACATACTGGAGGAACTCAGCAGGTCGGGCAGCATCCGTGGAAAAGATCGGTCGATGTTTCGGGCCGGAACCCTTCGTCAGGAACCCTTCGTTCCGGCCTGAAACGTCGACCGATCTTTTCCACAGATGCTGCCCGACCTGCTGAGTTCCTCCAGCGTGTTGTGAGTGTTGCCTTGACCCCAGCATCTGCAGATTATTTTGTGCTTACGATTCACTCAGAGAGTGGTGGGAGTGTGGAACGAGCTGCCATTTGATGTGATAATTGCAGGCTCACTCTTAAGTTTTAAGAATAAATTGGATAGGTACATGGATGGAAGAGATCTGGAGGGTTATGGACTGGATACAGTTCAATGGGACTAGCGGAATAAGGTTTCGGCACAGACTAGAAGGGCCGAATGGCCTGTTTTCTGTGCTGTAGTGTTCTATGGCTCTATGTTTCTATATGCCAACTAGTTATGTTCTGTCACACAACAACGTCACACTCAATGTCAGTAAGACCAGAGGATTCAGGAAGGGTAAGACAAGGGAACACAACCCAATCCTCGTAGAGGGATCAGAGGTGGAAAGAGTAAAAAATTTCAAGTTCCTGGGTGTCAGGATCTTTGAGGACCTAATCTGGTCCAAACATATTGATGCAGCTATAAAGAAAGCAAGACAGTGCCTATATTCCATTAGCAGTTTGAGGAGATTTGATCTGTCACTCAGAAACTTGTACAGATTTACCGTGGAGAGCATTCTGACAGGCTGCATCACTGTCTGGTATGAAGGGGGGCGGGGGGCTACAGCACATCACTGCAGTAACTTGTAAGATTAGTCAGCTCCAACATAGTACCAGCCCCTGTAGTATCCAAGACATCTTGAAGGAGCGGTGCCTTAGGAAGGTGGCATCCATCATTAAGGACCCTCATCTTCTCATTGTTACCGCTGGGAAGGAGGCACAGAAACCTGAAGACACACACACAGTGATTCAGGAACAGCTTCTTCCCCTCTGACACCTGATTTCTCAGTGGACATTGAACACCACCTCACTACTTTCTTATTGCTCTACTTAACTATTGAATAGACAAATATTCAGTTTTTCTCTCGATTAATTTATTTATCATGTATTTATCAATGTATAAATTTCACAAATGAACAAATTTCAAAACATACGCCAACGATATTAAAGCAACACACATTAAAGTTGCTGGTGAACGCAGCAGGCCAGGCAGCATCTCTAGGAAGAGGTACAGTCGACGTTTCAGGCCAAGACCCTTCGTCAGGACTAACTGAAAGAAGAGCTAGTGAGAGATTTGAAAGTTGGAGGGGGAGGAGGAGATCCAAAATGATAGGAGAAGACAGGAGGGGGAGGGATGGAGCCGAGAGCTGGACAGGTGATTGGCAAAGGGGATATGAGAGGATCATGGGACAGGAGGTCCGGGAGAAAGACAAGGAGGGGGGGGTTGACCCAGAGGATGGGCAAGGGGTAGAGTGAGAGGGACAGAGGGAGAAAAAGGAGAGAGAGAGAAAGAAGGGAGGTGGGGCATTAGCAGAAGTTAGAGAAGTCAATGTTCATGCCATCAGGTTGGAGACTACCCAGACGGAATATAAGGTGTTGTTCCTCCAACCTGAGCGTGGCTTCATCTTTACAGTAGAGGAGGCCGTGGATAGACATATCAGAATGGGAATGGGATGTGGAATTAAAATGTGTGGCCACTGGGAGATCCTGCTTTCTCTGGCGGACAGAGCGTAGATGTTCAGCAAAACGATCTCCCAGTCTGCGTCAGGTCTCGCCAATATATAGAAGGCCACACCGGGAGCACCGGACACAGTACATCACCCCAGCCGACTCACAGGTGAAGTGTCGCCTCACCTGGAAGTCTTCCACCCCTGCTGACTCACAGGTGAAGTGTCACCTCACCTGGAAGGACTGTCTGGGGCCCTGAATGGTAGTGAGGGAGGAAGTGTAAGGGCATGTGTAGCACTTGTTCCGCTTACAAGGATAAGTGCCAGGAGGGAGATCAGTGGGGAGGGATGGGGGGGAGGAATGGACACGGGAGTCGCGTAGGGAGCGATCCCTGTGGAAAGCAGAGAGAGGAGGGGAGGGAAAGATGTGCTTAGTGGTGGGATCCTATTGGAGGTGGCGGAACGCTTACAAGGATAAGTGCTTGAGAAAGCAGGATCTCCCAGTGGCCACACATTTTAATTCCACATCCCATTCCCATTCTGATATGTCTATCCACGGCCTCCTCTACTGTAAAGATGAAGCCACACTCAGGTTGGAGGAACAACACCTTATATTCCGTCTGGGTAGCCTCCAACCTGATGGCATGAACATTGACTTCTCAAACTTCCGCTAATGGCCCGCCTCCCCCTCGTACCCCATCTGATATTTATTTATATACACACATTCTTTCTCTCTCTCTCCTTTTTCTCCCTCTGTCCTTCTGACTATACCCCTTGCCCATCCTCTGGGTTTTCCCCCCTCTCCCTTTTCCTTTTCCCTGGGCCTCCTGTCCCATGATCCTCTCGTATCCCTTTTGCCAATCACCTGTCCAGCTCTTGGCTCCATCCCTCCCCCTCCTGTCTTCTCCTATCATTTTGGATCTCCCCCTCCCCCTCCCACTTTCAAATCTCTTACTAGCTCTTCTTTCAGTTAGTCCTGACGAAGGGTCTCGGCCCGAAATGTTGACTGTACCTCTTCCTAGAGATGCTGCCTGGCCTGCTGCATTCACCAGCAACTTTTATGTGTGTTGCTTGAATTTCCAGCATCTGCAGAATTCCTCGTGTTTGCCAACGATATTAAACCTGATTCAGATTTTCCAAACTTAAAAAGAAATACTGATACTGAAATTTCTGAAAAGACAGACATTCAGGGCCTTGCAATGCAATTTTAGAGCACCAGTTGTACAACAGATGGACCATTTTCTGTACGATCCACTAAATTCAGGCCATTTGAAAAAAGCTATAAATTTCATTAACTTTTGCTTTCCATGAATGCTCGCCATAACCTAGCAGGTGTTAAATTTACATAAGAACATAAAAAATAGGCGCAGGAGTAATCCATCTGACCTGTCAAGCCTACTCCACCATTCAATAAGATCATGGCCATGGGCTCATCTCCACCTACCTGCCTTTTCCCCATAAACCTTAATTCCCCTACTATGCAAAAATCTGTTCAATCTTGTCTTTAATATACTTACTGAGGTAGCCTTCATTGGCCAGAGAATTCCACAGTTACACCACTCTCAGGGAAAAGCAGTTCCTCCTCATCTCCATCCTAAACCTACTCCCTGAATCTTGAGCCTCTGTCCCCTCGTTCTAGTCTCACCTACCAGTGGAAACAACTTCCCTGCCTCTATCTTACCTATCCCTTTCATAAATTTATATGTTTCTGTAAGATCTCCTCTCATCCTTCTGAATTCCAGCGAGTACAGTTCCAGGAGACTCAATCTCTCCTCACAGTCTAACCTCCTCATCTCTGGAATCAACCTGGTGAACCTCCTCTGCACCGTCTCCAAAGCCAGTATATACTTCTTCAAGTAAGGAGACCAGAACTGCACACAGTACTCCAGGTGCGGCCTCACCAGTACCCTGCACAGTTGCAGCATAACCTCCCTGTTCTTAAATTCAATCCCTCTAGCAATGAAGGTCAACAGCCCATTTGCCTTCTTGATAGCCTGCTGTACCCGCAAACCAACCTTTTGGGATTCACGCACAAGCTCTCCCAAGTCCCTCTGCACAGCAGCAGGCTGCAATTTTTTACCATTTAAATAATAATCTGCTCTTTAATCTTTCCTTCCAAAATGAATGAACTCGTATTTACCAACATTGTACTCAATCTGCCAGACTCATCTGCCCATTCACTTAACCAATCTATATTTCTCTGCAGATATTCCGTTTATTCAGCACTATTTGCTTTTCCATTCAATTTAGTATCATCAGCAAACTCAGATACCCTACCTTTGGATCCCTCTTCCAGATCATTAATATATATCATGAACAGTTGCAGGCCCAGCACCGATACTGCTGCACACCCCTCACCACTGATTGCCAACCGGAGTAACACCCATGTATCCCAACTCTCTGCTTTCTATTAGTTAACCAATCCTCTATCCATGCTAATACATCACCCCCAACTCTATGCATCCTTATCTTATGGATAAGTCTTTTATGTGGCACCTTATCAAATGCCTTCTGGAAATCCAAGTAAATAACGTCCATCTCTATCCACTGCACTCGATATATCATCAAAGAACTCCATTAAGTTTGTTAAACAGGACCTGCCTTTGCTGAATCCATGCTGCATCTGCCTGATGGATCTATTTCTTTCCAGATGCCTCACTATTTCTTCTTTAATGATAGCTTCAAGCATTTTCCCAACTACAGATGTTAAACTAACTGGCCTATAGTTACCTGCCTTTTGCCTACATCCTTTTTTTTGAACAGTGGTGTGACATTCACCTTCTTCCAATCTGCTGGGACCTTCCCAGAGTCCGGAGAATTTTGGTAAATTATCTCCCAAGCCTCTACCATAACTTCTGCCATTTCTTTCAGTACCCTGGGATGCATTCCATCAGGACCAGGGGACTTATCTATCTCAAGGCCCACAAGTTTGCTCAGCACTACCTCTTTAGTGATCGCTATTGTATTGAGGTTCTCACCTCCCATCACATCCATAACATCTCTCTTTGGCATGTTAGACATGTCCTCCACTGGAGGACTATTTTGATGGACACAAAATAGTCATTCAAAGCTTCTGCCATTTCCTCATTACCCAATATCAATTCCTCCTTCTCGTCCTCCAAAGGACCTACGTTCACTTTAACCATCATTTTCCACCTTATATAATTATAAAAAAATTACTATCTGTTTTTATATTTTGTGGTAGTTTATTTTCATAATCTAGCCTCCCTTTCTTTATTTTTGGTTTAGTGGTTCTTTGTTACTTTTAAAAGATTTCCCAATCTTCCAGTTTCCCACTAGTCTTGGCAACTTTGTATGCATGAGCTATTAGTTTGATGCCTTCTTTTATTTCCTAAGTTATCCAAGGTTGGCTCTCCCCACCCTTACTGTCCTTGCTGTGATCTGGAAGATACTTTTGTAGAGCACCATGAAACATTGCATTGAAAGTCTTCCACTGTTCCTCAACTGTCCCACCAGATAGCCTGTGTTCCCAGTTTACACTAGCCAAATCTTCCCTCATCCCATTGTAGTCTCCATTGTTTAGACATAATACACCGGTTTTAGATTGAACTATTGCACCCTCTATTTGTATGAGAAATTGAATCATATTGTGATCACTCTTTCCAAGATGATCCCTAACTACAAAAGCACAAATTTTACCTGTTTTATTTCACAGGACCAGATCTAAGATAACACGTTCCCTTGTGGGTTCAGTAACATGCTGTTCAAGAAAACTATCACAGATGCATTCTATGAAGTCCTCCTCAGGACTGTCTTGACCAACTTGATTCATCCAAGCTATCTGCTAGTTGAAGTCCCCCATGATAACTGCTGTTCCATTCTTACCTGCCTCAGATATTTCTCAGTTTATTGCCTGTGCTGCTGTAATGTTATTATTCGGTGGCCGATAGACAACTCCCACCAGTGATTTTTCCTTTTACTATTCCTAATCTCTACCCAGATGGATTCAACATTCTGCTCCTTAGATCTTATATCATCTCTCACTATCGCCCTGATCTCATTCTTATTAAGAGTACTACCCCACCTCCCTTACCTTTCTGCCTATCTTTCCATCTTACCTGATATCCTTGGATATTTAATTCCCAATCCTCTCACCCTGCAACCATGTTTCTGTAATTGCTACATAGTCATACCCCTTTGTACTGATTTGTGCCATAAGTTCACTGACCTTGTTTTGAATACTGTGGGCATTCAAATAAAGTGCCCTTACACTCATTGTGCTTTTAAAGTCTTCTAATCTTTTACTCTTTTGCACTTGAGTTTTCTTCACTCCATTCTTACTTTTCTCTTTTTTATCCTTTGCTTTTTCTTTATCTTTATCCACACTTTTCTTTTTTACTTTTTCCATACTTTGCCATTCTGTTGAATTTAGTTTAAAACCCTTTCCACAGCCCTAGTTATGCGATTTGCTAGGATCCAGGTCCCATCATGGTTGAGGTGGAGCCCATCCCAGTGGAACAGCTCCCTCCTTCCCCAGTACTGGTGCCAATTTCCCATGAATTCAAACCCACATCTCCCACACCAATCCTTAAGCTATGCATTTAACTTTATAATCTTCTTGACCCTATGCCAACCTGCACGTGGCTCAGGTAGTAATCCAGAGATTACTACCGTTTTGGTTCTGCTTTTTAATTTAGTCCCTAGCTGCCGAAATTCCCCCAGCAGCTGAAATTCCCCCAGCAGAACCTCTTCCCTCATTCTGCCTATGTCATTGGTACCCACATGGACCACAACAACTGGATCTTTCCCCTCCCACTGCAAATTCCTCTGCAGGTCAGATAAGATGTCCAGAATCCAGGTACCAGGCAAGCAACACAGCATTCAGGATGCTCTATCCTCGCGACAGAGAACTCTGTCGATTCGAAGAAGGAGTCTGAGAGTCTGAGTGGGAGTGCCGAGAAAGAGATTTTTGAAATTTTCGTTATTTTTTTTTCTCCAACGGCTTTCTGAGAGGCGGGACTGCGCAGGCGTGTGACGTCGGGCAGTGCAGCGCGGCAGATTTAAAAGGGCAGACATCCTGCTTCGGATTTGATTCGAAGAAGGAGTCTGAGAGTCTGAGTGGGAGTGCCGAGAAAGAGATTTTTGAAATTTTCGTTATTTTTTTTCTCCAACGGCTTTCTGAGAGGCGGGACTGCGCAGGCGTGTGACGTCGGGCAGTGCAGCGCGGCAGATTTAAAAGGAACAGAGCCTCAGAGAGCGGGCAGCGTAGTTTGCGGGCAGCAGAGTGAGCCGGGAGCAGAGTGAAGACTTAAGGGCTTCGGCTCACCGGGCTTAGGCGGAAGCGGGCGAGGCGAGGAAGGTTTGACATTCATTTTCTGTTGCTATTTGAGGAGAGGGGCATTATGACTGTGAGGGCAGTTTGCTGTTCTCGGTGTCGGATGTGGGAGGCCCTGGAGTCTCCAAGCCTCCCGGACGTCTACATCTGCGCCAAGTGCATCGAGATGCAGCTCCTAAGGGACCGCGTTACAGAACTGGAGCTGCAGCTCGATGACCTTCGTCTCGTCAGGGAGAGCGAGGAGGTGATAGAGAGGAGTGGAAGGCAGGTGGTCACGCCGGGGCCACGGGAGGCAGACAAGTGGGTCACGGTTAGGAGGGGGAAGGGGAAAAGGCAGGTGATGGGGAGTACCCCGGCGGCTGTGCCCCTTAACAACAGGTACTCCTGTTTGAGTACTGTTGGGGGGGACAGCTTACCCGGGGGAAGCGACAGTGGCCCTGCCTCCGGCACAGAGTCTGGCCCTGTAGCTCAGAAGGGTAGGGCAAGGAAGAGGAGGGCAGTTGTGATAGGGGACTCGATAGTAAGGGGGTCAGATAGGCGATTCTGTGGACGCAGTCCAGAGACTCGGATGGTAGTTTGCCTCCCTGGTGCCAGGGTCCGGGATATTTCTGATCATGTCCAAGATATCCTGAAGTGGGAGGGTGAAGAGCCAGAGGTCCTGGTACATATAGGTACCAATGACATAGGTAGGAAAAGGGATGAGGTCCTGAAAGAAGAATATAGGGAGCTAGGAAGGGAGTTGAGAAAAAGGACCGCAAAGGTAGTAATCTCGGGATTACTGCCTGTGCCACGCGACAGTGAGAGTAGGAATGCGATGAGGTGGAGGATAAATGCGTGGCTGAGGGATTGGAGCAGGGGGCAGGGATTCAAGTTTTTGGATCATTGGGACCTCTTTTGGCGCAGGTGTGACCTGTACAAAAAGGACGGGTTACACTTAAATCCTAGGGGGACCAATATCCTGGCAGGGAGATTAGCGGGGGCAACTGAGGTGACTTTAAACTAGAATAATTGGGGGGTGGGAATCAAATTAAAGCGGCTAGGTGTGAGGAGGTTAGTTCACAACAGAGGGATGGGAACCAGTGCAGAGAGACAGAGGGGTGTAAAGTGAGCGTAGAAGCAAAAAGTACAAAGGGGAAAAGTAAAAGTGGCATGCCGACAAATCCAGGGCAAGCATTAAAAAGGGCTAAGAGAGTTGTAAAAGAGCGCCTGAAGGCTTTATGTGTCAATGCAAGGAGCATTCGTAATAAGGTGGATGAATTGAAAGTGCAGATTGTTATTAATGATTATGATATAGTTGGGATCACAGAGACATGGCTCCAGGGTGACCAGGGATGGGAGCTCAACGTTCAGGGATATTCAATATTCAGGAGGGATAGACATGAAGGAAGGGGAGGTGGGGTAGCGTTGCTGGTTAAAAAAGAGATTAACGCAATAGAAAGGAAGGACATAAGCCGGGAAGATGTGGAATCGATATGGGTAGAGCTGCGTAACACTAAGGGGCAGAAGACGCTGGTGGGAGTTGTGCACAGGCCACCTAACAGTAGTAGTGAGGTCGGAGATGGTATTAAACAGGAAATTAGAAATGTGTGCAATAAAGGAACAGCAGTTATAATGGGTGACTTCAATCTACATGTAGACTGGGTGAACCAAATTGGTAAAGGTGCTGAGGAAGAGGATTTCTTGGAATGTATGCGGGATGGTTTTTTGAACCAACATGTCGAGGAACCGACTAGAGAGCAGGCTATTCTGGACTGGGTTTTGAGCAATGAGGAAGGGTTAATTAGCGATCTTGTCGTGAGAGGCCCCTTGGGTAAGAGTGACCATAATATGGTGGAATTCTTCATTAACATAGAGAGTGACGTAGTTAATTCAGAAACAAAGGTTCTGAACTTAAAGAGGGGTAACTTTGAAGGTATGAGACGTGAATTAGCTAAGATAGACTGGCAAATGACACTTCAAGGATTGACGGTGGATATGCAATGGCAGGCATTTAAAGGTTGCATGGATGAACTACAACAATTGTTCATCCCAGTTTGGCAAAAGAATAAATCAAGGAAGGTAGTGCACCCGTGGCTGACAAGAGAAATTAGGGATAGTATCAATTCCAAAGAATTAGCATACAAATTAGCCAGAGAAAGTGGCTCACCTGAGGACTGGGAGAAATTCAGAGTTCAGCAGAGAAGGACAAAGGGCTTAATTAGGAAGGGGAAAAAAGATTATGAGAGAAAACTGGCAGAGAACATAAAAACGGACTGTAAAAGCTTTTATAGATATGTAAAAAGGAAAAGACTGATAAAGACAAATGTAGGTCCCCTGCAAACAGAAACAGGTGAATTGATTATGGGGAGCAAGGACATGGCAGACCAATTGAATAATTACTTTGGTTCTGTCTTCACTAAGGAGGACATAAATAATCTTCCAGAAATAGTAAGGGACAGAGGGTCCAGTGAGATGGAGGAACTGAGCGAAATACATGTTAGTAGGGAAGTGGTGTTAGGTAAATTGAAGGGATTGAAGGCAGATAAATCCCCAGGGCCAGATGGTCTGCATCCCAGAGTGCTTAAGGAAGTGGCCCAAGAAATAGTGGATGCATTAGTGATAATTTTTCAAAACTCGTTAGATTCTGGACTAGTTCCTGAGGATTGGAGGGTGGCTAATGTAACCCCACTTTTTAAAAAAGGAGGGAGAGAGAAACCGGGGAATTATAGGCCGGTTAGCCTAACGTCGGTGGTGGGGAAACTGCTGGAGTCAGTTATCAAGGATGTGATAACAGCACATTTGGAAAGCGGTGAAATGATCGGACAAAGTCAGCATGGATTTGTGAAAGGAAAATCATGTCTGACGAATCTCATAGAATTTTTTGAGGATGTAACTAGTAGAGTGGATAGGGGAGAACCAGTGGATGTGGTATATTTGGATTTTCAAAAGGCTTTTGACAAGGTCCCACACAGGAGATTAGTGTGCAAACTTAAAGCACACGGTATTGGGGGTAAGGTATTGGTGTGGGTGGAGAATTGGTTAGCAGACAGGAAGCAAAGAGTGGGAATAAACGGGACCTTTTCAGAATGGCAGGCGGTGACTAGTGGGGTACCGCAAGGTTCAGTGCTGGGACCCCAGTTGTTTACAATATATATTAATGACTTGGATGAGGGAATTAAATGCAGCATCTCCAAGTTTGCGGATGACACGAAGCTGGGTGGCAGTGTTAGCAGTGAGGAGGATGCTAAGAGGATGCAGGGTGACTTGGATAGGTTGGGTGAGTGGGCAAACTCATGGCAGATGCAATTTAATGTGGATTAATGTGAAGTTATCCACTTTGGTGGCAAAAATAGGAAAACAGATTATTATCTGAATGGTGGCCGATTAGGAAAAGGGGAGGTGCAACGAGACCTGGGTGTCATTATACACCAGTCATTGAAAGTGGGCATGCAGGTACAGCAGGCGGTGAAAAAGGCGAACGGTATGCTGGCATTTATAGCGAGAGGATTCGAGTACAGGAGCAGGGAGGTACTACTGCAGTTGTACAAGGCCTTGGTGAGACCACACCTGGAGTATTGTGTGCAGTTTTGGTCCCCTAATCTGAGGAAAGACATCTTTGCCATAGAGGGAGTACAAAGAAGGTTCACCAGATTGATTCCTGGGATGGCAGGTCTTTCATATGAAGAAAGACTGGATGAACTGGGCTTGTACTCGTTGGAATTTAGAAGATTGAGGGGGGATCTGATTGAAACGTATAAGATCCTAAAGGGATTGGACAGGCTAGATGCGGGAAGATTGTTCCCGATGTTGGGGAGGTCTAGAACGAGGGGTCACAGTTTGAGGATAGAGGGGAAGCCTTTTAGGACCGAGGTTAGGAAAAACTTCTTCACACAGAGAGTGGTGAATCTGTGGAATTCTCTGCCACAGCAAACTGTTGAGACCAGTTCATTAGCTATATTTAAAAGGAAGTTAGATATGGCCCTTGTGGCTACAGGGGTCAGGGGGTATGGAGGGAAGGCTGGGTTCTGAGTTGGATGATCAGCCATGATCATAATAAATGGCGGTGCAGGCTCGAAGGGCCGAATGGCCTACTCCTGCACCTATTTTCTATGTTTCTATGTTTCTATTCCCCTGACTATAATTATCCCCAATTACCCCCTCTTGAATGTCTCCCTGAACTACAGTGCCAGAGATAGATTGATCATGTATCCTACAGCCCCCACTCTCATCCACACAGGGAGCAAGAATCTCAGACCTGTTGGACAAGCTCAAGGGCTGAGGCTCCTCCAGCACTCTCTCTTGGATCCCACTACCCGCCTCACTCGCAGTCACACCCTCTTGTCCCTGACCACAGACCCAATTTCAGGCAGCTAATCTAATGGGTGTGGCTACCTCCTGAAGCAGGGAATCCAGAAAACTCTCCCCCTCTCTGATATGCCGCAGTGTGTGAAGCTCAGATTCCAGGTCATCAACTTTGAGCCTGAGTTCCTCCAGCAGCCAGCTTGCTGCAGACGTGATCACCACTAACTCCCACATCAGGTAGCTACAGCACATCACCTGATACTGCCTCATCCCTACTTTATTTAATTAGCTTTAATTTAGGGACTTTTTATCCAACCACTACAAAAGCTTTACCTGCTACTTACCTGCGCCCCCTCGCTGAAGCCTGAAGTTCCCACTCCTACACTGGTCCACTCACACAATGGCCACTCTGCTTTGACCCTGCATTACCTTTATTTGCTCCTGCTAATGAATCGCAAGTCGATTCATCCATCGCTAATGCGTTGATCCCCGTGAACCGCTCCTTTTTAAAACTCTTCTCCCTGATGTGTGCAATGCTCTCTCTCGGTTTGAATAGATTGGTCCACCACTAATAGCTTTGGGTACCTTTCGGGTAATGCTCCAATGTCTTTGCATAATTTTTATATACAAACAATAGTTGGAGGCTTGTTAGTCTAGCTTTGGACACTCATTAACTTGTACTCTTGTTTGCCTTTCCAGGTTTATTGTTTTGTCTGAGTTTGGGAGTTAGGTAGCAGGGCACAGATTCTTTTATGCCCTGAGATGTATTTAAAAAGGCAATGTTATCCCCTCAATACATAGTCAATGTGCCAAGATGAGGCCACCCTCAGGGTGGAGGAGCAACACCTTATATTCAGTCTGAGTACCCTCCAACCTGATGGCATGAACATCCCCTCCTCCTTCCCTTTCTCCCGTGGTCCACTCTTCTCTCCTATCAGTTTCTTTCTTCTCCAGCATTTGACCTTTTCCACCCACCTCGCTTCACTTATATGCCTTCCAGCTAGCCTCCTTCTCTTTCTCTCACCTCTTTATCCTGGCGTCTTCCCCCTTCCTTCTCAGTCCTGAAGAAGGGTCTTGGCCTGAAATTGTTAATTCATTTCTACAGATGCTGCCTGACCTGCTGAGTTCCTCCAGCAGTTTGTGTGTTGCTCTGGGTTTCCACATTTGTAGATTTTCTCGTGTTTAATTCTAATTCTGAGTATCCGTGTTCATATTGTGAGATTCCCTTGTATTACGTTGGGAATCTCACCCTGATTCTGAGTACCTGTGTTCATACTGTGAGATTCCCTTGTATTACATTGGGAATCTCACCCTGGTTCTGATTCTGAGGGTCTGTGATAAATCTATAACTGAGACGTCCTCAGTGTTCTATTAGGAATCTCACAACATATTCTCAAGAGCCGAAAGCCTTTTGCGTCAGAGACAAAAACCTTTCAGTGATGCCGGGCTGCCGCCCCACATGAAACAAATTTACTCTTTCGCACTCAGCACCGCTCTTACTATTTATTGAAAGGATGTCTCCACTCTCCCAGCCACATTACACATCATAAAGGACCAACTCACGATGCCACAGATGACACAATAAAGCCATATGGGGCTCCCAGCAGCCCAATCACAGTGAACATTGGTACACAGTGCTCGGAAAGAGAAATAAACTGAAAATAACTTCAGAAGTTATCCACAACCAAGTCTGCTTGTAGATAGCAGTGACTGCATTAAAAGGGGAAATGGGTTAAAATAAATGTATTTAGATCACCATGATAACTAACTGCAGCTGGCGGTCCTTACCGGGTATTTTCTGTTGCTTCTGATTGCAGGGTTCAAGACAGCAACAGTTGTGACACTTTCAGAAACCCAGAGAGTGACCATCGCAATCAAAGGAGTGTCAGACTTGAAAGCTGGCACACAGATGTCCAGAGAGTCTCTAGCAGCTGTAGTCAGAACAGCAAACACATGGGCCACACTTGGATTTGGGGCAGGTCTTGCAGGCTACAGAGAATAAACAGGGTGGACTCTTCAAGAATGGTCTGCAGTTAGACATAGGCCAAACCTCAGATGGCTAGCATTGTGGGCACTTACGAAAGTCACAGAGAGCACAGGGAAGGCAGGCTTGGCAGTCAGGCTACGAGCATATTCAAGTGTCACAGCCCATTTATTCCTACCATACAAGTTCAGTAGCAGAAATACCTGGGAAATGAATTTCAATGTAGAAAGAAGGAATGTTAGCTTCCCATCCCCATTTACTTAATGTGGGTTTCTTTCCTTCCTCTTACCAAAACAATCCAAACTATTAAGCTTAATAATGAAAGGTAAGGATCCCAGCATTGATCTCTATAGTACATCAATCATCTCAAGATACCAATCACACACAGAAAAAAACTTTCACCATCACCCTGTCTCCTATTACCAAGCCAGTTTTGGATCTCATTGCCAATTTGACCTACTCCCTATGCTCTAACCTGTTGGAACAATGCTATATCTTGTCCAAGGACTTTATGGAAATACATGAGGCTTTAATCAATCTGTCTTCAGTAATTCATTGTTACCTCTTCAAAATGTCAATTAAATCATTCAGACAGGATCTCTCCCTAACAAATATATGCTGACTATTTATGTATTTATTTATTTATTGATTAATTTAGAGATACAGCACGGAACAACAACTCACTGATTTAGCACTAGACTAATCACAGGACTATTTTCAATGACCAATTAACCGAATAGCCTACTTTGGACTGTGGAGGAAACCGTAGTACCTGGAGGAAACTCACATTTACACGAGAGGCAACATAAAAATTTTTGTACTGAGGGTGCCGTAATTGAAAGCTGAACTCCAAAGCTCCCAGATGTAATAGCTTTTGTGGTAACTGCTATGCTACTGCAGAGCTATCCTTACCTTTCTGAGCGTGGAAAAATCCTTTCACCTAGTGATTTTATCCAATAATTTCCCTACCACTAATTTTAGATTCACTGGCCTATAACTGTGGCCTATCCTTCCAACCCTTAAATATACCATCACATTGTCGTCCAGTGGCCAGTGAAAATTTAAATACACCTTTCACGGCCCCAGGAATCTTTTCCCTTGCCTCTCATAGCAACTGGGGATAAGTTCCAAGCTTTTGTAACGATGATGCAATATTGAGGCTTATAAATCACTGGTGTGGCCACACAGAGTATTGTGAGCAGTTTTAGGCCCCTTATCTTAGAAATGATGTGCTAAAACTGGATGGGGGTTGAAAAGAGTTTTCAAAGATGTTTGCAGGATTGAACAGCTTGTCATATGAAGAGTGTTTGATGGCTCTAGGCCGGTATTCGTTAGAATTCAGAAGAATGAGGTGTGACCTTACTGAAACCTGTGGAATTATGAAAGAGTGACAGAGCGGATATCGAGAAGATGTTTCCTATGGTGGGCGAGTCTAAGACTAGCGGATACAGCTGCAGTAAAGAGTGAAATCCTTTTAGAATGGAGATGAATTTCTTTAGCCCAGAGAGTGGTGAATCTGTGGAATTCATTACCAGAGGGATCTATGGAGGCTAAGTCTTTATGTGTATTTAATGCAGAGGTAGATAAATTCTTGATTGGTCATGGCATGAAGCGACATGGGGGAAGGCGAAAGAGTAGGGCTGAGAAGAAAAATGGACCTGCCATGAAGCAGACTCGATGGGGCAAATGGCCTAATTCTGGTCCTATATCTTCTGTCTTATGGTCCAATGGTGTTTTCACTGTATCTTAATATATGCATTGAATTCTGATATAGTCATTTCGGGTTCATTCGGAAGTCAGGACTTGACACAAAATTTGTTGCTTCACAGAAGTTTTATTAAGTTTTATTAACCTGTTTCCTTTGTTCTATCAACACTCAATAAAAGAACTGTGAAGCAAAACACATTTTGAAAGCTTTAAGACAAAGTGACTAAGATGCTAGGAAGATTATTGCTTTTTGCTTAGCCATTTTATACCCATAGAATTAAGAAAAGATTCCATTCAAATTCATAGATAAGAGTTAAACAATAAGGAAGCAATTAATCAATCAAAAAGCACTTCTTGAAAAAATGCAGAAAGAAGTTTCCAGAGCTTTCTAGAATTATACCTTGTACCAGAGGCCTATTAAACTGTTATATGCCTATAAGAGGTACTTACTATGCCAGCAGATAATTATTTGTTAAACTGCAAAAAGAAAATAACAATTCAGCAGTCTAATCTAAGAATTAAACAGTTAGTACCAAGACGTAATATCCCAAACCAAGATGTAAGTGAAATCTTTGAGTGACATGTTCTTTGACACAGTGCCTATGCTTGGCAGAAACTTCTTACACATGAATTACATTTTAAGGTGTATGAACAGACAGAAAAATCAGATCCAGCAACAGGGTATCAGGTTTATTATCACTGGCTTGTGTTGTGAAAAACAGCAGTGGTAGTTCAATGCAATACATAATATAGAATAAAAAATAAGTAAATCAATTACAGTATATGTATATTGAATAGATTAAAATCATGCAAAAACAGAAATACTGTATATTAAAAAAGTGAGGTAGTGTTCATGGGTTCAATGTCCATTTAGGAATCGGATGGCGGAGGGGAAGAAGATGTTCCTGAATCACTGAGTGTGTGGCTTCAGGTTTCTGTACCTCCTACCTGATGGTAACAGTGAGAAAAGGGCATGCCCTGGGTGCTGGGGGTCCTTAATAATGGATTCTGCCTTTCTCAGACACCGCTCCTTGAAGATGTCCTGGGTGCTTCTAGGCTTGTACTCAAGATGGAGCCGACTAAATTTATGACCTTCTGCACCTTCTTTTGGTCCTGTACAGTAGCCCCTCCCACTCCCCACCATACCAGACAGTGATGCAGCCTGTCAGAATGCTCTCCACGGCACATCTATAGAAGTTTTAGAGTGTTTTTGTTGACATACCAAATCTCTTCAAACTCCCAATGAAGTATAGTCACTGTCTTGGCTTCTTTATATCTGCACTGATGTGTTTGGACTAGTTTAGGTCCTCAGAGATCTTGACACCCAAGAATTTGAAACTGCTCACTCTCTCCACTTTTGATCCCTCTATGAGGATTGGTATGTGTTCCTTCGTCTCACCTTTCCTGAAGTCCACAATCAGCTTAATGATGTTGAGTGCCAGTTTGTTGCTGTGACACCACTCCACTAGTTGGTATATCTCACTCCTGTACGCCTTCCCACTTCCAACTGAGATTCTACCAACACTGGTTGTATCATCAGCAAATTTATAGATGGTATTTCAGCTATATCTGGTCACACAGTCATGGGTATAGAGAGAGAAGAGCAGTGGGTGCTACACTCCCACAGCCCTGAGATGCACCAATGTTGATCGTCAGCGAGGAGGAGATATTATCAACAATCCACACAGATTGTGCTCTTCTGGTTAGAAAGTTGAGGATCCAATTTCAGAGGGAGGTACAGAGGCCCAGCTTCTGTAACTTAACAATCAAGATTGTGGGAATGATGGTGTTAAATGCTGAGCTATAGTCCATGAACAGGATCCTGACATAGGTGTTTGTGTGGTCCAGGTGGTCTAAGGCCATGTGAAGAGCCATTGAAATTGTGTCTACCATAGACCTATAGTGGCAATAGGCAAATTGTAGATACATAATCAAGTCTTTCCAAAGAATAAGGAAAATATATTTCCTTATTGCAGTTTTCACCAGTACGAGGAAGGTATACTCGCCAGCATTCTAGAGTCAATGACTCCTCTTAGATACCATACAGCAGGAGAAATATTCTTTTCGATGTACTTCATCTTGAAGTTTGGGAAAAACAGAAGAATGTTGGCACAGAAGCTGATAACGTCAAATGCAAGCAGAATTATAGCAAGATGTGTCACATTTGTCCTGGACTGTAGAAACATATCTTCTATGAATTTCAGCCACAGGTCTTCAGCCTGCTGCAGCAGTTTAGGAAAATGTTTATTTGAGTGTCTTGATGTAAGATCTAGATACATGGGTTACATGGTACAAGTAGCACTCAGATGAGTGACCTGACTACACTTGGACTGCAACCAATCAGTGAACTGAAGCCTGAGAAGAAGTGGTGACTTCATAGAGGACCGCAATCGAAGATGAAAAAAACAGCACCTTGTGGCAGTTTCTGTAGTTTGAACTGCGTCCTGTTGGTAAAAGGGATTCATTCGAAAGGGCGAATAAAAAAATTCAGGACAAGCAAAGTGGCCATTATTAAAGAGGCCTACTGTTAGAGTGGGAAAGCTTTGCCTTTGGCTCATCAGGCTGAGGCAAGTTCAGCGAGGGTGAGGTAAATATCTGGCAAGTTTCTTTTCCTTCTTCTTTCTTCTTTCCTTGTCTGTAAGGACATAGTTAGTGCAGTAAGATGGGCTCCAGGGGCTGCGTTTTGAGATGTGGAAATTCTGGGAGACTTACAGCTTCATGGATAACAACATCTGCACCAGGGGCACCGAGCCGCAGCTTCTCAGAGCAAGTGTTAAGGAACTGGAACCACAGTTTTTTGACATTTGGCTCATACGGGATTCCCCAGAGGTGATAAATAGGAGCTACTGGAAGCAGGTAATTGGGTGACTGTCTGGAGAAGAAAAAGGAAGTAGGCAGAGTACCCCTCAATAATAAGTATACCATTCTGGATGCTGTTGAGGGGCATAACCTACTGGGGGTTCTCCAGTGACTGGGCCATTGGCACTGAATCTAGCACCATTAGAGAAGAGGACTGCAGTAGTGATAGGAGATTCCATCGTTAGAGAAATAGAGATGTTATGCTCTATTTAAATGGATTTTAATTTCAATGGCAGAGACAGTTTAAATAATTTTGGCATGGACTAGATGGGCCTAAGGGTCTGTTTCTCTGCTCTATGACTCAATGACTCTATTCTTTGGACGCGCTAGAGACACTCAGATGGCATGTTGCCTGCCAGATGCCAAGGGCAGGGATGTCTCCGATCCAGTCCAAGGCATTCTAAAGCGGGGGGCTGAGCAGCCAGAAGTCTTGGTACATATTGGTCCCAGTGGTTTAGGTAGGAAAGGTGAGGAAGTCCTGAAGGAACATTTTAAGGAGCTAGGTAGAAAGTTGAAACCTCTAGGATCTCTGGATTGCCATCTGTGCCATACACCAGTGATGGTAAGAATAGAATGGTCTGACAGATAAATACATGGCTGAGGAACTGGTGCGGGGAGCAGCAGCTCAGATTTCTGGATCATCGCGATCTCTTCTGTGGAAGATACAACCCGTTCAAACGGGAAGGGTTACACCTGAGCCTGAGAGGTACTAATATCCTTGCGGGCAGGTCCGCTAGAGTTGTTGGGGAAGGTTTACACTAATTTGGCAGTGGGACGGTGACTGGAGTGACAGGGCTGAGGATGTGTTCTTTACAAACAGAAGCAGTGTATTATGAGCCTGCTTGCTAGGACAGGCTGATGATAGGAAACAATTCCATCAACAGGATGAGTTGCAATGTAAAAGGAGGACTACATCAATGAGGGTGATCAATACAGTACTGAAAGTGTTATATCTCAATACACACAGAATACAGAATAAGGCAGATAAATTTGTAGCGCAGTTAGAGATTGGTATGTGTGATGTTGTGGGCATCACTGAGCCACGGCTGAAATAAAGTTTATAGGTGGGAGCTTCACATTCCAAGGATACACGTTGTATTGAAAGGACAGGCAGGAAGAAAGAGGGGTGGGGAGCCTCTGTTGGTAAAATCAAATCCTTAAAAAGAGATGACATAGGATTGGAATATGTAGAATCATTGTGGGTAGAGCTAAGAAACTACAAGTGTAAAAAGATCCGAGAGGGAGTTATATACAGACCTCCAAACAGTAGCAAAGATGTGGACTACAAATTAAAATGGGAAATAGAAAATGCATGTCAAAAGGGCAATATAACAATAGTCATGAGGGATTTCAAAACACTGGTAGATTGGGAAAATTAGGTCTGTACTTGGTCCTAAGGGACAGAATTTATAGAATGCCTTCAAGATGGCTTTTTAGAGCAGCTCATGGTCGAGGCCACGAGGGAATCGACTATTCTGGATTGGGTGTTGTGCAATGAACTGGAAATGATTAGAGAGTTTAAGGTATAGGAATCCTTAGAGGTCCGGTGATCATAATACTGTATTCTAGAATTCACCCTGCAATTTGAGAACAAGAAGCTAAAGTCAGCTATGTCAGTATTACTGTGCAGTAAGAGGAATTACAGAGGCATGAGAAAGGAGATGACTATAGTTAATTGGAACGGGACACTAACAGGGATGATGGTATAGCAGCAATGGTTGGAGTTTCTAGGAGCAATATGGAAGGGGCAGGATAGATACAGGCAAAAGAAATAGTATTCTGAAGGCAGGATGATTACCGTGGCTGACGAGGGAAGTCAAAGTCAATATCAAAACCAAATAGTGGGCATATATCCAAGCAAAAAATAGTGGGCAGTTAGAGGATTGGGAAGCTTCATAAAAGCAGCAGAGGCAACTAAAAATCATAAAGGAAAAGATGGAATAGGAAGGTAAGCTAGCCAATAATATCAAAAAGGATACCATAAGTGTCTTCAGATATATAAAGAGAAAAAGAGAGCTGAGAATAAATATCGGTCAGCTGGAAAATGAAGCTGGAGATGTAGCAACGGGGAACAAAAAATGGTGGATGAACTGAATAAGAATTTGCATCAGTTTTCACTGTGGAAGACACCAAAAGCATGTCAGAAGTTTGAGAGAGTTAGTGGGTGGAAGTGAGTGAAGTTGCCATTACTAGGTGCTTGGGAAACTGAAAAGTCTGAAGTTAGATAAATCACCGGAAACTGATGGGCTACACCCCAGAGTTATTGAAGTTGTGGCTGAAGAGATTTTGTGAAGCATTATTGATGTTATTGCAGAATCAATTGATTCTGTCATGGTTCAGGAGAACCGGAAATTTGCAAATCTCTCACTACTCTTCAAAAATGGAGAGAGGCAGAAGAAAAGTAATTATAAGCCATTTAGTCTGGTCTCAGTGGTTGGGAAGATGTTGGAGTCAATTGTAAAGGACATGGTTTCAGGGTACTTGGAGGCAAATGATAAAATAAGACAAAATCAACATGGTTTCCGTAAGAAAAATCTCACCTGACAAATCTTTTTGAAATAACAAGCAGGATATGCAAAGGAGAATCAGTGGATGTTGTGTACTTGGGATTTTAGAAGACCTTTGACAAGGTGCCACACATGAGGCTACTTAAAAAACTAAGAGTGCGTGACACAGTAGGAAAGAGACTAACATAGATCGGGCATTCGATGTTTGGCAGGAGGCAAATAGTGGGAGTAAAGGGAGCCATTTCTGGTTAACAGACACAGAATGCTGGAGGAATTCAGCAGGCCAGACAACATCTATGGAAAGAAGTACAGCTGATGTTTCGGGCTGAAATGCTTCAGCAGAACTGGAGAGAAAAAGCTGAGGAGTAGATTTGAAAGGTGGGGAGAGGGGAGAGAGTAACACCAGGCGATAGGAGAGGGAGGGTTGAAGAAAAGAGCTAGGAAGTAGATTCGTGAAAGAGACCGAAGACCATGAAGAAAGAAAAAGTGGGGGGGGGGAGGGGGAGGAGCACCAGAGGGAGGTGATGGGCAGGCAAGGAGATAACATGAGAGAGGGAAAGGGGATGGGAAATAGTGAAGGGGTGGTGGAGGCATTACTGAAAATTTGAATAATCGATGCTCATGCCATCAAGTTGGAGGTTACGTAAACAAAATATATGGTGTTGTTCCTCCAACCTAGGTGTGGCCTTATCCCGACAGTGGAAGAGGCCGTGGATGGACATATTGGAATGGGATTGGGAGGTGGAATTAAAGTGGGTGGCCACTCGGAGATTTTGCTTGTTCTGGCGGACGGAGCGTAAGTGCTCGGCAAAGCGGTCACCCAATCTATGTCAGGTCTCACCAACATACAAGAGGCCACATTGGGAGCAGCAAACACAGTAGATGACCCCAACAGGCTCACAGGTGAAGTGTCGCCTCACCTCTAAAGACTGTTTGGGGCCATGAATGGTAGTGAGGGAGGAGGTATAGGGGCAGGTGTAGCACTTTTTCTGCTTGCAAGGATAAGTGCCAGTAGGGAGATCAGTGGAGAAGGATGAATGGACAAGGAAGTCGCATAGGGAGCCATCGCTGCAGAAAGCAGAAAATGGGGGCGGGGGGCATGGTAGAGAAGGAAAGATGTGTTTGGTGGTGGGATCCAGTTGGAGGTGGCAGAAGTTTCAGAGAATTTTGTGCTGGATGTGGAGGCTGGTGGGGTGGTAGGTGAGGACAAGAGGAACCCTATCCCTGGTAGCATGGTAGGAGGATAGGGTAAGAGCATACACTCATGAAATAGAAGAGATGCAGTTGAGGGCAGTGTAATTTTCCACCGTCAATGCTGCTCTCAACTGCATATAGGGATATTATATTCCAGGGGTCCCCAACCTTCTTCGCACCGCGGACCGCTTTATTATTAGTAAGCATGCAGGTACAGCAGGCAGTGAAGAAAGATAATGGCATGTTGGCCTTCATAACAAGGGGAGTTGAGTATAGGAGCAAAGAGGTCCTTCTACAGTTGTACAGGGCCCTGGTGAGATCACATCTGGAGTATTGTGTACAGTTTTGGTCTCCAAATTTGAGGAAGGACATTCTTGCTATTGAGGGAGGTTCACAAGGTTAATTCCCGGGATGGTGGGACTGTCATATGTTGAAAGATTGGAGCGACTGGGCTTGTATACACTGGAATTTAGAAGGATGAGAGGGGATCTGATTGAAACACAGACATCCCACCCCGCAAAAACTCATTTCAGGGAGGTAGTACCATCAATTTGTGGGAGACTCTGGGAGAGTGGGATGTCTGCAATAGAGTAGCTCCTGAGCAGCTAGCCAGCTAGTTTAAATAACATTAGCTACGCTAATGAACAAATGACACCTGATAAACTCACCTCAACATGTCATTTACAGTCTTAACCCACCATGGGCAATAGAAAAATTACTGTTGTAAACAGAGCAGCGAGCAACACTGTCATTACTTTTGACCCCTATTAGGCAGGGGTACACTTTAGGGTAGTCTGGGGTGACTTACATTTTATATTTTTTCTCACTCTCACTCTCTCTCAACAAAAATTGATTTCCGGGGCATCTTATATAATTTGCGGGTATCAGGGAGCCACTATTAATATGGGAGAGACTCCTGGAACTTCTGGGAGAAGTGGGATGTCTGGAAACATATTACATTATTAAGGGATTGGACACGCTAGAGGCAGAAAACGTGTTCCCGATGCTGGAGGAGTCCAGAACCAGAGGCCACAATTTGAGAATGAGGGGTAGACCATTTAGAGCGGAGTTGAGGAAAATCTTTTACACACAGAGAGTTGTGGATCTGTGGAATGCTCTGCCTCAGAAGGCAGTGGAGACCAATTCTCTGGATGCTTTCAAGAAAGAGTTAGATAGAGCTCTTAAAGATAGCAGAGTCAAGGGATATGGGGAGAAGGCAGGAATGGGGTACTGATTGTGGATGATCAGCCATGATCACGGTGAATGGCGGTGCTGCACCTATTGTCTATTGTCTACTATTGCCAATATTCTTGCGGATCGGCCGACCGGGGGAGGAGGGTAGGTTTGCCAACAAACAAGAGTAGCAGTCAAATACGTTCTGTTTACCCTGATAAGGACTACCATAACCATGAAGCCTTGCGCGGGCACCTGTGTGCGCATGCGTGTATGTGCCGATTTTTTCTTCTACGAATCATTTTTGGCGACTCTATTCAGTGAAACTACACTGTACATAGATTATTTCTACTTTATATAGGCTGTGTATTTATCATATCATTCCTGCTTTTACTGTACGTTAGTGTTACTTTAGGTTTTATGCGTTATTTGGTATGATTTGGTAGGTTTTTTTGGGTCTGGGAACGCTCAAAATTTTTTCCCATTATAAGTCACTTATAAGTGGCTAATACACTCAATTTGGTTTCTAAAAGGGTTTATCTAACGAATTTAATATTAAACACACAGCGCATATTTTCCTCGGATGAATATAGTGATAAGCCAATTATAGACCACTTATAAGTCAATAGCATCATAACATTTTAAGTAACGTTTGGATATTAAACACACAGCACATATTTCCTCGTATGAACATATAAAATCATTGCAACACACCAATATTGCTGAATCAGTGGGAGCCCTGGGCTTGTTTTTCAGTAACAAGACGGTCCTATCGAGGGGTGATGGGAGACAGCAATACTCGAAGGGGGTTCCTGATGTCCCGTCTATTCTGCAATTTAGTTTTCGTTGCATTCATTGCAGAGATATGTTGGAAATGGAAGCAACATTTTCAGTGCTTTTGTGGCTATCTCAGGATATTTAGCCTTGACTTTGATCCAGAATGCCGGCATGAAGGGAGACATGTGTAGGAAAGACATTTTGGTATTATTTGTAATTATTGTAAGAAACTTGGACATGTAGTAGCTAACTGCTTCTGATTGAAAAGGAAAGAGAAAGAAGTGGTCCCAGATGCTTGTGTGCAGCATATTGAAAAACCTGTAAAGCCACAGGGTTTAGGAAATATTAATGAAGATGTGTCAGAATCTGACCAAGTTAAGAAGGGGTATGAAACTTTTATACCAGAAGGATTTGTATCCTTGAATGAGGGATCCAATTCAGTACCAATACGGATACTTAGAGATACTGGAGCTTCACATTCACTAATATTAGACAGTGTGCTAAAGTTTAGTGATGAGTCTGACATCAGTGAGGTAATTTATATAAGAGGAGTTGGGAGTGCCCTTATGCCAGTACATTTACTTAGAATAAATTTAAGGTCAGGATTAGGTACAGGGGTTGTTAAAGTAGGATTACAATCCAGTTTACCTATGAATGATGTTTCTCTTTTGTTAGGGAATGATTTAGCAGGTGGACAAGTTTTTCCTGAAGTGCATTTGACAATGTTCAAATTCTGCAGAACCACAGAGGGATTCTAACACAGATTCTTCCTGTGTTGTGACAAGACCTATGGCTAAAAGGACTGATGTAAACAATGAGGTTGTTACCCATGACAGTTGAAATCAAGATTCGAAATTTGAGGATGTATCAGAAACTTTCTTACCTACCTTATTTGATCAGGATTTTGTTGGTAAGTCTGATCAGGAAGATTTGTCTTTATCTCGGAAGGAGATGATAGCAAAGCAGGGTAGAGATCCTGAGATAGTTAAATTAACAGAACAAGCTCTTCCAGATAATGAAATTGAAAGAGTACCAGTTGGATATTATTTTGAAAAGGGGGTATTAATGAGAAAGTGGAGATTGCTTACAATTCCTGCTAGTGAGGAATGGGAAGTTAATCATCAGGTAGTCGTTCCTAAAATTTACTGAAATGAGATTTTAACTATGGCTCATAGTATTCCTTTGGGTGGTCATTTAGGTGTAAAGAAAACTATGAACAAAGTTTCTAAACATTTTTATTGGCCTAGTTTAAGACAAGATGTGGCGACATTTTGTAGAACATGTCATATGTGTCAAATTGTGGGTAAAACTAATCAGGTTACTCCAGTGGCCCCACTGCAACCAATTCCTTTACTTGGTGAGCCGTTGTCAAAAATCATTGTAGACTGTGTAGGTCCTTTGCCAAAAACTAAAACTGGACATCAATATTTATTGACTATTATGTGCACAGCATCTAGGTTTCCAGAGGCAGTACCTCTTAGGAATATAACAGCCAAAACTGTGACAAAGGCTCTTATAAAATTCTTTACTTATTTTGGGTTGCCTAGGGAAATACAATCAGATCAAGGTAGTAATTTTATGTCGGGGTTGTTTCAGCAGATAGTTCATAAACTGGGAGCAAAACAGATTATTTCCTCAGCCTATCATCCAGAATCACAAGGAGCTTTGGAGAGATTTCATTCTACACTAAAAACTATGATTAGGACATATTGTGTGGAAAATGAAAAGGACTGGGATGAAGGTATACATTTACTACTTTTTGCAGTAAGGGAGGCAGTACAGAAATCATTAGGTTTTAGTCCTTTTGAACTTTTGTTTGGGCATAGAGTTCGAGGACCTTTGACTTTGTTGAAGGAACAGTGGTTTAATAAAGCAGTACACACTAATTTGCTTGATTATGTTTTGAAATTTAAAGAAAGATGTTGGGAACCTGTGCTCTACTTACTTAATCTTTAAATACATACTGTATTTTCTATTATAATTTATAGTATTCTGCAGCCATAAACAATAATTTTCCTGACATTGAAATACGCACAAAATGCTGGAGCATCTCAGTAGGCCAAGCAGCATCGGTGCAAATGAATAAACAATCGACATTTTGGACTGAGCCCCTTCAGCATGTATGATTCAGAATCAATGTAATATCACTGACATACACTATGTCATGAAACGTGTTGTTCTGCGGCAGCAGTACAATGCAATACGCAATAAAAATAACAATAGAATATTTAATTATACATTTCCAGGAAACTTTGTTTGAAGGCATCCACGAGAGGGTGGAGGTTAGTGTCCATGATGGAGCTGGCTGAGTTTACTACTTAATGCAACCTTTTCCATTCCAGTGTAGCATGGAGAATTTGACATCAAGTTTGATATCTGGTCCGAACATAAATACTTCCAATCTACCAATCTCGGAACAGTCAAGAAGACAAATCAGGTTTCCAAGTGTATTAGACCTACCGTTATTCTGAACTACAATTATCCTGCTGGTTGCATTTCAGCGGGATAATTTCCCCGAAGTTTATCCCTATGCCTACAGTTCAATTTAATACTGTGTTCTTAATAACACATTACGAAATTGCTCTGGAATAATGCCCTCACTCGATCCACGTTTTTTTAAAGTGACGTTATTGTAAATTTATGTGTTTCATCGTCGAGCATAATTGGAAACTAACTTTCATGGCACCGGTACGCAAGAACGGCAATGGAGAAGTAGGATCCAACTTATTTTTTTACCGAGTCATGTTTGCAACAATACATGCGCAGCAACTTACACAGCAACTTGCAACAAACTGGGTCCGAAGAGACGAAAACATGCACACGGAACGTACGCGCTCAAAAGAGAGAACCTAATGTAGAAAGGAGGCCCAATCGTTTTACCCTGCCATCGGTTCGCTTCAGGTTCTCACAGATCCGGAAAACCCCGACAAGATCGAAGATGATTTAGTCACAAAACTGACCCTTGCGGCGCCAGGACACAAGTGCAAAGATATTGCCCCGAGCATATTGGAAAAATCGTAGCCTATCCAATCGTTGATATCTGGAATCTAAGATAGGAGGGCATATGAAGACTTCTTAGCCGAAAATCACGATTTGTTCTGGGACAAAGCATGCCACACATAACATTTTCACCTGATAAGTTAACTAGATAAAATCAAATACCTTTCTTAGATTATAAACAAACCTGCCGGGATAAAATTGCAATAAATTATTCTGCCCAGGTTTTAAAATGTTGCTGTGTTTAATGCATTTCGCCCAGATAATAAAACGCGTATTATCGGAGCACAGATTGAGGAACACCTACATTTTTTTTCCCTGAACAATGCAAAGCGATGAATTTACGGGCATTCACACCAGAAGAACTGACACACAAATAATGTCAAATAACTATACATTGCCAATGGATTTCAGAAGGTTTATTACTGAAGTTTTCGTCATATAACACGAAAGGGCCCTTTGCCCACCGCCCCTCAGTGATATATTTATATCCATGCCTTTTCACAACACTAAACTGAAAGCTTCCTATGCCATGGCGTTTTCAAGTGTTGGTTGAACAACGTTCTGCCACATATCGCGACTAAATATACAGTCTTTTTACATAAACAATGTCGTCCGCTCTCAGACCTTTGATAAGGGCAGATATTGCTTACATCTTATCCATCATAGTCTATCTACTCTTTCTAAAAATGTCATAATTTATATTTACTCTTTCATATTTCATAGACGTTTGTCACGTTACTCTGCAGCCTCATCCACTTCAGCAAAAATATCCCGAACATATTGTACCTTCAACCAAAACTAATCAAGGCCCATCTTGGTATCTCATCTCTGCATCCATTCAATTGTGTTCACAAGCTTTTATCGATCAGAGGTGCATACAGTTCCTCAGCGTTTGTCCGAAAGACTTCACTCAGAAATATTTAAGAATCTACATTTATATTTCATTTAAAGCAGGTGATAACGGTACTTACACCTTGGATTTTGGAAGACAAACACGAGTATCCACAGACACCACATTTCAGTTTGCCTGGTATGAATGAAGAGGTATTTTATAGAGTTCATCGAGGAAATTGGAGTTTAGCTTGCTGCAAGGTAAATCAAGAAGTGGCTTTCTTATCAGAAGAGTACCTTAAATAGTTAGCAATGTGTCGCAACTGTTTTACTGCGCGTTACCAGATTCGCTAACCCAATAGAAACGATTGTTTCCATTTTAGGCAGCACATTTGCAATGACAAAAGGTAGACCGGACATTGGTTCTGGTGACCGTAGTCTTGAAAATGCTTGGACAGGTTCTTGTACAAAATTGAACTTGCAGACATGACGGTGTTGGAAATGAAATTATCAACTTCACTAGCATCGGTAACATTCTATCACTGAGTTGCTACACTTCAGGACAGTCTAATAGATGTGACAGTGTGTGGCTAAACAAATCCATGCAGTCTTCTATATATCCATTGCGCCACGTTCTCATCAAATGTGCTACATCTTGTGATAGTGTTAATCAAATTAGTGAAATAACTTACTTGAGTCGGCCCTACATTTTCAGCGGAAAGGCCTGTGCTCCACTGATCCATGTTTTATGTAAGTCGGTCAGACGGGACATACCTCCAGCAATCCAATACTCTTTTGAAGATCATAATTGGTACTTACACCTTGGATTTTGGAAGACCAACACAAGTATCCACAAAGATAAGTGCTGGGCATTCAGTTATCTCAGAATCGGAATCAAATGTGCAAATATCGTGAAATGTGTTGTTTTGCGCAGCAGTAAATTCCAAGACATTATAATAACTATAAATTACAACAAGGATATACTGATATATAAAATTCCATCCTCTGGCAGCCCACTCCAAACACTCGCTATTCTCTGCGTTAAAAAAGCAAAACTGACCTCTAACATCTCCTTTGTACCTACCTCCAAGCACCTTAAAACTGTGCCCTCTCGTGCTAGCCATTTCAGCCCTCGGAAACAGCCTCCGACTATCCACACAATCAATGCCTCTCATCATCCTAATCACCTCTAGCAGGTCACCTCTCATCCTCCATCGCTCCAAAGCCATGTTCACTCAACCTATTCTGATAAAGCATGGTCTCTAATCCAGGCAATCCTTGTAAATCTCCTCTGCACCCTTTCTATAGGTTCCACATCCTTCCCTGTAGTGAAGTGACCAGAACTGAGCATAGTACTCCAAGTGGGATCTGACCAGCGTGCTACATAGCTGCAACATTACCTCTCAGCTCTTAAACTCAATACCACGGTTGATAAAGGCCAATGCATCGCATACCTTCTTAACCACAGGTTCAACTTATGTAACAGTTTTGAGTGTCTTATGGACTCTGACCCCAAGAATCCCATGATCCTCTACATTGCCAAGAGACTTATTATTAATACTATATTCTGCTATCATATTCGACCAACCAAAATGAGCCACCTCACACTTACCTAGTTTGAACTCCATCTGCCATGTCTCAGCCCGGTTTTGAATCCCATCGATGTCCCACTATAACCTCTGTCAGCCCTCCACTCTATCTACGACACCCCCAACATTTGTGTCATCAGCAAATTTATGAACCAATCCCTCCACTTTTTCATCCAGCTCATTTATAAAAATCACGAAGAGAAGGGGTCTCAGATCAGCTCCCGGAGGCACACCACTACAACCAGAACATGATCCGTCTACGACCACTCTGCCTTCTGAGAGGAATCCAATTTTGCATTCACAAAGCAAGGTCCCCTTGGATCCCGTGCCTCCTTACTTTCTCAGTAAGATTTGCATGGGGTACCTTATCAAATGCCTTGCTGATATCCTTAAACACTACATCTACTGCTCTACCTTCATCAATGTGTTTTGTCACATCCTCAAAAATTTCAATGAGGCTCATAAAGCATGAGCTGACTTGGAAAAACTCTTGCTGAATGTTCCTAATCACATTATGCCTATCCAAATGCTCATAAATCCTGCCTCTCAGGATCATTTCCATCAACTTACCAACCACTAAATTAAGACTCATTGGTCTATAATTTCCTGGGCTATCTCTACTCCCTTTCTGAATAAACGAACAACACCTGTAACCCTCCGATCTTCTGGAATGTCTCTCGTCCCCATGGATGATGCAAAGGTCATTGCCAGAGGCTCAGCAATCTCCTCCCTCGGTTCCCACAGTAGGCTGGGGTACATCTCATCCGGTCCTGCAGACTTATCCAACTTGATGCTTTCCAAAAGCTTCTGCACATCCTCTTTCTTAATATCTACATGCTCAACATATCCAGTCCACTGTAAGTTATCCCTACAATCGCCAAGGTACTTTTCCATAGTATATACTGAAGCAAAGTTTCATGATCCGGTCCATGAAATTCACATTCTGGTTCACGGTCCGAGCCATTTTCCTTATTCCCGGTTTTCCGGTTTTCCCCATTTTCTGCTGAGGCAGCTAATTCTCGTTTGTGTTGGCTTCATAAATAGCTTCAGGTCTCAACATCTGGTGGCTGGATTGTTACTGTTCTCACCCCCGTCTGAATCCCTTCTCTGCTCCTTCCTCCTGAAGTCTTGCCATGCCCCTGCAACCTGTGTCTGAAGCCTTGCCTTGTCCCGCCTCGTCTAAAGCCTCCCCTCGCCTCATCTGAAGCCTTGCCTCGCCTGTAACCCTCGCCTGGACCGCTGTCAAGTTCTATCGCCAGAGCAAGATAAGAAACTGTCTATTGTTGTTTTGAACTATCTCTGTGTCCACGCCTTTGACAGGTATGTCCGGCCGTTTGCCGCTACCTAGTGTTAGGAACCATCTGTGTCGACGCCTTCGCTAAGTAGGTCCGGCCGTCTGCCGCTGTGTTGTGTTCGGAACCGTCTTGTCGTATTCTGCATTCTGTGTAATGAGTTCCGGCCCTATGTCCTGTACTCAAAGAGGGGTCCCTGCTCTGTGTTCTGTGTATGTGTCCCTGCCTCAAGCATCAGGACCCCAGCCTCCAGCTTCGGCCAGTCCTGTAGCCATGTCATGTCCTTGCCTAGTTCTGGGGTCCGAGCCCGAGGCAAGACTCAGGTTCTGGGTCCTTGTCCAGTCTCTGGCTCGGAGTCCATGCCCAGACTCCTAGTTCCGCTATCCTAGTCAAGTCCTAGACCAGGCCCTGAATCCTTGTGTCATCCAGGGCCTGTGCTATGACCAGCGTCCTTCCTTCACCACTTCCCTTGCTTAACTCTAGTCCTATTTCTTGCTCTTCAGTATCTATGTCTTGCATTTGGGTCCGCCTCCAACGCCCTCCCAGAGCCACGTATGACACAAAGTATTCATTAAGAATCTCTCCGGTTCTATACACACTTTTTCACTGTCATACTTGATTGGTTCTATTCTCTCACGTCTTACCCTCTTGCTCTTCACATACTTGTAGAATGCCTTGGGGTTTTCCTTAATCCTGTCCGCCAAGGCCTTCTCATGGCCCTTTCTGGTTCTGCTAAGTTCATTCTTAAGCTCCTTCCTGCTAGTCTTATATCTTTTAGATCTCTATCATTACCAAGTGATTTGAACCTTTCGTAAGCTTTTCTTTTCTTATTGACAATATTTTCAGTAGCCTTTGCACACCGCGGTTTCTATACCCTACTATCCTATCCCTAATTGGAAGGAAATATCCCCTGAATATTTGACACATTTCTGCCGTATATTTCCCTGAGAAAATCTGTTCCCAATTAATGGCTCCAAGTTCCTGCCTGATCGCTTCATATGTCCCCTTTCTTCAATTAAACGCTTTCCTAACTTGTCTGTTCCTGTCCCTCTCCAATGCCATGATAAAGGAGATAGAATTGTGATCACTATCTCTGACATGTTCTCCCTCTTAGAGACCTGACACCTGACCAGGTTCATTTCCCAATACTAGATCAGGTACAGCCTCTCATCATGTAGGCTAATCTGCATATTGTGTCAGGAAACCTTCCTGAACACACCTAATAAACTCGACCCCATATAAACCCCTTGATCCAGGGAAATACCAATGAATATTTGAGAAACTGAAATCTTCCTCTGACAACCCAGGTATTTTAACACCTTTTCAGAATTTGTTTCACTGTCTGCTGCTCGATGTACCAGTTACTACTGAGTGGTCTATAAAAACACTAAGTAAAATTATTGACCCCTTCCTGTTTCTAACCTTCACCAACAGAGACTCAGCAGACAATCCCTCCACGATTTCCTCCTTTCCTGCAGCCGTGACACTATCTCTGATCAGCAGTGCCATGCCCCCACCTTTTTTGCTTCCCTCTCTGCCCTTTCTGACACATCAATGCCTGGCACTAAGCAACGATTTCTACCCGGAGCCATCCAAGTCTCTGTAATGGCCATAACATCATAGCTCCATGTACTGATCCACGCTCTAAGATCACCCGCTTTGTTCATAATACTCGATGCATTAAAATAGACACATCTCAAACCATTGGTCTGCTCGCATCCCTTCTCTATCACCTGCTTACCCTTCCTCTCGCACCGTTTTCAAGCTTTCTCTATTTGTGGGCCAACAGTCCCCCTCCTTCACTTCAGTTCGGTTTTTACCCCCCGGCAATACTGGATTAAAATCTCCCCGATAGCCTTAGCAAACCTTCCTGCCACGATATTGTTCCCCCTTGGATTCAAGTGCAACCCGTCATTTTTGTACAGGTCACGCCTGCCCCAAAAGAGGTCGCAATGATCCAGAAATCTGAATCACTGCCCCCTGCTGCAATCCCTCAGCCACGCATTTATCCTCCACCTCATTCTATTCCGATATCCACTGTCACGTGGCACAGGCTGTAATCCCAAGATTACTATCTTTGAGGGCCTGCTTCGCAATTTCCTTCCCGACTCCCTGTAGTCTGTTTTCAGGACCTCCTCCCTTTTCCTACTTCTATCATTGGTACCAATATGTATCACGACCTCTGCCTGTTCACATTCCCACTTCAGGATATCGTGAACGCTATCAGAAACATCCCGGACCCTGACACCTGGGAGGGAAACTTCCTTCCGTGTTTCTTTCCTGTGTCTACAGAATCGCCTGTCTGACTCCTTAACGATAGAGTCCCCTATTACTGCTGCCTTCTTCCTTTCCCTACCCTTCTGAGCCACAAGGTCAGACTCTGTGCCAGAGGCGTGGACGCTGTTGCTTAACCCAGGTAGCCCGAACAGTACTCAAACAAGAGTACTTATTGTAAGGTGAGGTTGTGAAGAGAGTGAGGAATCTGCAGAATTAGTTACTTCCTGTGACTGTAGAAGCCAAGTCATTGGGTATATTGATGAAGAGGTTAACAGATCGCGCAGCAAACATCATTTACTAAAATCTTGCTTTAACATGCAAACTCACAAATGAAAACACACTGTACTATAAATTGACGTTTGATGGAGTTTTAGTGTCAGAGTACCACAAATTATATTATAACCGATCGGTTCTTACAGACAGGACAATCCATTATAATCATCAAGATATAATATTACAGGTTAAACAAGCCAGAGCCACTTGCTTAATAGATACGCCATTACAAACACACACAACATACATATATCAATAAGTGAAAGAGCGCCCGAAATATGTTGAAATAAAAGAAGAAATTGAAATCCGAAGTACAATAGGCAGGGTAAGCTTTGTCCCAATATTTATATCTACAATTGAGATCATAAGACCATAAGAACATAAGATATTATGAACAGAATTAGGTCGTTTGTGCCATCGACTCTGCTACGCCATGTCATTATGGCTCATATATTCTCCCTCTCAGCCGCAAAGGCCTGTCTTCTCAAAGTATTCTTTCATGTACTGATTAATCAAAAATCTCCCGACATCTGCCTTAAAAACACTCAATGGCTTTGTCTCCAAAGTCGTCTGTGGCAACGAATTCCACAGATTCACCACTCTCTGACTAATGAAATTCATTTGTTTCCCTTTCAAAAGGGCCCCCATCTATTTTGAAGCTGATTGTAGCCTTATCCACAAAAGGATACTGAAAACCTATAGTCACTGCACAATAGCATGAAACAATTAGTCCTAAACAGTAATGGTTATGTAGACCTCCGGAAAGAAAACGTAGAAACATCACTATTGATTACGTTCCTATGTTATTATGTTCACTACAATAGTCCAAAAGTCCCAAGCAACTGAGAAACTAGTGTGCGTGGTTTTCCTCATACTTTACGTTTAAATAGCTTGAGCTGGGAATAAAAAAGGGGAAGTAAAACGCAACAATAAATAAGTATGTCAGTAAATAAGTAACTAAATAAATAGATGGTAAATAAATTATTCGGAGAACTGAATTTGTAGAATCCTTGAAAGAGAGCCATTGTAGAAACAATTCAGTGATAAGGTCAATGAAGTTATCCACACTTGTTCGATGCCTGACATTTGAAGGGGAATTGTTTTTGAATATGGTGGTGTTGGACCAAAGACCTCTTGTACCTCCTTCCCGCTGTAAGTAGTAAGAAAAGCGCATGAACTGCACCTTGTGCTCATTAATGTTGGCTTAATGAGGGGGACGACATTTTGCTGTGAGGGACTGGGCTGCATCTACTACTCTGTGGAGACATCTCCGTACCATACAAGGGAAGAAACTTGAAATATTGCTGTACAAAATAACCCTCGGTTGCCGGAGCATGGAGTCCTGGGAGTGAAAACACACGTGGGTTGAGAGCGAGAGCGAGAAACATAGAAAACTTAAGGCACAATACTGGCCATTCGGTCCATAATACTGTGCCAAACATGTTCTTACTTTAGAAATTACCTAGGGTTACCCATAGCCCTCTATTTTTCTAAGCTCCACGTACCTATCCAGGAGTCTCTTAAAAGACCCTATCGTATCCTCCTCCACCATCGTGGCCGGCAGCCCATTTCATGCACTCACCACTCTCTGCGTAAAAAAAAGTACCCCTGACATCTCCTCTGTACCTACTTCCAAGCACCTTAAAACTGTGCCCTCTCGTGCTAGCCATTTCAGCCCTGGGAAAAAGCCTCTGACTATCCATGCGATCAATGCCTCTCATCATCTTATACACCTCTGTCAGGTCACCTCTCATCCTCTGTTGCTCCAAGGAGAAAAGGCCGAGTTCACTCAACCTATTCTCATAAGGCATGCTGCCCAATCCAGGCAACATCCTTGTAAATCTCCTCTGCACCCTTTCTATAGTTTCCACATCCTTGTAGTGAGGTTACCAGAACTAAGCACAGTATTCCAAGTAGGGTCTGACCAGGGTCCTCTATATCTGTATACTTACTTCTCGTCTCTTAAAATCAAGCCCACGGTTGATGAAGGCCAATGCACCGTATGCCTTTTTCACCATAGAGTCAACGTGCGCAGCAGCTTTAAGGGTCCTATGGATTCGGACCCCAAGATCCCTCTGATCCTGCACACTGCCAAAAGTCTTACCATTAATCCTATATTCTCCCTCATATTTGACCGACCAAAATGAACCACTTCACACTTACAGTGGCATACAAAAGTTTGGGAACACCTGTTCAAAATTTCTGTTACTGTGAATAGCTAAGCGAGTAACTTCTATTTTAACTTCTAAAACTTCTATTTTAACTTAATCAGTCCACAATGCATCAGGATTGTTTAGATGTTCATTTGAACCTTTTGAATAGAACTTTTTGGCCGCAGTGAGCAAAGGTACGTTTGGAGAAAATCGTGTGCAGAATTTCATGAAAAGAACCCCTCTCCAACTGTTAAGCACAGGGGTGGATCGATCATGCTTCTGGCTTGTGTTGCAGCCGGTGACACGGGGAACATTTACTGGTAGAGCGAAGAATGAATTCAATTAAATACCAGCAAATTCTGGAAGCAAACATCACACCGTCTGTAAAACAGCCGAAGATGAGAAAAGGATGGCTTCTACAACAGGATAATGAACCTAAACACACAAAATCCACAATGGACTTCCTGAAGAGGTGCAAGCTGAAGCTTTTGCCATGGCCCTCACAGTCCCCCGACCTAAACATCATCGGGAATCTTTGGATAGACCTCAAAAGAGCAGTGCATGCAAGACGGCCCAAGAATCTCACAGAACTGGAAGCCTTTTGCAAGGAAGAATGGGCAGAATTCCCCCAAACAAGAATTTAAAGACTCTTAGCTGGCAAAAAAAAAAGCATTTACAAGCTGTGATACTTAACAAAGGGGGTGTTACTAAGTACTGCAATGCAGGGTGCCCAAACTGTTACTTCGGGCCCTTTTCCTGTTTTGTTATTTTGAAACTATAAAAGATGGAAATGAAAAAGTTTTCTTGCTTAACATATTAAAGAAATGTGTCATCTTTAACTTTATGCCTTTTGGAAATCAGTTCATCTTTTAATCGCTTAGCTATGCACAGTAACAGAAATTTTGACCAGGAGTACCCAAACTTTTTGTTGCCACTGTATCTGGGTTGAACACCATCTGCCACTTATCAGACCAGTTTTACATTTCCCGCCGTAATTTCTGACAGCCCTGCGCACTATCCACAACACTCCCAACCTTTGTGTCATTAGAAAATTTACTAACCCATCCCTCCACTTCCTCATCCAGGCCATTTATAAAAAATTAGGAAGAGAAAGAGTCCCAGAACAGATCCCTGAGGCACACCACTGGTAACCGACCTCCATGCAGAATATGACCCGTCTACAGCCACTCTTTGCCTTCTGTGGGCAAGCCATATTTAGATCCACAAAGCAATGTCCCTTTGGATCCCGTGTCTCCTTGCTTTCTCAATAAGCCTTGCATGGAGTATCTTATCAACTGCCTTGCTGGAATCAATATACTCTATAGCTAGTGCTCTATTCTCATTAAAGTGTATAGTCACAGCCTCAAACTAATCAGTCAGGATCATAATGCACGCCCTGTCTTTAACCCCCTGCTGACTATTCCTAATCATATTATGGCTCTCCAAATGTTGATAAATCTTGCTTCTCAGGATCTTTTCCATCTATTTACCAACCAAACAGAGTAAAATATACTTCCATGTGACATTGAGTACAAGTACCGACATGGTATTTGTTCTCAGGCAGCTCCAAGAGAAATGTAGGGAACAGAACAAGGGATTGTACGCGACGTTTGTCGACCTTCCCAAAGTGTTCGACACTGTGAGTAGCGAAGGTCTGGAAAGTCATGGAATGACTGGGAAGCCTCCAAAGTTCCTCAACATGGTCATCCAGCTACACGAGGATCAGGGTGGCCAAGTCAAACACAACAACGACCTCTCAGAACCCTTCCCAATAGGCAACGGAGTAAAGCAAGACTTCGTCCTCGCGCCCACTCTCTTCACCATCTTCTTCAGCATGATGCTCAAAAGGGCCACTGAAGACCTCGATGACGAGGAACGGTGCTTACATCCGATACCGCAACGACGGCATCCTGTTCAGCCTGAGGCGATTACAGTCCCACACCAAGACATTGGAGCAACTCATCCGAGAGCTACTCTTCGCCAACGATGCTGCCCTCGTTGCCCACACAGAGACAGTCCTGCAGTGTCAAACATCCTGTTTCGCAGAGGCTGCTGATCTCTACGGACTGCAGGCAGCTTGAAGACAGAAGTTCTCCATCAGCCCGCACCTCAGGAAGATTATCACCATCCCCGCATCACCATCGCTGAGGTAGAGCTGAAGACAGTCCACCAGTTCAGCTACTTGGGGTGCACCATCTCGTCAGATGCCAAGATCGACAAAAAGATTGACAACAGACTGGCAAAGGCAAACAGCGCGTTCGGCAGGCTGGACAACAGAGTCTGGTGCAATAAGCATCAGCGTGTACAGAGCCGTTGTACTGACCACGCTCCTGTACGGATCCGAGTCGTGGGTCACCTACCGTCACCACCTACGGCTCCTTGAGCGTTTCCACCAGCGCTGCCTCCGCACCATCCTCAACATCCACTGGAGTGACTTCGACATCAACATTGAAGTCCTCGAACAGGCGGATGTCACCATCGAGGCTATGCTGTTGAAAACGCAGGATGGAGGATCATCGCCTGCCCAAGATTGTGCTGTATGGCGAACTCTCCACTGGCCACCGTGACAGAGGGGAACCGAAGAGGTACAAGGACTCTCTGAAGAAATCCCTTGGTGACTGTCACATTCATCAACGCCAGTGGTCTAATCTAGCCTCCAATCGGGAGGCCCGGCGACACACCATTCAGCAGCCTGTCTCCTCCTTCGAGAATGCACGCAGGGCTGGCATGGAGGACAAAAGGAGAAGGAGGAAGAACCTTGACACAGCAGCACTAAACCCAGAACAGAATTTCCCTTGCAGCCGGACCTGCCTGTCCCGTATTGTCCTCGTCAGCCACCAGCGAGCCTGTAGAAGACATGGGCAGCCCCCTTCTTAAATCTTCGTTCGCGAAGCCAAGCCATGATGGTTATGGCTCTCCAAATGTTGATAAATCCTGCCTCTCAGTATCCTTTCGATCAAGTTACCAACCAACCACAGTAAAATATACTTCCATGAAGTCTTTGACAAGTTGACATTTTACGAAAGCTGATTTAGATTATTAAAGCTCATTTAGAGAACTGCCGGGGGGTCCTGTATCCACGTTACAGTAAGGGCGCAGTCAGTACCGGAATGAGATAATTAGTGACGAGCAGAGGTTGAGCAACCTTGAGGTGCTTTCCTTGGAGTTGAGGGGAAACCTAACGATTTTAAAATGTTGTGACATGGAGTAGATGTTAGCGTATTTTATTCCCAGGGTCGAAATGTAAAGTATTGGAAAACACTGATTTCAATTAAGAAGTGGAAAATAGAAAGGATATTTGATAAATACGTTTTTTTAAACACAGGGAATTGAAATAGTATGGACCCTCCTTACACAGGAAGTTGTTGGAAAAGCAGTGTTAGAAGTATTTAATAGACCTCGTACGGGCACACTGACAGCTAGGAATGACAGTAATATTGAATATTTATAAATAAGATTAATTTGTCATGCGTTCAGGCATGACGGGTTGAGAGGCTTGTTCCTGTGCTGAACAGTTTTATACTCTATGTAAAACCATGATATGGCAGATTAATCTATCCTTCTCCAAGTTTAATTGAAGCATACCCTTCTGGAAATGAATCAATTACTTTGGTACTACTCACCATACATGCAGGCGATGATATCGTGGCTCTCTATTTAAACACCATCCTCTCCCCGTAATAGATCTATCAATCAAGAACCCACCAATCTCTGGTTTATTATTCCTAACGTCTTGTCCTCCACTGCCCTCATTGGCAATGAATTCCGTAGATGAGCCACTTTCTGCCCTGAAAAAAAAGTCGTCCCGAACTCAGTTTCAAGGTCGGCGCATAGTTCTTCAGTTGCCCACCCTTAGACAGCTCCGCTTGTGACAAACCCAGTCTACCTGCCTTGATACCAATTCAAACTGCAAGATAAACTTAAGGGAACACTGAACTGGGACTCCCAAGCCTCCGGTTTCTGAATTCTATCCCAATTTATCAAATACGGTATACTTTATTCTTCCTGCAAAGGACATAACCCCTCAACTCCTTGCACTGCATTCTAACTGTTACAAGCTTCTCCGTTCTCTTTTTAAAAAAAAAAATAAATGTCAGCCTTCTAAGGACTCCGATCACGCTATATGGAAAATCATGGCTAATGATGAATGAAGATTTTATGCCAGGGCCCAGAATTCATGTCTCTGGTTTGTTACGTAACCGGCAACAATGAATATTAATCGACACAGGTTTTATGAAAACAACCAAACATTTATTAAACACATATAAGCGATAAGGGAAAAAAAAACAAAGGAAAACTTTGACCGGAGGTTAAACAGGTACGTAGCCGTCCACCAACTCCACTCGCCTCTAGTTGTTAAAGCGTTAAATGCGGAAACAGTTCTTAAAGCGATATCTTCGAAAGTCCAACAGGTTTACACATTCAGTTGGGAGAGACTTCTCTGGAGAACGATTTCTTCACCGACCCACCTTTACTGCTGTTTCCATCCACAGGATTCCCGATGCCGAAAATAAATAGTTTAAATCGACTGACCTTAAATTCCTTCTAGAGAGAGCACCTTGTTATCTCAATGCAGGTTCTCTTCAACGAAGAGTCAATAAGGTCGATTCTTTATTAAACCGCCAAACGATGCCGCCTTCTCTCAATCCTTCACTTCGATGAATTCTTCACTCTCCCTTCAAAACTGTCGGAAGAGAGTAAATTGGCACTTCCAGCCACAAATTTCCAGTCCAAATACAATATCTTGTAAGAGAACGCACCTTCCGTTTTAAAAATGAAACTGCGTCACAAAAACAAACTGGCAACAGAAACGGAGACACAACACGTTCTACCCCGAAATCTACAAACTCAGAAAAAAACCTACTGCGTCACCTGAGTCGACCCTTATATAGTCACGGCGGGGGGGGGGGGGGAGAGGCAAATGTCATCACGTGACCTCATATCGGCCGGAAAATCACATCAGGTGACCTCCAAAAGACCATTACATCATTCTCACAAAAAAAACCCAGATCTATTTCTATTCTGCTCTCGTCACTGCTTCCTGACGTATGCATGAACTTGATACGGAATATTAATCCCTGTTTCTCAGCTGATCTATCCTGGATACCTTAATTAAGATTGGGAAACGCAAGGGCTGCCGATGCTAAAGTTTAAAATAAATCAAGATCTACTTAAGGAACAAACCGGAATCTAGCAACATCCGTGGAAGCAAAATGTCGAAACAAGATATGCACCTGAAACGACGATCATTCCTTGCTATGACATACTCGCTGAGGAGTTGTTTAATCAATTTTTGCGTATGGGTCGGAGCACGTGTGTGTGTGTGTGTGTGTGTACGTCTGTGCGATAGAGAGAAATAATGAAGGGCAGACATTTTCCTTTGAGGTTTGGTGAGAGATAATGGCTTAAGGATGAAAGTTGAGAAGTTTAGGGGGAACATGAGGGGAATATTCTTCATTCAGAGGGGGGATTAATGTAAAAACAGCTGCCAGCACAAGAGGTGCATGAGAGCAGATGTCAAGGTTTCAGAGAATTTTGGATACGTGCATCGACAGCAGGAATATGGAGGTCTATGTTCCCCGTGCAAATCAATGGGAGTAGGTAACTTAAAAGGTTTTGTTATGCACCAGATGGACAGAAAGGCTGTTTCCGTTCAGTATTTTTGTATGATCCTACAACTCTATGAGCACTAGCATACACACGTATGCACACACACACACACACACACTGAGGTAACGTATATGGTTTCATTGTCCATTTACAAATCTGAGGGCAGTGGGGAATCAAGCTCTTCTAGCTCTTGTATCTCAGAGGGGGAAAGCGAAGGTGAGCAGACAGGTAGTGCAGAGCACCCCTGTAGCCATTCCCCTGAATAATAAGTTTACCGTCCTGGATACTGTTGGTGGGGACAACCGACCAGGTGTGAGCCACGGTGGCAAGGCCTCTGGCACTGAGTCTGACCCTGTGGTGTAGAAGGGTGGGGCGGAGAAGAGGAGAGCTGTCGTCATTGGAGACTCTATAGTCAGGGGAGCAGACAGGAGATTTTGTGGACATGAGAAGGACACCTCCATGGTTTGTTGCCTCCCGGGTGCCAGGGTCCGGGATGTCTCTGACCGGGTGCACGGCATCCTGGTACGATAGGGAAAGCAACCAGAAGTCGTGATACATGTTGGTATCAACAACATAGGCAGGAAGAGGGATGAGGTCCTGAAGTGTGAGTTTCAGGAATTAGGCAGAAGTCTGAAGAACAGGACCTCAAGGGTGGCGTTCTCAGGATTGCTATCAGTGCTACATGATAGTGATCGTAAGAATTGGAGGAGATGGCAGTTGAATGCGTGGCTTAGGAGTTGATGCAGGGGGCAGGGTTTTAGATTTTTGGATGACTCGGATCTCTTCTGGGGAAGGTGGGACCTGTACAGATTGGATGGATTGCACCTGAACTCGAGGGGGAGCAATATCCTTGCAGGTAGGTTTGCCAGCAAGGTTCGGGAGTGTTTAAACTAATTTGCAAGGGGGATGGGACCCGGAACGATAGAGCGGTGAAAGAAGTGCATGTAGTAAAGCCTGATCTAACATATAGAAAGGTTTTGAGGAAAGAGAAGCAGAATAAAGGGTGTAAAGGTAGTAAGGTAGAAGGGCTAAAGTGCGTGTACTTCAATGCAAGAAGCATCAGGAACAAAGGTGATGAACCGAGAGCTTGGATACATACATGGAATTATTAAATAGTGGCCATTACAGATACTTGGCTGGCAGCAGGGCAGGGATGGATTCTCAATATTCCTGGACTTCAGTGCTTTAAAAGGGATAGAGAGGGGAGAAAAAGGGGAGAAGGGGTGGCAATACTGGTCAGGGATACTATTACAGCTACAGAAATGTTGGGTAACGTAGCAGGGTCCTCTTTTGAGTCAGTATGGGTGGAAGTCAAGAATAGGAAGGGAGCAGTTATTCTCTTGGGAGTATTCTATAGGCCCCCTGGTAGCAGCAGGGATACCAAGGAGCAGATTAGGAGGAAGAGTTTGAGAATGGTTCAAAAATAACAGGATTGTTATCAAGGGTGACTTCAACTTCCCTAATATTGATTAGCACCTGATTAGTTCCAAGGGTTTAGACAGGGCAGAGTTTGTTAAGTGTGTCCAGGATGGATTCCTCTCACAGTATGTTGACAGGCCGACGGGGGGCGGAATGCCATGCTAGCTGCAGTATTAGGTAACGAACTGTGTCAGGTCACAGATGTCTCAGTGGGTGAGCATCTAGGGGACAGTGACCACTGCTCCTTGGCCTTTAGCATTATCATGGAAAAGAGTAGAATCAGAGACGACAGGAAAATTTTTAATTGTGGAAGGGCAAATTATGAGGCTATAAACTAGAACTTGCAAATGTGAATAGGGATGATGTTTTTGCAGGGAAATGTACTCTGGACATGTGCTCAATGTTTAGAGATCTCTTGCGGGATGTTAAGGATAAATTTGTCCCGGTCAGGATGATAAATTATGGTAGGGTGAAGAATCCGTGGGTGACAAGTGAAGTGGAAAATCCAGTTAGGTGGAAGAAGGCAGCATACGTGAGGTTTAGGAAGCAAGGATCAGATGGGTCGATTGAGGAATATAAGGAAGCAAGAAAAGAGCTTAAGAAGGGGCTGAGAAGAGCAAGAAGGGGGCATGAGAAGTCCTTGATGAGTATGGTAAAGGAAAACCGCAAGGCATTCTTCAAATATGTGAAGAAAAAAAGGATGACAGGAGTGAAGGTAGGATAGATTAGAGATAAGAGTCAGAAGATGTGCCTGGAGGCTGTGGAAGTGAGCGAGGTCCTCAATGAATACTTCTCTTCGGTATTCACCAATGAGAGGGAACTTGATGATGGTGAGGACAGTATGAGTGAGGTTGATGTTCTGGAGCATGTTGATATTAAGGGAGAGGAGGTATTGGAGTTGTTAAAATACATTAGGACCGATAAGTCCCCGGGGCCTGATGGAATATTCCCCAGGCTGCTCCACGAGGCGAGGGAAGAGATTGCTGAGCCTCTGGCTGGGATCTTTATGTCATCGTTGTCCACGGGAATGGTACTGGAGGATTGGAGGGAAGCGAATGTTGTCCCCTTGTTCAAAAAAGGTTGTAAGGATAGTTTGGGTAATTATAGACCAGTGAGCTTTACCTTTGCGGTGGGAAAGCTGTTGGAAATGATTGTTAGAGATAGGATCTATGGGCAGTTAGAGAATCATGGTCTGATCAGGGACAGTCAGCATGGTTTGTGAAGGGCAGATCGTGTCTAACAAGCCTGATAGAGATCTTTGAGTAGGTGACCAGGCATATAGATGAGGGTAGTGCAGTGGATGTGATCTATATGGATTTTAGTAAGGCATTTGACAAGGTTCCACACAGTAGGCTTATTCAGAAAGTCAGAAGGCTTGGGATTCAGGGAAGTTTAGCCAGGTGGATTCAGAATTGGCTTGCCTGCAGAAGGCAGAGGGTCGTGGTGGAGGGAGTACATTCAGATTGGAGGGTTGTGACTAGTGGTGTCCCACAAGGAGCTGTTCTGGGACCTCTATTTTTCGTGATTTTTATTGTCGACCTGGATGTGGGGGGTAGAAGGGTGGGTTGGCAAGTTTGCAGACGACACAAAGGTTGGTGGTGTTGTAGATAGTGTAGAGGATTGTCAAAGATTGCAGAGAGACATTGATAGGATGCAGAAGTGGGATGAGAAGTGGCAGATGGAGTTCAACCCGGAGAAGCGTGAGATGGTACACTTTAGAAGGACAAACTCCAAGGCAGAGTACAAAGTAAATGGCAGGATACTTGGTAGTGTGGAGGAGCAGAGGGATCTGGGGGTACATGTCCACAGATCCCTGAAAGTTGCCTCACAGGTAGATAGGGTAGTTAAGAAAGCTTATCTGGTGTTAGCTTTCATAAGTCGAGGGATAGAGTTTAAGAGTCACGAGGTAATGATGCAGCTCTATAAAACTCTGGTTCGGCCACACTTGGAGTACTGTGTCCAGCTCTGGTCGCCTCACTATATGAAGGATGTAGAAGCATTGGAAAAGGTACAGAGGAGATTTGCCAGGATGCTGCCTGGTTTAGAGAGTATGGATTATGATGAGAACTTAAGGGAGCTAGGGATTTACTCTTTGGAGAGAAGGAGGATGAGAGGAGACATGATAGAAGTGTACAAGATAATAAGAGGAATAGATAGAGTGGATAGCCAGCGTCTCTTCCTCAGGGCACCACTGCTCAATACAAGAGGACATGGCTTTAAGGTAAGGGGTGGGAAGTTCAAGAGGGATATTAGAGGAAGCTTTTTCAATCAGAGAGTGGTTGGTGTGTGGAATGCACTGCTTGAGTCAGTGGTGGAGGCAGATACACTAGTGAAATTTAAGAGAGTAGTAGACAGGTATATGGTGGAATTTAATGTGGGGGTCAAATGGGAGGCAGAGTTTGAGCGTTGGCACAACATTGTGGGCCGAAGGGCCTGTACTGTGCTGTACTAGTCTATGATCTATTTTCTGCGTTCCATCTCTTCAGTGATGGTAGGAATGTCAAAAGTGCATGACCAGCGTGTGTGTGTGTGTGTGTGTGTGTGTGTGTGTGAGAGAGAGAGAATCTGCATGTTGGTGCGGAATGTTTGGAGATCCGTGCGGTTACTCACCACAAGCAGCTACTTAAGAATGCAAAACAACTGGTTAAACCTGCAACGCCTGAATCTGTATACCGCGCTGACACCTCTGCACTTGTCAGATGCCAGCCTAAGTTGAATGGACACAATGGTTTGGATTCAAAACTGGTGTGCAATGGACGACAGTTATCCAATTATCACATTCTCATTCGAGGTTTTCGATTATTCATGTTTAGCAGCATTCTGCACTGGTCTTTGCTGCTTGTGATTGACAGATATGTCCTGGATTACAATGCAGACAGTTCGGTAGTCAGGCTGCAGATGCTTCGAAGCTTGACTTGGCGAAATGTTAAGTATTCCATCTTGGTAGGGCAAACGTAAAGAGACCGTACACTGTTATGGGCAAAATCCTGAACAGTGCTGATGAGCAAAGGGACCCTGCTACACAGTTTGATAGGGTGTTTGAAAGGGATGTGGGATCCTTCATTTTAATCATCGAGGCATTCAGTTTAAAATCAGTAAGTTTTATTGCACTCTTATATAACTGCAGTTCGAACGGTTTAAATTCTTAATACCAGAGAGCATGAATTTAGTGAGAATAGGTAAATTCAAAGGGATATCAGGGGTAGTTTTTTTTTACAGAAAAGGTGGTGGGTGCCTGGAATGTGTTGCCTAGTGTCATAGTAGAGAAAGATACATTAGAGAGTTTTCAGAGACACGCAGACAATGACTCGAATATGGCAGCTGAGATTAATTTACTTAGCCACTTAGCCACAACAAGTGCTACATATGCCCTTACACTTCCTCCCTTACCACCATTCAGGGCCCCAGACAGTCCTTCCTGGTGAGGCGACAGTTCACCTGTGAATCGGCTGGGGTGATATACTGTGTCCGGTGCTCCCGATGTGGCCTTTTATATATTGGTGAGACCCGACACAGACTGCAAGATCGTTTCGCTGAACACCTACGATCTGTCCGCCAGAGAAAGCAGGATCTCCCAGTGGCCACGCATTTTAATTCCACATCCCATTCCCATTCTGATATGTCTATCCACGGCCTCCTCTACTATAAAGATGAAGCCACACTCAGGTTGGAGGAACAACACCTTATATTCTGTCTGGGTAGCCTCCAACCTGATGGCATGAACACTGACTTCTCTAACTTCCGCTAATGCCCCAGCTCCCCCCCGTACCCCATCCGTTATTTATTTTTATACACACATTCTTTCTCGCTCTCTCCTTTTTCTCCCTCTGTCCCTCTGACTATACCCCTTGCCCATCCTCTGGGTTTCCCCCGCCCCTTTCTTTCTCCCTAGGCTGCTTGTCCCATGATCCTCTCATTTCCCTTTTGCCATCACCTGTCCAGCTCTTGGCTCCATCCTTCCCCCTCCTGTCTTCTCCTATCATTTTTGATCTCCCCCTCCCCCTCCCACTTTCAAATCGCTTACTAGCTCTTCCTTCAGTTAGTCCTGACGAAGGGTCTCGGCCCGAAACGTCGACTGTACCTCTTCCTAGAGATGCTGCCTGGCCTGCTGCGTTCACCAGCAACTTTGATATGTGTTGCTTGAATTTCCTGCATCTGCAGAATTCCTCGTGTAGCCACTTGAATACTATTTTACTTGGTTTGCACATTGTGGACTGTAAGGCCTGTCCCTGTGTTGCGTATTTTTTTTTATGTTCTACGACTCCCTTGTAGACGCCAGGAAATTCAGGCTCCATGGAATCTGAGGTATCCTTAGAGCTCAGCCATCCTGTGCTGAGGAATGTGCAAACAGATGTGATTTGTGAGAGAGATCAGAAATTGCAGTAAACTATTGAACGATCGCTTTATTTTTTATTGTTATATTGCAGAAAAGGCGTCTGTGATTACTTGCAGGATGACAGGTTTTGCATTTGCTCTCTTTGCTCGACCGCCATGTCTGCTTTTCTTACAGAGGTGCCGTGGCAGGCTGCCAGACGTTGTTTGCGAGTAATTATCTTGCTCAGTCGTCTTAACTTCCTGTGCAGCCGTTTCCAACAGAAATTTCTTATCTGCAAATCCATCGGCATGCCAGGCAACATCTGCAAAAAGAGAAAATAAAAAACCCACAAAGATTCGTAGTCACAGAGCCATAGAGTACTACAACACAAAAACTGTCACTTCGGCCCATCTAGTCCGGGCCGCACTATTTTTCTGCTGTGTGCCATCTCGCCCCACCTGGACCATAGCCCTTCATACACCTGGCAATGCCTCGTTTATCCAAATACACCTAGCCCTCCACTCTTGCTGCCTCCAACTACCTATCCAGATTTTTTTCAAATATTGAAATGGAGCTCTTAAAAATCCAATGGCATCTTGTTCCACACTCTCACTACCTTCTGTAAAGAAGCTCTCCGTCATGTCTCCCTCAAATATTTCAACTTTCATTCTTACCTATTACCTCTAGTTATTGTCTCACCCTATCTCAGTATGAACACTTTCCTTGCAAATAATTGCAAATACCAATCCACTGGTTAAAAATGGCGGAAGGCAAAATAAAATAAATTATAGGCCAGTTAGCCTAACCATAGTGATTGAGAAAGTGCTGGAGTTGATTATTAAGGATGAAGTTTCAGGTTTCTCTGTCGACTCCTGATAAAATACGTTAAATTCAGCAGTTTTCTGTGAAGAAAAATCTTGCCTGACAAAGCTGTTCAGTTCTTCCAGGGAGTAGCAAGCAGGGTGGAAAAAAAGAGAGGTAGTGGATGTCATTTACTTGGACTTTCAGAAGGCGTTCAATGAGATGCCACACATGCGGCTGATTTACAAGATAAATTCCTATGGCAATGCAGGAAATGTACTGGTGTGGTTAGAGGAATGGTTAACAGGCAAGTGTGCATAAAATGGGCATTTTTTCTGTTTGGCTGCAAGTAACTAGTGATGTTCTCTGCGATCAGTATTGCAATTGTTACTGTTCACATTGTTGGTCCATGATTTAGATAATATAATTGACGGCTTTGTAGCAACGTGTGGGATGATGTGAAGGTGAGTGGATGGGCTGGTAGTACTGAAGAAGCAATGCGAGTGAAGAATGGGCAAAAAAAGTGGCAGATGGAGGGCAGTTTTGGGAAATGTATGATAATGTATTTCCATAAAAGGAACAGAAGTACTGGATATTGTCTAAATGGGAAACAATTTCAAAAGTCAGAGGTGCAAAGAGACTTACGCCTCCTCATGCAAGGCTCGTATAAGGCCAATTTACAGTTTGTGTCAGTGGTAATGAAGGCAGATGCAATGCTGGAATTTAGTTTCCTGAAAGGAAAATCCTCCTGACAAATCTACTGCAATTATTTGAGGAAATTGCAAGCAGGGTAGACAGGGTAGATGCAGTGTACTTGGATTATCAGAAGGCCTTTGACAAAGTGCTGCATGTGCGGCTGACGACATTGACGAGAATGATTCCAGGAATGAATGGGTTACCGTATGAGGATGTATTCCCTGGAGTTCAGAAGTATAAAGGGAGATCTCAGAGAAACATTCCGAATTTTAAAAGGCCTGAACAGATTAGATATGGCGAAGTTATTTCCCATGGTAGGGGATTATGGAACGAATTCAGGATTGAAGGACGTCTATTCAGAACCGAAATGTGGAGAAGTTACTTTAGTCAGGGTGTGGTAAATCTGTGGAATTTGTTGCCACGAACGGCTGTGCAGGCCAAGTCATTGGGTGCATTTAAAGCAGAGGTAGATCAGTTCTTGATTAACTGAATGGCCCACTTCTGCTCCTATATCTCTGGTCTTATGATCTGATTTCAAGGAGAATAAAATATAAACACAAATAGTTAACGATGAACCTGATAAGGCCCTAGTCTGGCTGCACCTGGAGTATTTTAAACAGGTTTGGGTCCAATATGTTAGAAAGGATGTTTTGTCAACGGAGAAAGTCCAGTGGAAATTGATCCAGATGAGTCCGGGAATGAAGGGGTTGAACATATGAGGAGAGTTTCGCAGCTTTGGATCTGTATTCATTGGAATTTAAAGTAATACGTGGGTATCTCATTGAAACCTACAAACTGCTGAAAGGACTAGATAAGGTAGATGTGGAGAGAATGCCTCCTGTGGTGCATGTGTCCAGAACCAATGGGCACAACCTCAAAACTGAGCGGCGACCGTTTAGAACACTGGAAAAGACATTTTTATTGTGGATCTGTGGAATGATCTGCCACAGACAACTGTGGAGGACAATACTGTGGGTATATTTAATTTGAAAATCCATAGTTTCCTGATTGATCAGGACATCGAAGTTATGGCCAGAAGGCACGTGCATGGGGCTGAGTGGGATTCAGGATCGGCCAAGATGAAATGCTGGAGCAGACTAAATGGCCAAATGCTGCTCCAATATGGTATGGACTTGTTTACAGTAAGTATACCACACATAATTCTGTGTGTATTTATCAAATCATTCGTAATTCTTCCAAACTCTAAACAATAAACTCCAAACGTCTTGAAGCTTTCCCTGGAATACAAGTTCTCAAATCTGGAGAGATCCTTATATATTCTCTCTGTACTCTTTCAATCTTATCGATATCCTTCGTGTAGGTAGATAACCAGAACTGCATACACTACTGTAAATTACGCGTTTCATACTAATTTAGCACAAGGTGCGCTACAGTAATAAGTTATCTTAAATCCGAGAGGAGGAGAAGATGGCGGCACGACGCAGTGCGCACGGCCGCTCCGGAATGATATCTGTATTTGTTAAACAGGGTACCGTGCACAATTCTGATTTGATGGAGACAGACGCGAGAGCGCGGAGGAACATCTGGAGAAACTTCTGACATGCCCGCTTCGCTGCCACTGCTACTGTGTGGTCCGGAATCTCCAGAGGAGTAGGCCTCTGAGTCCTCGGCTTTGCTTGTTTTGGCGGCCGGGACGAAGTCGAAGGCGCACGGCAGAGGATGGTGCTCGGGAGGCTACATTGGGGGGCTGGTCGGAGGCTCGAAGTTTTTGGATGGACTCAGTCGGCTGTGGTCGGGTGCTTCCAATGCATCGGCAGTTGTTAGTTGTCGGTGCCTGGAGGTTTATGGCAGGGGAGTTTCTCCCTTTTTGCCGCCTGCTATCGGGGACTATAGGAGTCGATCGGGACTTGAGACTTTTTTTTTACCGTGCCCATGGTCTGTTCTTTATCGAATTATGGTTTTGTTTTGCACTAGTGTAACTATATATTATAATTATGTGGTTTTGTCAGTGTTAGACTTTGGCTTGTCCTGGTTTTGTGTGATATCACTCTGGAGGAATATTGTAGCATTTCTTAATGCATGCATTTCTAAATGAGAATAAACGAGGACTGAGTGTCCTCATAATCGAATCTAATCTAAATTAAAATGCCTCCCACTGGTTGACGGTCATGCAGTTTTTGTCGGACTTGTAAAGTACATTCATAACTGAAAATCTATGGGTTGTATTCACGCTGTCGGCTCTATTTTATCCTTGATATGATTTCAGAATCGGTTTACTGTCGTCATATCTCGTAAAATCATTTTTGTGACAGCAATACGGTGTAGAGACATGTAATTAATAAAAATTACAAAATATCGTTATGTAACAAAATGATGAATAACGCTTTGTGTTATTACATGATTGACCTTTCAAGCATTTGATGGCAGTGAGAAGTGGATGTTTCTCAATTGTTTAGTGTGTGTCTTCAGTATCATGTTCCTCAGCCTTGATGGTGGAAATGAGAAGGGTGGGAACATCCTTGGCGATGGATGATGCTTTCTTCAGACACCGTCTCTTGAAGATATCGTCGATAGTGGGGATGGTTGTGTCCCAGATCGAGTAGGCTGAGTTTATAATCCTTTAAAATATGATTAGTGTTTACAAGCACATTTTCTGGGTTTTACAGAGGGGAAGTTGGCTATGGCCGCATAAATATCTGACCCCAGAATCTGCAACAGCTCAGGTGTTTTGCAGTCTGGAAGCACAGTTGACAGAATGTTTGCAGTACTACAGTTCTAATCTTCCTGACTTAAGTGTACAAAAGTTAGATGTCATCAGAAATCACTGCCTTGTTTAAATGAGTCAGATCATCCAATTAAGTTAAAATATAATGATAATTAGAGGCGCCACGGTAGCATCGCTGTTAGCGCGATTGTAGCTCGGGGCTTCTCATTTCAGAGATCAATTGCGACGGCGTCTGTACGATTTTTTACGTGCTCCTGCCGGTGCTCCGATTTCCTCCCACATTGCAAAGACTCACAGGCTAGTCGTTTAACTGGACTTAGCAAGCTGTCCTGTGATTAAGTTAGGGTTGAATACGTGCATCTTGGTTGTGGGAAGTACCAGCTCCGCTCTGTATCTATAAAAAACATATATACATCCATACATACATATATACATGATACATACATAGTACAAAAAAGCAGTGCAAACACAGATTCAAATGTCACCGATATTCGGTTTCCAAGAACATTCTGATTTCAGCTGAAGCGTTCTGCATTTTTCCTTCTCTGGAAAGATGGTCCCATATCTACAACGGCGTATTACACTTGCACGGCGTTTCACCCCTAAGAGAATTACGACAGGAAGCCAATTGATCTGCTTTAGTGAAAACAGAGTTGCGATTCACTTTAGCCTGAATGCTAAATCAATGCCAAGGTAGGCATATGAATTTCTATCTCACAAAAATCCATTGGATTATCACGTGCAGGATCTGGGGAGATTCGCATGGAAACACTTCCATCTACACCACAGGCATTCTAACTGGTTGCATCACCGTCATGTAAGGAGCGGCGACAGAACATGATTGAAAAACGCTGCACAAAGTTGATAAAAATTTATGATGGGCTGTTGCCTCCTCAGAATTCCGGACACCTTCAAAACCGATGTCAGAGAAGACGACAAAGATCATTCCGGACACATGTCAACCAGGAAATACCCTCTTCTCCTTGCTTTCATCAAAGAGGAGGTAAAGGAGCCTTAAACGTCACAGTCAACTTTGCAGGAACAGCTTCGTCCCATCGGCCATCAAATTGAACCCCTGAACAATACCTCAGTATTTTCTCCGTTCTTTTTGAAGTGCTTGTCTAATTTATTCAAACATACATACACACACACACACACACACACAGACACACACACACACACACATATAGCTCACTGTCATTTATAACATATTATGCATTGCAGTAGACTGATTCCTGATTCTCAGTTCGAACCTCCGCCCCTCAAATAGCCGCCGCTTGCCTGCGGCTTCAGCGTCAGCGTGGTGAAAGATAAACAGACGGAAAGCAGCCAGATTACTTGGTACATATTGGTTCCAATGACAAAGGAAGGAAAATCAAAGAGGTCCTGAAGAGAGAATTTGGTGCTCGGCAGAAAGCTGAGAAACAGGACTTTCAGGAGAGTAACTTCTGAGTTGCTATCTGTGCCATGCAACATTGAGGGCGAAAACAGCATTATCTGGCAGGTAAGTACAGGACTGAGAAGCTGGTGTGCAGGGGGCGGGGATTCAGACTCTTGCACCAGTGGGAACTCTTCTAGGGGATGTCAGACCAGTACAAAAGTGATGCATTGCACCTGAAACCGATGTCTGCAATATTCCGGAAGGCAAGTTTGATGGAGTTTTTGGGGAGGATGTAAACTAAATTGGCGGAGGTAGAGGTAGGAGCCGAAGTGAGAGGATTCAGGATGGGACAGATGGTAAAAAAAAAACTAAGACGGCATGCAGTCAGACTCTCAGGATGGGCAAGCAGATGATAGGACAGGGTTACAGCCACAGGAATGAGTATCAGTGCATTAGGGATGCGGAGTCAAGAGGAATGGCAAATACAGTACTCAAGGTGTTCTATCTCAATTAACAGAGTGTAAGAAATAAGGTGGATAATCTTGTTGCACTGTTACAGACAGTTAGATATGATGCTGTGGCCACCACTGATTCATAGCTGAAAGATAGTTGTAGTTGGCAGCTCAATGTACAAGGTTACATGCATCGGAGGGAGAGGAAGGTAGGCAGAGTCGGTGGCGTGGCTCTGCGGGTAAAGGGTGGCATCAGATCAGTAGAAAGGTATGACATAGGATCGGAAAATATTGAATACCTGGGGATCGCGTTGAGAACCTGCAAGTGCAAAATGACCATGATAGCAGTTTTTACAGGTCTCCAAACAGTAACAATAGGCCGGCTAGTGGCGTAGTGGCATCAGCGCATACCAAAAAGATCGGGGCAAAAAGCTTGTCACAGACGGCGCTCAGACGACTCCATCAGGAGTTAAGGGCGAGCGCGCGCGCGCGCGCACACACACACACACACACACACACACACGCACACACACACACAAACACACACACAAACACACTCACACATACACACACACACAAACACACACACAAACACACTCACACATACACACACACACAAACACACACACAAACACACTCACACACACACACACACACACACACACACAAACAAACACACACACACACACACACACACACACACACACACTCACAAACACACTCACAAACACACACCCGCGTGTGAAAAGGGAAGGGCGATGTTCTGATAGTCATGAGAGATTTCATCTTGCAGGTCGATTGGAAAAATCAGGTTGGTAATTGATCTGGAGAGAGTGAGTTTTTTGAATGTCTACGAGATGGCTATGAGAGCAGTTCGTCGATGAGCCTACTACGGGATCAGCTGCACTAAATTGTGTGTTATGTATTGAAACCTATTCGATTAGGGAGCGTAAGTTAAAAGAACACTTCGGAAGCAGTGAGTACAAATCGACTGAGTTCAACTTGAAATTTAAAAGGGAGAAAGTAAAATCTGACGTAGCATTATTTCAGTCGAGTAAAGGAAATACAGTGGTGTGAAAGAGCTGGGCAAAGTAAATCGGAATGAGATGCTGGAAGTGATGACAGCAGAGCAGCAATGCCATGAGTTTCTGGGAAATTGAGGAAGGTGTAGGATAGATGTTTTCCAAAAACGAAGGAATGCTCACATAGCAAAATAGAGCGCCTAAGGCTGATACAGAAAGTTAAAGCTAATGTAAAAGCAAAAGAGAGGGCAAACAACAAAGCAAAAATTAGCTGGAAGACAGAGGATCGGGAGGCATTTAAATACCTACAGATGACAACTAAACGAATCATCCGGAGAGAAAGATGTAATATGAAAGCAAGATAGCAAATAATATCAAAGTGCATAGTAAAACCTTTTTCAAGGATGTTAAAAAGAAATAAAAGAAGTGTTGAGAGTGGATTTAGGGCAGCTGGAAAATTATATATAATAACTGGGGATAAGGAGATGCCATGTGAACGAGATGAGTATTTTGCTTCAGTCTTCACAGTGGAAGACACCCGCAGGGTACCACATGTTGAAGTGTGTGAGTGAAGGGAAGTGACTGCAGTTACTATTACAAGGGAGAAGCGACTGAAAAAGCTGAAAGACCAAACGGTACATAAGTCACCCGGAGCTAATGAATTGCATTCTAGGGGTCTGAAAGAGGTAGCATTAGAGAACGTGGAGGCATTAGTAATGATCTTTCAAAAATCATTGGAATCTGGCATGGTGCCAGAGGATTGGAAAACTGCAAATGTCACCCCACTCTTTAAGAAAGGAATAAGGCAGCATAAAGGAAATTATGGACCAGTTAGCCTGACCTCAGTGGTTGGGAAGATGTTAGAGTCAATTTTGAAGGATGCGGTCATGGAGTACTTGTTGACTGAGGACGAAAGAGGACAAAGTCAGCATGGTCTCCTTAACGGGAAGTCGCGCCTGAAGAACCTGTTGGAATTCCTTGAGGAGATTATAAGTATGATAGATAAAGGGGTGCAGTGAATATTTCATATTTGGACTATTAGAAGACTCTTGACAGGGTGCCGCACATGAGGCTGCTTATCCATTTAATAGTCCATGGAATTACAGGAGAGTTACTAAGATGGTTAGAGCACTGTTTGATAGGTAGGAGGCATCGAGTAGGAATAAAATCATCCGTTTCTACTTGGCTGCCAGTGACTAGTAGTGTACTGCAAATATTGGTGTTGGGACAGCTTCTTTTTAGGCTGTATATCAATGACTTAGATGATGGAATAGATGCCTTTCTTCCCAAGTTTGCAGATGATACGAAGAATGGTAGGAGGGGTAGGTAGTGTTGAGGAAATATTTAGGTTGAATAAAGACTTAGACAGGTTAGGAGAATGGGCAAGATCTTGACACATGAAATAAAATGTTGGGAAATGCATGGTCATGCACTCTTGTAGCAGACAGCAATAAAACGAGAGCTTTTCTGTCATTTCTTTCATTTGACAGTAACCTCCAAAAGCTTAAGCATCAAGATCATCACTCTGACTATGTCCACTCAGATGACGGTCGCTGGGCTTGCGACTGCCTTTCTTTAGTTTGCTCTTACTCATCAATCCCAAAGATCAACTGGTCGGAAGCCAATTCTCGTTTTCCTTGCCGCGTCCTGCTGGATCCTTTTATCCTCGGACAGTGGAACTGTTTGAAGTTCACTACTCTCCAAACTTCCGAGGTCCGGGTTGGCCGCTGATCAAACCTCTTTTTTTCTGTGAGAGAGCCAATTTGATCGAGATATCAGCTTCCCAACTTTTTATTTCAGACATCCCCATCTCCCGATTTCACACAAGACCTATTACCTTGTAATACATCCGCCCCCTCCATTACCTTCTTGCTCGAACTTCTCGCCCTGATGAAGGGGTGACAGTTCACTCTTTTGCATAGATACTGCCTGGCTTGTTGAATTTCACCAGCATTTTGTGTGTGTTCCTTAGATTTCCAGCATCTGCAGATTTTCTTGTCCTCGATGCCCATTCTAAACTAGGTTGAATTTAAGACAGTTCTCAATACGCTATTCTAACAAAAACGCAAGAATGTCCAGAGTAATGTCACAGGAAGACACTAGGGTCATGCGCGGAAACGTCTAGTTGATCGTCCAAAGAAGAAAAAATAAAATAAATATTCCAATAGTCAACCAGTGCATTAAATTGATTCATAGATGGGTCTGAATGGAGAACCATGCTCCAACAGTCACCGAAATGTTCTAAGTTAGAATGAAAACTGACGGCTGGTTTTATCAAATGATAAAGACCTGAAGAGTATGAAATCATATATACTCAAAGGGGTGCTTCCTCTTCAAAAGGAAACTACAGCATCTTCAATAGGTGATGACCATAAAATGTGGGAACAATCATTAAGTAGCCGCATTACTGAGAGCGTGCCATCTTATCATTTATGTAGCCAAGGAAGAGGTACAGGGGCCTGACGATATAGATTCAAAGTTTTAAACCTATCCTCTGCCATCAAATTTCTGAATGCAGCATGAACCCATGAATACCTCACTATTTGTTTTATTATGTTGCTCCTTTTTTGCATTACTTAATAATTTAATTTTATTATATTTTCCCTCCACAATCGCTCCAACAGTCCCCCAAATTTTTCCAACATTTTGTGTGTGTTGCACGTCATATTCATGTTAGAGCCATAGAACCATAGAACATTGCAGCACGGAAACGGGCCTTTTGGCCCCTCTTGGCTGTGCTGAACCATTTTTCTGCCTAGACCCACTGACCTGCACCCGGACCATATCCCTACAGACACCTCTCATCCATATACCTGTCCAAGTTTTTCTTAATTGTTAAAATTGATCTGCAAAATCAGTTTTTATGATTAAATCCTACCGCAAGGTGGCAGTAAAAGTTAATCTATTTATTCCATTCAAATAGATTGAGACGTTTACTTATGCCATTCAGTGGAAAAATAGTATTGCAGCTGTTTGAGAAGCAGTGAATACGAGACAGAGATACCATCAGACATTCTTTGATTCAGATGGGAAAACTGTGTGAACGGTCTAGCATCTTCCTTTGGTGGAATCAGCAGCTGCAAAGCAGTAGAAAGGTAAGTTTTCCATGAGTACAGTGGTTACACATCCCATTTAGTGGCGGATATTAAAACAACGCACGCAGAATATATTCGTTACCGTTGTGGTTCTTAATCTGTGCTACATGTTTTTGCATGCCGTGACGTCAGGCACATCGAATCTATGAGGTTTGTTAGGGCGTATTCTGGAGTTAGAGTACATACAAATACTACCTTTAGCAACCAATCTTTAGACCTGAACGTGGATTGTAGGTTAAATTCAAAATGCAGTACTGGACGATAGTTGCTTGGACATGTAAATACCAGTGTTTGAAATCCAGATAATGCTGATAAACATTAATTTCGTGTGCCTGGAAAGTGGGTGCGAAGATGTAGGCATGAAAATTACATCTCATTCAACCGAGGAATTGCAGATACACTGTGGCACTAGAATTCTCCCCCTGCTTCTTCTGGTCATTAACATTTAACGTGTGATGTACTATTGGAATAAGGTACTGCAGGGCTGCATCATCAGCAAGTTGCTCGCTGGCGGAGGTAATGAGGAAGAGCACAAGGTACTGCTGCCTGAGTTGATGGACGCTTACAATCAAATGACGAGTGGATGCCATGATCGCTTTTCTTGTGATAACAAGACCCCTTTGGACATTGTTAATCTAGTGTGCCACAGGTTGGATTCGCTGATTTATTGGATGCGAGCAGGGGCTGATAGCGGGGCCTAATCCTCCACTGTAGCGAGGACTAGGCCTAATTGCCTATGGTGCAGCCCGTTTGCAACCAATCTGAGTGAAGGGAGGTAGCTGTAGCGCTTCACCGGGGACGGTGTGCGCAGTGTCCGTACGGAGTCTGACCTACCTCCCAGACTTAAGCTCTCCGGAACACCATCTCTGGGTCTGATTTGGTCGTCTGAAGCGTCAGTCCATGGAATCGTGCCTCAACGGGGTCGCTCTCTTTACCTTTCGAGCTCTACCTGTGACAGCGTAGCGCAGCTGTAGTGACTGAAGATTTAAAATGGTCTGAGGGTTCTTGACCATACACAAACACATTTTTCTGGATGTGTTTTCTATATATGTTTGTCTTTGCGAGTAATGCTCCTCTAAGCCTTGTAAAGTACCTAGCAGCTTGATGATCTCGTGTGTGATTACTATGTGTGACTGTTGGTAATGAGCCTTTGCATTTTGACCCAGTAGTAATGCTGTTACGTTTGGTTGTGTTCCTGTATGGTTAAATTTCAATTAAACTTGAAATGAATTGAATTGGGTCAGCAGGGTTCTGCCTCCAAGATTGTCTCAAGTTGTTGAATAAAACAATTCTGTATCCATTAACGTGACAACATCTGCGTGCTCGTCCGGGATAACTTTGTAACCCATCATGTGGCGAGCTATCTTAGCAGTCATTGAACAAGTCCCATTCCTCCGACTCCAAACAAATCCTAAGCTGGTTCTCTGCCTCCCGCGACTACCTCTTTGTTGTATTGATATCTGGAGCCTCTGCCTCTATGCAGGTAAAGGAAGGAGGGTCAAGTGACCCGATTTATCAAAATGCGGTCTGGGCATAGAACGGTAGGGATTCCTATCTTTCAATAACAGTGTTCTATTGTGTTGGGTCTTTTGGTGCTGCAGGGATCTGATAGCGGTAAATGGGCAGGAGTTTCTTCAGTCAAACCTGGCTAAAATCTCTAAATATGTACTAAAATGTTCCGGAATTTACCATCTTCTGTTTCTTGTTTGAAGATTACATCATGCAGTATCTCAAGCAAATCATTCCAGTTGGCCGCTGTAAACTGCAGTTGGGATGATGGAGGATAATTTCCTAGAGAAACAGGATGGACAAAGTTTGACAGTTAGGTGTTCAAGCTCGGGAAAACCATCATTCGATACATCGAAACATCACCGAGAGCTTATTACGGCACATCTAAGATTGCCTTTATTGAATCAGCAGTTCGATCCATCCACTGACTAGAGGAGACTTCGGGTCTGATCCTTATATCTGGCGCGCAGGTAGTAAGTCATGTATCTAATACGTGAAAACAAACACAATTATATCTCATTTCCCTCTGAATCGGTAATCTTGTTCTGATGTCCACAATTTCATTCTCCAGTGAATGCGTATATGCTATCTAGATGCTGGGTAGATGGGTAGAGGAGGTATCATTACTCTGTGTTTCAGCTGTGCTTGGAAGTCGCCTCGCCTGCCTCACTGCTGGTAATGGCGATGAAACTTGGTCTGCTTAAATATGCCGTACCTGCTTGCTTTAGAGTTAAGTCTGCCGAGTCCTTCAGAAAGTCACGAAATTTTTACTTTCTACGTCATATGCAAAAGTATATCGTTTAAAGGGAAATTACATGCTGCATCTGCCAGTTAGTGTAGTTCCGAAGAGGTACATATGGAAGTGTTGTGTATCGACCGCAGGACGATGCCAAAAACCCTAAATATATAATAAAAGACGAACATATTCAGGATGATAAATTCTGAAAATATCAAGAGAAATCAAAACAATCCAATGGATTTCAGGATCTTGCAGCAATTTATGTCAATCTGATTACATTACACAAGCAAACATTATTCACCAAAATCTTGCTTTAATATACAAAGTCATAAGAAAGATAATACCTCTATAAATACAGTTTTAGAGTCAGAGTCCTACCAATTAAATTATGCAAAATCCATTATTAGAGATAGGAATATCCATAACAACCAATCGGATATATGTAAGGACCTGCTTAACATTTCTACTGCTAATGCTGTAGGGTACTTCATTCAGTACCTTACTGTAGAAACAGAGTGTCCTGCTGATATAATATTTAGGTTTCCTGTAAATATTGGTGATGAGAATTGAGTGCTGTGAATGACGGTCATACCCACCGTTTGGACAACACGAGCTCCAACAAAGACTGGTTTAATGGGCCCTTTTATTTTTACCTTCCACTTAACCTTTTCATTAATTTGAAGTTAGTAAATACAGTTTCGTTATAATTGCATGCGGTGTGTGGTCTGTTATTTCTTTCCCACGGATAATTGTGTTGGAAAGTATCTGCACAGAATTTGCTCAAATCGGGGTCAGTTAATCGAAACATTCCAACTTTCCTGTTTGGATGGACCCAATTATATGGACCGTAGACGGATATTGTTTACTCACCGATGTCCCGTTGCTGTTAGCACAGCCAGCTGACGAGCGAATTTTGCATAGGAGCTCGGTGAAGTTGGGGGGAAGGGGCGTGGCGGGACTTACACTGGCACAGAAACAACAAGCACGAACAACTAACATAATACATATAGCCATCCCAAACGCAAATAACAAGAGCAAGCACACTTTGACACAGTGGTAACATTTTTAACTGTTATCACCTCAAAGGCTCCACATAACAGCATTGAACAACTAAGCCTACACTGTAATGTTTATGTAAATGCAATGCCCTGCTTCACATCTTTACTGTTATGGTGTAGGTATTTATTTAGCCGTTCTATAAGAGCAGTCTGTTCTCCATTTAGCACTGATGCTGCCTGACCTGCTGAGTTCCTCCAGCGTACTGTAAGTATTGCTTTGATCCCAGCATCTGTAGATTATTTTGTGTTCTCCATTCAGCCTGTTTGGCTTATTGTTAAAGATAAGGGATGATGAAGAATGTTTGCCATCCAATTAAGTAGTTGGACCTGAGGGGAGATTTTCTTTGGTGAGGGAAACTGAGGCTGGTCTTGGGGCTTTTCTTCAGCGGGTGATGAAGGGAGAAGACGCTGCGGAGAACCGGTCGGAGGATATGACCCGGTGGAAGACCCATTTGTTCGAGATCGATTGCGAGCGACGTTCGGAAGGTGGTGTGTGCTTTCACGCAGACTGAGGGCCCTACCCGTGATGATGTGCTCAGGAGTGAAGCGCACTCCCGAGGGGGAAGAAAAGCATGAGACTTGGGCGAAGCAGACCTCTCTGATGCTGGATGAGTGGCAGTGCTCTGATGACGTAAAACGACAGCGATTGGTAGAAAGTTTGAAGGGGCCTGCTGCTCAGATCCATGAAAGGCGGGGAATCCCTTTGCTACCTCTGAGGGCTACATACAAGCGGTAGAAAATGTGTTTGGCACGACTGGAAGCCCAATGGAGCTTATGACGGAATTTCAGAACATGTTTCCGGAGAGGGGGAGATAATTTTTCGGCCCGGGAGGCAGCTAACTTGCTTGCGGCGTCGTAGATTGAGCATTAAAACGTCTGAGGTCAATCAGTTAAGAATGGACCAAGTGGCGAAAGGCACCCAGTCACCCAGTCTGATTGCTTGGGGTCTACGAATGCCTCGTTAGACGCGCCCCTCCCTCGTTTGTCGAGCTGATCGGAAACGTAACAGAGGAGGAGAATACGAGGGGGCGTGGGTCGCCTCCGTCTGTAGGTACAGTCCACGGTAGTAGCGCCCTTGGCTGAAGTGACGACTGATAACCCACGCAACACACACAAAATGCTGGTGGAACACAGCAGGCCAGGAAGCCTCTATAGGAAGAAGCACAGTAGACGTTTCAGGCCGAAACCCTTCGTCAAGGAGTAAGTTGGAGAGAGCTTTCTGAAAACATTGTCCATTCATCCTGTGTTCCAAGCTGCTTTTGAGGAAGTGCGTGGCCGCACTAGACTCTGATAAGCATAAAAGCGGGACTGTGCGATTCACCCAGTCCAATCCGGATTTGTTATGGCCTGGGGCGGTAGTCAGAGTGACAGGATACCCCAAATTTCGCGGAATTCCTCATACCGTGGCCCTCTTAGTGGATGCTCCGCGAGCCCACAAAGAGGAGTCAGGCTTATCTGCTGGGGTACTGTTGAGGCCCGAACTGCAGATGCCCTCGGTTGTACAGGTGGACAGGATGACAGTGCGTGTTAGACAATGCGTTCGGAGCGAGAAGTCGCTCTTAGACTGGGGATGGCAATGGCGTACCTCTTTCCCGTGACGGTAATATCTCGTGCCTCTGTGAGACAAGCCGGGGAGAATGTCTCTCCGAAAAAGGGCAAGTTGTCTGCCGAACCATTCATCTTTGGGGACTCCCAGTTATCAGGAAGTTGGAAGAAGAGGTTGATAGAACTGTTGAAGCTGGGAGATGTCTTTTCTGCTGACGATTTTGATGTGGGTTGTTCCAAGAGAACTCGTCCCACCATTCGGGTGACAGTGGGCATCCCGTTCAGAGAAAGGTCAAGACAAATGACGCCTGCAGAGATGGTAGACGTTCGGCAGCATCCGCTAAAGTTGATGTAAGCTGGGATCATTACCGTGTCCAGAAGCCCTCATGCGTCTCCAATAGTGATGGCCAGGAAGAAGAGTAGGAGAGTAGGGATGTGTGTGGGTCATCGGACTCTAAACAGGCGTACATTTCCCTATAAAAATGCGGTCTCGAGATTCGAGGACGCGCTGCCTGCCTGCGTGGTGCGAAGTAGTTCAGTGTGCTGGACTTCAGGAATGGGTACTATCAGTTCCGTGACGTGACGTTGACAAAGAGAAGACCCTGTTCAGCTGTTCACTGGGATTGTTCCAGTTCGAAAGGATGCCCCAAGGCATATTGGAAACCCCCGCGACTTTCCAGCGGGTCATAGAGAAAACAGTCGGGTTATGAACTTGCTTGTGGTATTGGTGTAACTGGATGATCGGTTCCAGCTTGTAGGAACATGAAGCGAGGCAACGCAAGGTGCAAAAGTGTGGGCCGTCTGCAAGCTGAAGCGTTAAAACCTTCTCTGCACAAGTGTCAGTTCTGCAAGACGTCCGTAAAATATGTTGGGCACATAGTCTCAGGGATGGAGTAGAAAAGAATTCGTCTAAGATAGAGGCGTGACCACATGGACAAGACCCTGGACTGTGAGCGCCTTGCGCTCGTTCCTGGGATTCTGTGGGTACTATCGAAGATTCGTGAAGGACTACTCAACAGTTAGTCACCTTTTAGATTAGCTGCTGTGAGGTTACACTCCCTTGGAGAAGAAAGGCCCTTTGTAGCCTTTTGGAGTGAGATGGGATGCGAAATGTGAAGAGGCCTTTCAGTTGTTGAAGGAGCTGCTGACGGAAGCACCTATGCTGTCTTTTGCATACCCACGTATTATTGCATACAGATGCCAGCAGAGAGGTCTTAGATGTTCTGTATCGGAATCAGGGCACAGGGTTGAGAACTATCGCGTTTGTCAGCCGGAGTCTGTCATCTTCTGAGCGAAACTACCCCATGCACGAAGTGGAGTTCCTGGCATTGAAGTGGGCTGTGGTGGGTAAGCTTAGTGACGATCTATATATGGTGCCAAGTTCGAGGTGAAGACGGGCAACGACCCATTAACTTATAATGCTGACTTCGGCGAAATTCAATGCCACAGGTCATCGGTTGTGGCCAGTGTGTGAGTGGGCCAGTGAGTGAGTGGGCCAGTGAGTGAGTGGGCCAGTGAAGGAGTGGGCCAGTGAGTGAGTGGGCCAGTGAAGGAGTGGGCCAATGAGTGAGTGGGCCAGTGAAGGAGTGGGCCAGTGAGTGAGTGGGCCAGTGAGTGAGTGGGCCAGTGAGTGAGTGGGCCAGTGAAGGAGTGGGCCAGTGAGTGAGTGGGCCAGTGAGTGAGTGGGCCAGTGTGTGAGTGGGCCAGTGAGTGAGTGGGCCAGTGAGTGAGTGGGCCAGTGAGTGAGTGGGCCAGTGAAGGAGTGGGCCAGTGAGTGAGTGGGCCAGTGAAGGAGTGGGCCAGTGAGTGAGTGGGCCAGTGAGTGAGTGGGCCAGTGAGTGAGTGGGCCAGTGAAGGAGTGGGCCAGTGAGTGAGTGGGCCAGTGAGTGAGTGGGCCAGTGAGTGAGTGGGCCAGTGAAGGAGTGGAGCTTTGAGGCTTTGACTCGAGAGGCTTCGACGAGAAGAGGCGGAGGACAAGCTAGCTCGCAGTTAGTTTTTACAATGAGACGGTGATGTGCCTCTCATGTGAGATGTGGCAGTCTTGGGGGAACTCCCCTCTCCCGCAGAGTCACATCTGCCAGAAGTGCATATGGCTGGGCGATCTGGAAGACCGTGTAAGGAATCTGGAGCAGCAGCTGGATGACCTTCGACTCATAAGGGAGAATGAGGCAGTCATAGATGAGAGCTACAGGGAGGTAGTCACACCTAGGCTGTTGGAAGCAAGCCGTTGGGTGACAGCCAGAGGGGCGAAAGCGAAGGTGAGCAGACAGGTAGTGCAGAGCACCCCTGTAGCCATTCCCCTGAATAATAAGTTTTCCATCCTGGATACTGCTGGCGGGGACGAATGACCAGGTGTGAGCCAGGGTAGCAGGGCCTCCGGCACTGAGTCTGACCCTGTGGTGCAGGAGGGTGGGACGGAGAAGAGGAGAGCTGTCGTCATTGGAGACTCTATAGTCAGGGGAGCAGACAGGAGATTTTGTGGACGTGAGAAGGACACCCGCATGGTTTGTTGCCTCCCGGGTGCCAGGGTCCGGGATGTCTCTGACCGGGTGCACGACATCCTGGTACGAGAGGGAAAGCAACCAGAAGTCGTGATACATGTTGGGACCAACGACATAGGCAGGAAGAGGGATGAGCTCCTGAAGTGTGAGTTTCGGGAATTAGGCAGAAGGCTGAAGAACAGGACCTCAAGGGTAACGTTCTCAGGATTGCTGCCAGTGCTATGTGACAGAGATGGTAAGAATTGGAGGAGATGGCAGTTGAATGCGTGGCTGAGGAGTTGGTGCAGGGAGCAGGGTTTTAGATTTTTAGATCAGTGGGATCTCTTCTGGGGAAGGTGGAACCTGTACAGATTGGATGGGTTGCACCTGAACTCGAGGGGGAGCAATATCCTTGCAGGTAGGTTTGCTAGCATGGTTCAGGAGGGTTTAAACTAATTTGCAAGGGGGATGGGACCCAGAGCGATAGAGCAGTGAAAGAAGTGCATGGAGTAAAGCCAGATCTAACATACAGAGAGGCTTTGAGGAAAGAGAAGCAGAATAAACGGTGTAAAGACAGTAAGGTAGAAGGGCTGAAATGTGTGTACCTCAATGCAAGAAGCATCAGGAACAAAGGTGATGAACTGAGAGCTTGGATACATACATGGAATTATGATGTAGTGGCCATTACAGAGACTTGGCTGGCACCAGGGCAAGAATGGATTCTCAATATTCCTGGATTTCAGTGCTTTAAAAGGGATAGAGAGGGCGGAAAAAGGGGAGGAGGGGTGGCATTACTGGTCAGGGATACTATTGCAGCTACAGAAAAGGTGGGCAATGTAGCTGGATCCTCTTTTGAGTCAGTATGGGTGGAAGTCAGGAACAGGAAGGGAGCAGTTACTCAACTGGGGGTATTCTATAGGCCCCCTGGTAGCAGCAGAGATACAGAGTAGCAGATTGGGAGGCAGATTTGGGAAAGGTGCATAAATAACAGGGTTGTTATCATGGGTAACTTTATCTTCCCTAATATTGATTGGCACCTGATTAGTTCCAAGGGTTTAGATGGGGCAGAATTTGTTAAGTGTGTCCAGGATGGATTCCTGTCACTGTATGTGGACAGACCGACCAGGGGGAATGCCATACTAGATCTAGTACTAGGTAATGAACCGGGTCAGGTTACAGATCTCTCAGTGGTGAGCATCTGGGGGACATGACCACCGCTCACTGGCCTTTATAATTATCATGGAAAAGGATAGAATCAAAGAGGACAGGAAAATTTTTAATTGGGGAAAGGCAAATTATGAGGCTATAAGGCTAGACCTTGCGGGTGTGAATTGGGATGATGTTTTTGCAGGGGAATGTACTATGGACATGTGGTCGATGTTTAGAGATCCCTTGTTGTCTCGGTGAGGAAAATAAAGAATGGGAGGGTGAAGGAACCATGGGTGACAAGTGAGGTGGAGAATCTAGTCAGGTGGAAGAAGGCAGCATACATGAGGTTTAGGAAACAAGGATCAGATGGGTCTATTGAGGAATACAGGGAAGCAAGAAAGGAGCTTATGAAGGGGCTGAGAAGAGCAAGAAGGGGGCATGAGAAGGCATTGGTGAGTAGGATAAAGGAAAACCCCAAGGCATTCTTCAATTCTGTAAAGAACAAAAAGGATGACAGGAGTGAAGGTAGGACCGATGAGAGATAAAGGTGGGAAGATGTGCCTGGAGGCTGTGGAAGTGAGCGAGGTCCTCAATGAATACTTCTCTTCGGTATTCACCAATGAGAGGGAACTTGATGATGGTGAGGACAATGTGAGTGAGGTTGATGTTCTGGAGCATGCTGATATTAAGGGAGAGGAGGTGTTGGAGTTGTTAAAATACATTAGGATGGATAAGTCCCCGGGGCCTGACGGAATATTCCCGAGGCTGCTCCACGAGGCGAGAGAAGAGATTGCTGAGCCTCTGGCTAGGATCTTTATGTCCTCGTTGTCCACGGGAATGGTACCGGAGGACTGGAGGGAGGCGAATGTTGTTCCATTGTTCAAAAAAGGTAGTAGGGATAGTCCGGGTAATTATAGACCAGTGAGCTTTACGTCTGTGGTGGGAAAGCTGTTGGAAAAGATTCTTAGAGATAGGATCTATAGGCATTTAGAGAATCATGGTCTGATCAGGGACAGTCAGCATGGCTTTGTGAAGGGCAGATCGTGTCTAACAAGCCTGATGGAGTTCCTTCAGGAGGTGACCAGGCATATAGATGAGGGTAGTGCAGTGGATGTGATCTATATGGGTTTTAGTAAGGCATTTGACAAGGTTCCACACGGTAGGCTTATTCAGAAAGTCAGAAGGCTTGGGATCCAGGGCAGTTTGGCCAGGTGGATTCAGAATTGGCTTGCCTGCAGAAGTCAGAGGTTGTTGTGGAGGGAGTACATTCGGATTGGAGGATTGTGACTAGTGGTGTCCTGCAAGGATCTGTTCTGGGTCCTCTACTTTTCGTTATTTTTATTAACGACCTGGATGTGGGGGTAGAAGGGTGGGTTGGCAAGTTTGCAGACGACACAAAGGTTGGTGGTGTTGTAGATAGTGTAGAGGATTGTCAAAGATTGCAGAGAGACATTTTTAGGATGCAGAAGTGGGCTGAGAAGTGGCAGATGGAGTTCAACCCGGAGAAGTGTGAGGTGGTACACTTTGGATGGACAAACTCCAAGGCAGAGTACAAAGTAAATGGCAGGATACATGGTCGTTTGGAGGAGCAGCGGGATCTCGGGGTACATGTCCACAGATCTCTGAAAGTTGCCTCACATGTGGATAGGGTAGTTAAGAAAGCTTATGGGGTGTTAGCTTTCATAAGTCGAGGGATAGAGTTTAAGAGTCGCGATGTAATGATGCAGCTCTATAAAACTCTGGTTAGGCCACACTTGGAGTATTGTGCCCCGTTCTCCCCAGGGCACCACTGCTCAATACAAGAGGACATCGCTTTAAGTAAGAGGTGGGAAGTTCAAGGGGGATAGTAGAAGAAGGTTTTTTACTCGGAGAGTGGTTGGTGCGTGGAATGCACTGCCTGAGTCAATGGTGGAGGCAGTTACACTGGTGAAGTTTAAGAAACTACTAACAGGTATATGGAGGAATTTTGGGTGGGGGCTTATGTGGGAGGCAGGGTTTGAGGATCAGCACAACATACTGGGCCGAAGGGCCTGTACTGTGCTGTACTATTCTATGTTCTATGTTGTTGGCGTTGCCTCCTTATCATTTCAGCCTCATGTACCGATAAAAACATGAAGGAGTGGACAGGGACGGAGAGTGGGTGAGCATTTCTGCCGCTGGAGTCAAAGCCATGTGCCAGTTTTCAATCACGGGGAAGGCAGAGGAAAGTCAAGGGCAGAATCGAGCAGTAGATCATCTGGGAGCTGCTGATGGTGACATTCCACAGGCTTACTTCAACCTGACTGCTCTGAAGACAAAGCAGTGGCCAGAATTGAGCCATGAATTGAGCCATGCAAGGAGCATTCATAATAAGGTGGATGAATTGAAAGTGCAGATTGTTATTAATGATTATGATATAGTTGGGATCACAGAGACATGGCTCCAGGGTGACCAGGGATGGGAGCTCAACGTTCAGGGATATTCAATATTCAGGAGGGACAGACATGAAGGAAGGGGAGCTGGGGTGGCGTTGTTGGTTAAAGAAGATAACGCAATAGAAAGGAAGGACATAAGCCGGGAAGATGTGGAATCGATATGGGTAGAGCTGCGTAACACTAAGGGGCAGAAGACGCTGGTGGGAGTTGTGTACAGGCCACCTAACAGTAGTAGTGAGGTCGGAGATGGTATTAAACAGGAAATTAGAAATGTGTGCAATGAGGAAGGGTTAATTAGCAATCTTGTCGTGAGAGGCCCCTTGGGTAAGAGTGACCATAATATGATGGAATTCTTCATTAAGATGGAGAGTGACATAGTTAATTCAGAAACAAAGGTTCTGAACTTAAAGAGGGGTAACTTTGAAGGTATGAGACGTGAATTAGCTAAGATAGACTGGCAAATGACACTTAAAGGATTGATGGTGGATATGCAATGGCAGGCAATTAAAGGTTGCATGGATGAACTACAACAATTGTTCATCCCAGTTTGGCAAAAGAATAAATCAAGGAAGGTAGTGCACCCGTGGCTGACAAGAGAAATTAGGGATAGTATCAATTCCAAAGAAGAAGCATACAAATTAGCCAGAGAAAGTGGCTCACCTGAGGACTGGGAGAAATTCAGAGTTCAGCAGAGGAGGACAAAGGGCTTAATTAGGAAGGGGAAAAAAGATTATGAGAGAAAACTGGCAGGGAACATAAAAACGGACTGTAAAAGCTTTTATAGATATGTAAAAAGGAAAAGACTGGTAAAGACAAATGTAGGTCCCTTGCAGACAGAAACAGGTGAATTGATTATGGGGAGCAAGGACATGGCAGACCAATTGAATAATTACTTTGGTTCTGTCTTCACTAAGGAGGACATAAATAATCTTCCAGAAATAGTAGGGGACAGAGGGTCCAGTGAGATGGAGGAACTGAGCGAAATACATATTAGTAGGGAAGTGGTGTTAGGTAAATTGAAGGGATTGAAGGCAGATAAATCCCCAGGGCCAGATGGTCTGCATCCTAGAGTGCTTAAGGAAGTAGCCCAAGAAATAGTGGATGCATTAGTGATAATTTTTCAAAACTCGTTAGATTCTGGACTAGATCCTGAGGATTGGAGGCTGGGTAATGTAACTGCACTTTTTAAACAAGGAGGGAGAGAGAAACCGGGGAATTATAGACCGGTTAGCCTAACGTCGGTGGTGGGGAAACTGCTGGAGTCAGTTATCAAGGCTGTGATAACAGCACTTTTGGAAAGCG